>NC_072736.1:84092930-84692930 GCF_026930045.1 Uloborus diversus
AAAATCACAGGAACGCCAAAAATCGTCAAATGAAAGCAATAAGCAATCGTGATTGCTCAAAAAAAAAAAAAAAAAAAAATTCAAATTCTTTCACAACAAATTTAATGATGATCATATCAGTTAAAAATATGAGTTTCAGTTTTACATCAACTACAGACAAAAGCCCTCAAATATTTTACTCTGCAAGACTCTCATATGTTAAACACATTTCCTATGTTAAGATTCTATATGAAAATAGATTTATTGTAATAATGATAAAGGTTAAAAATGACTACTTAACATCAGGGAATGTGATTTTTTAATTTTCTTTTTTTTAGTCAAAAAATTCGAATTTTTTTATTCAATTTTTTTTTTTTTTTTTAGTCTTGAAACATTTGTAGATATCAATTATCATTATTGATCTTTCAGTGCAAGTTCAGAGGCATAGTTCATAGCAAACTTTTATCATAAAATGTTTACATTGTTCTAGAATTTTTCCCCCAGTCCCTTCTCTCTCCTTTTTTCACGCAGTTTTCAAACAGAATTTTCTCTTTTTATTAAAAGAAAACTGTCACACATGATGATAGAAGTTTTACAATGACAATTAGAAATCCTTGCGTACAAATTTCGTCACCACTAGGTTTCAACTCTAGCTGGTTCCCCCCCCCCCTTTCCCCAGCTACTACCACCAATCATTCAACTATACTTCTAGGAAACATATTGGTACTACTATATTTCCTAGAATAATTACTTTTATACTTTTTTCAAGATAAATTCTTAAAATTTGACAGTTTTCTATGTTTATCAGCTCAGAGTCGATTAAAGTTCTGAAACAAAATCAATTGGGGGTGAATAAGGCAATGGTTAATTAATTAATAAATTAATACTTAAAATGATTGAATAAGTAAGCGAATTGAACTATGTCACTTTGCCCAGCATGCACTTGATTAATTTAAGAAAACGTTTAAAAAAAGTTCTTGACTGACAACAAAATATTAAAATATGAGCAACATTTTTTTAAATCCTAATTGTTATCATTTTTTAATTCTCAATGTGTTCATAATTTGGAACCGTACACGCTTTCAATTTTGTTCATACTTATTGTTAACTGCTTGACAAACTTACTTAATGTTAAGCAGTGTTCGTTGATTTAAATCAGCTTGATTTAAGTTATGATTGAAATCATGATTTAAATTAAGTAATTTAGAAAAAAAAAACCGTTGAATCAAGAAATTTTTTTAAACAAAATCATTGATTAAAATCAATTGATTTTATTTTTATTAATTAAATTTGAATTTTTAGAATGTATTGCTCTCAATGTAACTGCACTGCATTATACAATATTAACTTCAACTTGCTAAACTACATAGATTACTCTTGCAATATTGCTTTTATTCCAAAATTACAATTCGGAAAAAAGTATATATAAACTAGTATGTTGTGGCCATCACGAAACTTTCTTCTATATTTTTCTTTCTTTTTTTCTGATCCCTCCCCATGCTTGACGAGGAAGCAATATTCCCAACAAAAACAAAATGACACATGCAAAAACTTGACGACTATCCCAATGTCTGAATTATTGCAAAAGCAAAGCAAAGAGCGAAAATTGAAAGTTATTTTAAAAGCCTTGCTTGAATGAATTTCAAATATTTTATTTGTTAACAAACATAAGATGGCAACAGTTAAAAATTTTAAATCATTGGGATAATATTTCCCATCATTTCCATACAATTAAAATCACGAGAAATATGCAGACGACAATCTATTACGATTTATCTTTCTTATTGTTGCATTAATAACTAGTATGTTGTGGCCATCACGAAACTTTCTTCTATATTTTTCCTTTTTCTGATCCCTCCCCATGCTTGACGAGGAAGCAATATTCCCAACAAAAACAAAATTACACATGCAAAAACTTGACGACTATCCCAATGTCTGAATTATTGCAAAAGCAAAGCAAAGAGCGAAAATTGAAAGTTATTTTAAAAGCGTTGCTTGAATTAATTACAAATATTTTATTTGTTAACAAACATAAGATGGCAACAGTTAAAAATTTTAAATCATTGAGATAATATTTCCTATCATTTCCATACAATTAAAATCACGAGAAATACGCAGACGACAATCTATTACGATTTATCTTTCTTATTGTTGCATTAATAAAGCTATTTTTATTCGCAAAAAAAAAAAAAAAAAAAAAAAAAAATCAACACCTCTTGGAGCGATCGGCGTCAAAATAGAACCAAAGCCTGTTTACATATGGATTCACATATATTCCAAATTTCAACCAGAACGTAGCATTACTTCTTGAGATAGGGCACTCAAAATGGAAAAAAAGAACGGGTGATTGCGCTACCCCCCTTTTAGCTGTTGACACAAAACTAAAATCAGTTCTTATACCCACTAAGGGCTACTTGCCGATAAATTTTTCTTTCATTCCGTTCATTATTTCTTGAGATACAGCAGTCACAATTGACGACAAAAAACGTTCTACAGCTCAACCCCCGTTTGAGTTATTGACACCAAAATTGAATCAGCACCTGTTCCTGTTAATACCAACATATGGACCAAATTTTGTTTGATTCCGCCAGTAACTTCCTGAGGAATAGCAAGCACGCGTAACTCGAAAAACGTCCCATTGCTCCACTCCCCTTGGAGGAATTCGCGCCAAAAACTAATGGGCACAAGTTCACAAAGGGGCACATATGTGTACTAAATTTCGTTCGATTTCATGCGGTAGTTTTTGTTGTAGAGCGGCCACAAAAAACTGGTCACACACAGACGTGACACACATACATACACACACACACACACATACATACACACACAGACAGACAGACATTTTCCAAAAATGGTCGAAATGGACTCAGCACACCCCAAAACGTTCGAATCCGTCAAAATTCGAAATTCGAAAATTTGCACGAATCCAATACTTTCTTCTATATATTAGATATAGAAGAAAGTAAAAATTGCATTTTTTCTTATATCACCATGACTTTAAGTAAAGTAATTAAGTAAACTTATTAAGTAAAGTGATTGTTAACCACATTATTTTGCACTAAAAATGTACAAAATGATGGAAACCTTATCATTTAGCCAGAGGTGCCCACCAAGGGAGGGGAAGGGGTCATGCCGCAGATTGATCCATTGAAATTTTTAGGGGGGTTGTTTTTAGGAGTTTTTTTCTCAATTTTGGGGAGCTCTTGATCAGGGGAGGGGGACTTCGTGACATTTAGGGGGTGTGTGCTCTTTCCCTTTAGGATGAGGGGCACCCCTGATTAAGCAAAGCGTAAATCAAAATCGCATCTTGTCTAAACGTTATAACGTTTTTAGGAATCTTCAGAATTTATTGAATATTTAGAGAACTAATGCTAATTTTAAGAGTAAGCTGAAAGGTTCATCAGTTCAGACTGCTTTATAATCAAGTTTTAACAATAGCCTTATTCATCCCAATTAAATCTATTTCAGAACTTTTGTCGACTCTAAGCTGATAAACATAGAAAACTGCCAAATTTTAAGATTTTTTTCTTCTAAAATAAGGTATGAAACATATAATAATAGGAAATAGTGGTACCACTGTTTCCTAGAAGTATAGTTGCAGGATTGGTGGTAGTAGCTGGGGAAGGGGGGGGGGGGCAAAGCAGCTAGAGTTGAAATCTAGTGGTTGATAATCAAAATTCGTTCTGAAGGATTTCTAATTGTCATTGTAAAACTTCTATCATCATGTGTGACAGTTTTCAGTTTAAAAAAAGAGAAAATTTTTCTTGAAAACTGCTTGAAAAAAGGGGAGAAGAGACTGGGGGAAAAATTGTAAGTAGTACATGCAGGTTTTGGTGCGGCGTTTCTCCCCCCTATCTCCGCCAGCCGTCTGGAGGAAGGAGGTGGATTGGAAAGGATGGAGAAACGCCGCATCTAAACCTGCATAATTTTAAAACACCGTATAAAGGATAACTTTTATTGTTTTGTATTTGTGCGGGATGGTAATGTGATGATTTTAATTTCGTTTCCCTTTTGATTCGTCGCAGACATTGATTATTAATGCGCATTGCTTTATCAATCGTACAAGGACTTCGTCCTTGGCTGTGATTCTTTAAGAAGCATTCAGGCGAGGAAAGTCATAATGCCCCCTTTCATTCTTCTCCTCATTCTTCACCCCTCCGCCCCCTTTCATATTCCCTCCGTCAGCCAAAGGAAGCTTAGACGAGAAGAAGCGCGGAAAGAGTTAAATCTTTGTCACCTTTTATGAGACACTTCTGGTGTCTCATGGTGGTTTAGTTTACAGTTTACATTGGACCAGAGTCAAAATTCAAAATCATTGAACAATTTCGACTTTTCATTATTTTTCTTCCATTAAAAAAATAAATAAATAAATAAAAAAAAAATAAGTAAAAAAAATGGTCTGTACTTCGGTGACAAAATACTGTCTTCATAAAATTACATTATTTTGACTTTAAGGTAAGAATTTTGTTTTTTTTTTTTTTTTTGAGGAAAAAACAATTTTTAAATATTTACAAGCTTTTTTTTCTTTTATTTTTTTAAATGAAAATGATAGTCTTTTGTGAATTAGGTATTTTCGAATATGTCGATGACTTTATATGATTTTGCATTAGAAGTAATATTATTAATTTAAAAAACACTACTTATTACAAAAAGCGTGATGCTAACATCTCATTTTAAAGAAAAATAAACATAAAACGATTTGTAAAATTTATTTGTAAACTAACTAGACTAATTTCAACTCGTATTTCTGTGCAATTTCATAAATTGAAATGATTTAAAAGAAAAATCAAAAGGAGGATCTTTAAATATATCCCATAGTGAAGATTATTACAAGTTTTTGAATTGAAGTTTTGGGCCTTGTTTATCAGACATATACGTTTTCTTATTATTTGAAAGCAGTAAAATATTTTAAAACCTTTTCATGTTTTGTACTCATTTTAAAGTTTATACTTTAGTTATGGGTTTTCATGCCTTTGCATACTTTACACTTTTCTTTAATGAATTTCAAACGTTTCCTGATAAACAACAAAATACTCATTTTTTTTTTCAAAATTTTCACTTGCCCAGCTTAAAATCAAAATAAAAATATCTTGGACATTTTTTTTTTCCAATAAAGTTCAGAATGTTTCTTTTAAATCCATTGGTTCAAATTTTATTATCTTTTTGACAATACTCTTAACTCCAATGTAATAAAAAAACTGGAAATTTTCTTAATTTTTTGTTTGCGAAAGCAACAATTAAAAGAAAGAAAATAAAAAAAGGAATAAATGATAAATGTTCTGCACTCCTTTTACTACAAGAGATGCTGTCTTTTTTTAAATTAATGATTTTTTTTTTCATTGTTTTTTATTAAAGGATTTTTTTTTTTTTTTGTTTCAGAAGTAAGCAATCGTTTGTGTATTTACAAACTTTTTTTGCAAATTATAACCATTTGTTAGGAGAAATTTTTCTAATATGTTGATGTATTTAAAATTTTACAATACAACTGATATTATCAATTTGTCAAACACCAAAACTACAAATGGCCTGGGTATCTTTGATTTTAAAGACAAGAACAAATTATAAAAGAATTTGTAAAACTTAATTCAAAAAGTGTCTTTTGCAGATTAAATTCAACACTGATTCCTCAGCAGCTATAAAAAATGAAGATTCGAAAGAAAACTTCATACGGTGTCGTTTTTAATGAATTTCTTTATAAAAACTTTTACAAAGTTTAGCTTTTTTTAAAATTATTGGCATTATTTACCAGACATTTATTGTTTCTTTTTTGCGAGCACAACAACTACTTTTGACATTTATTAGTGTTAAATACTTATTCTTAAATTATCGTACTTCATTTGAGCGTTTTGCGCCTTTGTGTACTTTACCAAGGAAAAAACGAAGAAAAACAGTGTAAGCTGAAAAAAAGTTCTTGTTGAATGTCCATCTATTCAATGTTTAAAACTTTTTTCAGTTGCAGAGTTTAAAAATTAAAGGAAAATTAAAAATAAATAAATAAATAAATAACAAGTTCCTTTTGCTAAACTGTGTTCAGAAGAAAACAGCATTTTGACTTTTGCATCAACTCTTAGAATTTTCTGTTTTGTTGCTGTATACTTTTAAAAGTTTAAAACAAAAGACAATACTTACATTGATCATACTTGTTTTGGGATTTATTTTTGCCGACGTTCTTTTACAAACAGGACAAATATTTTTCAATAATTCATATTAGTTATTACTTCTTATGTTGCAGTTTTAGTTTCTCAAATCTGTAAGCAAATATTAATAACTTGTTCACATATATAAAAAGTTGCAAGCTGAAATTCAAAAAACAAAACAAAAAAAAAAAAAAACAGAAAAACCTTCTTTATTTTTCATTTAATTAAAAATAAAAAAACATCTAAAAACGCATGAGAGTGAACGAAGACGTAACTACTGTTAACGAAACTATCATAATAAATTTGTTTAACATCTAACCATAAGAACAAAAAAATACCGGTAGTTTTGCCTCATCCCTGGCTTAAGGAGGTAACTTACTGCTTTTCTTAAAATAAAGTTTCACTTAAAAAAAAAAGAGTAAGCTGCAGTGTAATCCAGGAACACGATTTTATTGCATGCATAGATAAAAAAACATTATGTTGCTAGAGAGCTAAAAAAAAAATCATACGCAAGAGAAGGCAATTAAAATTATTTGGTGAATTTAAAAGGTTTCCTAATAAATATCAAACAATTTAAAGTTTCTAACTTTTTTCCATTGCGAAGATTAAATTTAAAAGTTAAAATGGTTTTTGAAAAATATCAGAACGCTAATTTAGCAAACATGTGTTCAGACGAAAAAAGCTTTGACTTTTTTTAAATCAGAATTAAAAAAAAAAAAAATGAGCATACTGCATTTTGTGTTTATGTCCTCATGTTTGATTTTACAAAGTGGTTATTTATTTTTTTTAATTCTCCTTTTTATTGCGCAATTTTCTTTCTTAAATCGGTGTTCAAAAACTAATAAAACGTTCAGAAATACAAGTGGTAGAAAATAATTAAGTACATAAAAGAAAAAGAAGCTTCAACATCACTAAAAATAAAAAAAATAGAATCTAAAAACAAAAACACATGAGAATGAATGACAAAACTTCAGGTGTGAAAGAAACTTCAAGAATTTATTTTATATCTTGCCATAAGGCTGCATTTAAATAAATCCTGTGAGTTACAGTAATTTACACACAGTTTCAGTGCATCCATAGATCAATGATAGACATATTGTTTGAGAGTGAAAAACAAAAAAACATAGGAAAGACAAGTAATCTTTTATAAAACCTCTACGACGAAGTATCAATGATTTATCATTTTGAATATTGTACATTGTTTGCCAATTATCTCTGTTTTGCCAAAACGTTTCGTTTATTAAACTTACGGTGTAAATAGACTTCAAAAAAAAAAAAAAAAAAAACATCATAGTGTTTTATAAGACATGATACAAAAATTACGTGGTGTACAATCTGTACCAGAATTCTTCGACCATGTTCTTATTCATTCACAAATACAGAAAAAAAATTAAATAAACGGAGTACGGTTTTTTGTTCAATCTTGTTAAGTTTCTCTTCACAAAGTAGCATTTTTATCCTAGAATGTTCCATTAAGATTATTTATTCAAAAATTAAAAATATTTTTGGCAAATTTTCTAAAAAGAAAATATTGGTCAGAAATCTTTAACACTTTTGAAATTCTTTAAAACTAAAAGTGTTTTTTTTTTCTCAATTGGAAAACGAAAAAGGGAAAGCTAAAAAGAAGCACTAGAATAATTGGGAAAAATCAATTGTGTAAAAGAAAAGTTAAAGAAAAAGAGAAAGAAAGAAAGGAAAGAAAAGGTGCAACATTCGTAAAACGTTTTAATAAATAATCGAAAGGTTTAATTAAAAACAAACCATGTAAGATAGAAATCCTTTTTCGGCACTCAAAGTCTTCTATCGACGTAGTTTCAATGAGTGTGTCACTCAAAGATTTTATATTTTTTCAAATTTCAAAAATAGTTTCATGGATAAGCAAGTAGACTGACAACTTTGCCTTTAAAAACGCTTTATGAGCAAACGATCAAACTTATTATGTCTTTTGAAATTTTATACTTCGGATTTTGCCTGAATAAGCTCATGATTTTTTTTTTTGATTACATTTTTTTCCATACTACTAAAACGGATTAATCTTTATTTTAAAGCTCTATAATTAGACATGATGAGCATTTCCCCAGAAATAGAGTGCACTAGAATTTTTTTACCTATTTACGTCTTCCAAACTATGCAGCAATATTAAAGAAATGACATAGTTTCATAATTTGGAATTTAAAAAAAAATTGCAAAGCAAATGGTACGGGGGGAGGGGGGAAATCAAGCAAATGCACATCATGCACAAAGCTATTTAAAAACTACCGTTACGTCCGATTAAAATCAGTGACTTAGGGCAACCACATTTAAAAATAAATTTTGCTTTTTTTTTTCAAAAAAATTTAATTGTTGTTCTCTTAAATTTTTTTTGACTAGAATATTCAAAAAGATCTTGAAAAGTTAGAAACAATTTCAAACACTTCTGCGTAGGTACAGTCACTAAAATCATTTTTGCTGTTATATTTTATTGAAGTTATCTTTCCGTAACTATGTTTTGACTGTTGATATTTTTTAGCGAGAGTCGTCAACGTGATGAAGATTTTGATATAGGAAAACATTTTATGCCTTCTTGAGACTAAAACAAGAGCACGTTTCCAATGACATTTTTTTTTCTTCTTTATTAGCTTTTCTCCATTAACTGTTAAGGAAAAGATATTTGGTTGTTTTCTGTTAGTCAATACTTTTTTACAGTACTTTATATTTACTTTTCAACTGAGTTTTCCTGAAATTCCATTTGAAAGTTATTCGACAGTCAAAGAACCATTAGATTTTTTTTAAACTGTAGGAAGCATCTTTCACTGAGAATTTTTTTTTTTTGTTTTCGAAATTTTTTTAAGAACAGAGATTACTTTTACATAATTTCAAATTTTGAACATTGTACATTGTTCGCAGCTTTTCATTATTTTGCCGGAACTTTTCGTTTATTAAACTTTTGATGTAATTAGACTTCAAAAAAAAAAAAAAAATGTCTAAATATTTTATAATAAAACATGATAAAAAATTGCATAATGTACAATCTGTAAATAGCTTAGAGGCAGAATATAACGTTCCTGAATTTATACTTGCAAAAAAATAAATAAATAAATAAATAAATAAAGAAAGAAAGGAAAAAAAAAATAATAATATGATAACGCAGTGTTAATTGTTATGCAATTGTTAACAAATGGAAATTTGCCATAAATAAACTAATTTAAATATTTAGCGTCATCAGTTTAAAATAATGATGCATAAAAAAAAGATGTTTATCGATAGAAAAGGGAAAAAAATCAGAAGATTAACTCTATTTTAATAAACTAAACATCAATTCCTACAGTATTAGGTTTTTTCCTAAGCAAATGCACAACATTTACGAAACTTTTTAAAAATGACCGTAACGTTTGATTAAACTCAATGGCGTAGAGACAACCAGATTTTTGAAGATTTTTTTTTTTTTTCAAAATGTTAAGTTGGTGTTACCACATTTTTAAAGATTGATTATATCAATGAATGCATTATGTTAAAAACTGATACTATGTTTTTCGAGATTTTTTTTTTAAATCTTTCGTGCATGAAAAGGTAATAAGGATCAGTTATGCATCTTCTTCAGAATTCTTCGATCATGTTCTTATCAATTCACAAATAGAGAGAGAAAAATAATAAAAGGAGTGCGGATTTTTGTTCAATCTTGTTGTTCTTAAGTTTATCTTCACAAATTAGTATTTTTATCCTAGAATATTTCATTAAGATCACCTAAATACTAAATGCACTCTCCAGGTGCATATTAAAGAATCAAAAATGCATGTTTGGGATGGCTTAGAGGCAGAACCTAACGTTTCTGAATTTATACTTGCAAAAAAAAAAAAAAGAAAGAAAGAAAAACTAATATGATAACGCAGTGTTGTTATGCAATTGTCAACAAATAGAAATTTGCCATAAATAAACTAATTTAAATATTTAGCGTCATCAGTTTGAAATAATGATGCATAAAAAAAAAGAAGTTTATAGATAGAAAAGGAAAAAATATCATAAGATTAAATCTATTTTAGTTATTTTAATAAACTAAACATGTATTGCTACCGTATTATGTTTTTTTTCCCAAGCAAATGCACAACATTTACGAAACTTTTTAAAAATGACCATAACTTTTGATTAAAATCAGTGGCGTAGAGGCAACCGCATTTTTAAAGCATTTGTTTAAATTTTAAACAAATGTACAAGGTGTTCTGTTCCTTTTTTTCATAGCGTGAGAATTTGAATTTAGTATTTACTCACTCATACTGTGGTGATTTTCTCTTTTAAATTACAATAAAACATTCCTTTTACAAGGAAAAGATATAAGTATGATTCGTTTCGCATACATTTTGCTTACAATGTATTTTACAGCAAGTAAAGTCATGTTTTGAAAATATTTCTTCACACAGTAGCATTGTACTTGTAACTAATAACTTAATTCCCTTTATCATGTGTATTTTACAAAGAAGAAAATCATTTGCCTTTTTTTTTTCATGAGTTTTTTTATATAGATACTTTGAATTATGATTCAAAGTGTTTTCTAAATTTTACTTTCTTTCGTTCTTCACTTCAATTTCATATATAATTTTTGCATATGAGAGAGTTATTAGTGCAAAGATTGTTTCGTACAGATCCCTGCTCTTTCTGTTTTTTTTTTTTTAAATTCAGCAAGGACACAGCAAGTGCAATGTTATTCAGTAGTGAGAATGACTGCAATAGTTTTTTATTTTATTGCTTCCTTGTCACATATTTATCAGTACTCTTTATTTCATCACTTAAACTTTTGAAAAATGTGTTGAAAAGTTGAGATTGCCGAACTTTAGAAGATATATATACATACTAGCTGACCTAGCAAGATTAATATTTTACTGGTCAATTTGATACACTCAAACAAATATTTTTAATGAAGCTGAAAGTAGTTTAGCCGATTTTAAACCATATGGGATTGAGAATGGGTGCGTTTGGCTAAAGTAAGTTCTTATTAAATTTAGTAAGTACTTAGTAAATTTTCTATAGTAAAAACATTACTGAATATACTTATGCTTAGTAAATTCCGTTCTTATTTCGACCAAAAAATTCACAGTAATTTAAAAGTCATAGGCAAAGTATTTGAATGTGAATTTAAGCACAAACCAACATACACTCTTCGAATGTTGTGGAGGCATATGGGCAAAGTGAAACAGGCAAAACAGAGAAACAATAGCAATATATTTTCTGTTTGGATATTTCCAGCCTGGAAAAACTTTTGAAAAATCGAGCCGACATACTGTGAACAATATTAAAGAAAAAAGATTGCTTTCAAGCATCACGTTAACGAAAATAACCATGTTATCATAGTTTAAACCCATCGAAGTAAAAGATTTCCATGAGTTGTTGCAATTTTTCTAAGCTGTTAAACAAACTTTACAGATTGATGTTATTAATCTTTTAATAGCCTACCTAGCGTACATAGAACTACCGTTCATTTTAGCAGTAGAATGATGGTGCTAATTTTATTTGTCTGAGAATGGCTGCTATTGAGTTTATATTTAAAAATGAGGGAACAGTGAGACAGGAACATGAAACACCAATAATTCGAATCACAACTCCATGATTTTTTTATATCAAAAGTTGAGAAATTATACATTGCAACGCATTTAAGTACAACTAGCCTGTTGATGCAATTAATATTAAAATAAGTTTGAAAGCCCTGCATCAGCAAAAGAAAGATGCTTGAATGGAACTGTGACTTTGCATAACTACTTAATATCACATAAATATTTCCATTTCATACTTATTCTATTTAAACTATTGATATTGTTTCTTTGAAATATAGTAAATGTAAGAATGTTTATTTACATTTCAACATGCCTAGAAAAAACGACGGCAAATAAGTTATTTGAGTTTTCTGAAGCAAAGAGAAAAGAAGAATAAAAACCAACAGCAAGCACGAAATACTTACACGTTTTTAAAGTGGTATGAAGATTTATTAGTTTTCTGTAAACAATGATATATTAATATTATCGAACGGAAACGCTGCACAAATAAAACACAATGCGCCTAATAGTTTTTTTAATTATTCACGAAAAATTTAAATAGTACGGTTATGTCGTGAACCTAAACAAATAAGATGGTACTTCAAAACTATTGAATGATGCAATTAAATGCTCAATATGGCTAAGTTTTTCCTTGTAAACTAAAGAATCTCAAATTTATTTTATAAAATCGCTAGATGAGTGCAGTACTGGACCTTTATTATTATTATTTTTTTAATTTTATTTTAAAGTCGAATGTAGGTTAAAATTGCAGTAACATAAAATTAACCATCTTAGCTGAAAGTTACCCTGAATGAAGAGTTGTATAAATCTAATGTAAAATAATAAGCTATGCAACAGTTAAGTGGGGAAAGATGGGGAAAAGAGGGGTGGGGTTAAAACAGAAGCGGCAAGTCTTATTAAATAGAATGGTATATAGGAAAATTTAAGAAGGTAGTTAAAAATCATTTCTACTATAATCTATTTTCTGTGCTTCAACTAGTAAAAACAAGAACATGTAAAAAAAAACCTTGAAATTTAGATTAATGCGTGACCATAAAAAAGTGGAAATGCAGCTTCAACTCGATTAAGGTTCGATTTCTCCTAATTTTGGATGCCCCCCCCCCCCCCCCGAAGGAAATCTCAAAGCTGCTCCTCCTTCCTCTACCTCGTACATAAAGCATAACAAAGCAGAATAGTACTATGGAAGCAATACGTGAGGGGTGATTTTTTCCCTGCTCCCCTTTTCCAGCACTTTATAACGTAGAACACTTGAAGTAAAGTAAGCAAAATTCAGCAAATTTTATTTTCTTTTTAACAGAAATAAGAGTAAACTATTACAAGTAATAATATGTACAGCTTTGTGATTGGTAAACCGCTATTTATGGAAATGATATTAAAAATCATTGTATCATTACACCCTTAATTATAAAATAATGAAAAGTAATCTCACAATATATGCAGTGCTAAAATCAGAATATGCAATACATTTGTAAAACATGTAATCAAACATATCATATTTCAATATGAAGTCCCAAATATGCAAACTATCCGAAACATGCTGTAAGAAATATTTATGTAAATTAACTCTGCACATCTGAATTTGTTTTACAACCGTATCCGCACTTAATGCGATGCTTTTCTGAATTATTTTCTGATGTGATGTGTTAAAATCAGTTGAAACCGCGAGAGTGCCATGAAGTTACAACAGAATGTTTTATGATGAGAAAATAAAGATTAAATTTGAAGAACTTGTGAATTTTACTTAATATCATGATGAATCTTGAATATTTGAACTAAGTTATGCATTGATGATTCTTTAAAATGCATCAGGAGAAGTTATATTGAAGTATCAATCTCTGTTCTTTAAAAAAAAAATCAAATAGATGCTTTCTGCAATTAAAAAAAATATCTAACGGTTCTTTAATTGTTGACTGACTACTAAATAGCATTTAAGTAATACTCAGTTAAAATGCAAGCATAAAGCAACCGTACATAAACTAAACAAACAAAAAAAGAAACTCCCTGCACATAAAACATTTAAATATCAAGTTAAACAGCACTTTGGCTACTAAAGAAGATGCATTGCTTATTACCTTTTCATGCACGAAAGATTAAAAAAAAAAACTCGACAAACATAGTATCAGTTTTTAACATAATGCATTCATTGATATAATCAATGTTTAAAAATGTGGTAACACCAACTTAACATTTTGAAAAAAAAATTCTTCAAAAATCTGGTTGTCTCTACGCCATTGCGTTTAATCAAACGTTACGGTCATTTTTAAAAAGTTTCGTAAATGTTGTGCATTTGCTTAGGAAAAAAACATAATACTGTAGGCATTCATGTTTAGTTTATTAAAATAGAGTTAATCTTTTGATTTTTTTCCCTTTTATATCTATAAACATCATTTTTTATGCATCATTATTTTAAACTGATGACGCTAAAAATTTTAATTAGTTTATTTATGGCAAATTTAAATTTGTTAACAATTGCATAACAATTAACACTGCTTTATCATATTTTTTTTTTTTTTTTTTGAAAGTATAAATTCAGGAACGTTATATTCTGCCTCTAAGCTATTTACAGATTGTACATTATGAAATTTTTTATCATGTTTTATTATAAAATATTTAGACATGTTTTTTTTTTTTTTTTGAAGTCTAATTACATCAAAAGTTTAATAAACGAAAAGTTCCGGCAAAATAATGAAAAGCTGCGAACAATGTACAATATTCAAAATTTGAAATTATGTAAAAGTAATCTCTGTTCTTAAAAATATTTCGAAAACAAAAAAAAATTATCAGTGAAAGATGCTTCCTACAGTTTAAAAAAAATCTAATGGTTCTTTGACTGTCGAATAACTTTCAAATGGAATTTCAGAAAAACTCAGTTGAAAAGTAAATATAAAGTACTGTAAAAAAGTATTGACTAACAGAAAACAACCAAACATCTTTTCCTTAACAGTTAATGGAGAAAAGCTAATAAAGAAGAAAAAAAAATGTCATTGGAAACGTGCTCTTGTTTTAGTCTCAAGAAGGCATAAAATGTTTTCCTATATCAAAATCTTCATCACGTTGACGACTCTCGCTAAAAAATATCAACATTCAAAACATAGTTACGGAAAGATAACTTCAATAAAATATAACAGCAAAAATGATTTTAGTGACTGTACCTACGTAGAAGTGTTTGAAATTGTTTCTAACTTTTCAAGATCTTTTTGAATATTCTAGTCAAAAAAAATTTAAGAGAACAACAATTAAATTTTTTGAAAAAAAAAAGCAAAATTTATTTTTAAATGTGGTTGCCCTAAGTCACTGATTTTAATCGGACGTAACGGTAGTTTTTAAATAGCTTTGTGCATGATGTGCATTTGCTTGATTTCCCCCCTCCCCCCGTACCATTTGCTTTGCAATTTTTTTTTAAATTCCAAATTATGAAACTATGTCATTTCTTTAATATTGCTGCATAGTTTGGAAGACGTAAATAGGTAAAAAAATTCTAGTGCAGTCTATTTCTGGGGAAATGCTCATCATGTCTAATTATAGAGCTTTAAAATAAAGATTAATCCGTTTTAGTAGTATGGAAAAAAATGTAATCAAAAAAAAAAATCATGAGCTTATTCAGGCAAAATCCGAAGTATAAAATTTCAAAAGACATAATAAGTTTGATCGTTTGCTCATAAAGCGTTTTTAAAGGCAAAGTTGTCAGTCTACTTGCTTATCCATGAAACTATTTTTGAAATTTGAAAAAATATAAAATCTTTGAGTGACACAAACACTCATTGAAACTACGTCGATAGAAGACTTTGAGTGCCGAAAAAGGATTTCTATCTTACATGGTTTGTTTTTAATTAAACCTTTCGATTATTTATTAAAACGTTTTACGAATGTTGCACCTTTTCTTTCCTTTCTTTCTTTCTCTTTTTCTTTAACTTTTCTTTTACACAATTGATTTTTCCCAATTATTCTAGTGCTTCTTTTTAGCTTTCCCTTTTTCGTTTTCCAATTGAGAAAAAAAAAACACTTTTAGTTTTAAAGAATTTCAAAAGTGTTAAAGATTTCTGACCAATATTTTCTTTTTAGAAAATTTGCCAAAAATATTTTTAATTTTTGAATAAATAATCTTAATGGAACATTCTAGGATAAAAATGCTACTTTGTGAAGAGAAACTTAACAAGATTGAACAAAAAACCGTACTCCGTTTATTTAATTTTTTTTCTGTATTTGTGAATGAATAAGAACATGGTCGAAGAATTCTGGTACAGATTGTACACCACGTAATTTTTGTATCATGTCTTATAAAACACTATGATGTTTTTTTTTTTTTTTTGAAGTCTAATTACACCGTAAGTTTAATAAACGAAACGTTTTGGCAAAACAGAGATAATTGGCAAACAATGTACAATATTCAAAATGATAAATCATTGATACTTCGTCGTAGAGGTTTTATAGAAGATCACTTGTCTTTCCTATGTTTTTTTGTTTTTCACTCTCAAACAATATGTCTATCATTGATCTATGGATGCACTGAAACTGTGTGTAAATTACTGTAACTCACAGGATTTATTTAAATGCAGCCTTATGGCAAGATATAAAATAAATTCTTGAAGTTTCTTTCACACCTGAAGTTTTGTCATTCATTCTCATGTGTTTTTGTTTTTAGATTCTATTTTTTTTATTTTTAGTGATGTTGAAGCTTCTTTTTCTTTTATGTACTTAATTATTTTCTACCACTTGTATTTCTGAACGTTTTATTAGTTTTTGAACACCGATTTAAGAAAGAAAATTGCGCAATAAAAAGGAGAATTAAAAAAAATAAATAACCACTTTGTAAAATCAAACATGAGGACATAAACACAAAATGCAGTATGCTCATTTTTTTTTTTTTTAAATTCTGATTTAAAAAAAGTCAAAGCTTTTTTCGTCTGAACACATGTTTGCTAAATTAGCGTTCTGATATTTTTCAAAAACCATTTTAACTTTTAAATTTAATCTGCGCAATGGAAAAAAGTTAGAAACTTTAAATTGTTTGATATTTATTAGGAAACCTTTTAAATTCACCAAATAATTTTAATTGCCTTCTCTTGCGTATGATTTTTTTTTTAGCTCTCTAGCAACATAATGTTTTTTTATCTATGCATGCAATAAAATCGTGTTCCTGGATTACACTGCAGCTTACTCTTTTTTTTTTAAGTGAAACTTTATTTTAAGAAAAGCAGTAAGTTACCTCCTTAAGCCAGGGATGAGGCAAAACTACCGGTATTTTTTTGTTCTTATGGTTAGATGTTAAACAAATTTATTATGATAGTTTCGTTAACAGTAGTTACGTCTTCGTTCACTCTCATGCGTTTTTAGATGTTTTTTTATTTTTAATTAAATGAAAAATAAAGAAGGTTTTTCTGTTTTTTTTTTTTTTTTTTTTTTTTTTTTTTGAATTTCAGCTTGCAACTTTTTATATATGTGAACAAGTTATTAATATTTGCTTACAGATTTGAGAAACTAAAACTGCAACATAAGAAGTAATAACTAATATGAATTATTGAAAAATATTTGTCCTGTTTGTAAAAGAACGTCGGCAAAAATAAATCCCAAAACAAGTATGATCAATGTAAGTATTGTCTTTAGTTTTAAACTTTTAAAAGTATACAGCAACAAAACAGAAAATTCTAAGAGTTGATGCAAAAGTCAAAATGCTGTTTTCTTCTGAACACAGTTTAGCAAAAGGAACTTGTTATTTATTTATTTATTTATTTTTAATTTTCCTTTAATTTTTAAACTCTGCAACTGAAAAAAGTTTTAAACATTGAATAGATGGACATTCAACAAGAACTTTTTTTCAGCTTACACTGTTTTTCTTCGTTTTTTCCTTGGTAAAGTACACAAAGGCGCAAAACGCTCAAATGAAGTACGATAATTTAAGAATAAGTATTTAACACTAATAAATGTCAAAAGTAGTTGTTGTGCTCGCAAAAAAGAAACAATAAATGTCTGGTAAATAATGCCAATAATTTTTAAAAAAGCTAAACTTTGTAAAAGTTTTTATAAAGAAATTCATTAAAAACGACACCGTATGAAGTTTTCTTTCGAATCTTCATTTTTTATAGCTGCTGAGGAATCAGTGTTGAATTTAATCTGCAAAAGACACTTTTTGAATTAAGTTTTACAAATTCTTTTATAATTTGTTCTTGTCTTTAAAATCAAAGATACCCAGGCCATTTGTAGTTTTGGTGTTTGACAAATTGATAATATCAGTTGTATTGTAAAATTTTAAATACATCAACATATTAGAAAAATTTCTCCTAACAAATGGTTATAATTTGCAAAAAAAGTTTGTAAATACACAAACGATTGCTTACTTCTGAAACAAAAAAAAAATCCTTTAATAAAAAACAATGAAAAAAAAAATCATTAATTTAAAAAAAGACAGCATCTCTTGTAGTAAAAGGAGTGCAGAACATTTATCATTTATTCCTTTTTTTATTTTCTTTCTTTTAATTGTTGCTTTCGCAAACAAAAAATTAAGAAAATTTCCAGTTTTTTTATTACATTGGAGTTAAGAGTATTGTCAAAAAGATAATAAAATTTGAACCAATGGATTTAAAAGAAACATTCTGAACTTTATTGGAAAAAAAAAATGTCCAAGATATTTTTATTTTGATTTTAAGCTGGGCAAGTGAAAATTTTGAAAAAAAAAATGAGTATTTTGTTGTTTATCAGGAAACGTTTGAAATTCATTAAAGAAAAGTGTAAAATATGCAAAGGCATGAAAACCCATAACTAAAGTATAAACTTTAAAATGAGTACAAAACATGAAAAGGTTTTAAAATATTTTACTGCTTTCAAATAATAAGAAAACGTATATGTCTGATAAACAAGGCCCAAAACTTCAATTCAAAAACTTGTAATAATCTTCACTATGGGATATATTTAAAGATCCTCCTTTTGATTTTTCTTTTAAATCATTTCAATTTATGAAATTGCACAGAAATACGAGTTGAAATTAGTCTAGTTAGTTTACAAATAAATTTTACAAATCGTTTTATGTTTATTTTTCTTTAAAATGAGATGTTAGCATCACGCTTTTTGTAATAAGTAGTGTTTTTTAAATTAATAATATTACTTCTAATGCAAAATCATATAAAGTCATCGACATATTCGAAAATACCTAATTCACAAAAGACTATCATTTTCATTTAAAAAAATAAAAGAAAAAAAAGCTTGTAAATATTTAAAAATTGTTTTTTCCTCAAAAAAAAAAAAAAAAAAAAAAATTCTTACCTTAAAGTCAAAATAATGTAATTTTATGAAGACAGTATTTTGTCACCGAAGTACAGACCATTTTTTTTACTTATTTTTTTTTATTTATTTATTTATTTTTTTAATGGAAGAAAAATAATGAAAAGTCGAAATTGTTCAATGATTTTGAATTTTGACTCTGGTCCAATGTAAACTGTAAACTAAACCACCATGAGACACCAGAAGTGTCTCATAAAAGGTGACAAAGATTTAACTCTTTCCGCGCTTCTTCTCGTCTAAGCTTCCTTTGGCTGACGGAGGGAATATGAAAGGGGGCGGAGGGGTGAAGAATGAGGAGAAGAATGAAAGGGGGCATTATGACTTCCCTCGCCTGAACGCTTCTTAAAGAATCACAGCCAAGGACGAAGTCCTTGTACGATTGATAAAGCAATGCGCATTAATAATCAATGTCTGCGACGAATCAAAAGGGAAACGAAATTAAAATCATCACATTACCATCCCGCACAAATACAAAACAATAAAAGTTATCCCTTATACGGTGTTTTAAAATTATGCAGGTTTAGATGCGGCGTTTCTCCATCCTTTCCAATCCACCTCCTTCCTCCAGACGGCTGGCGGAGATAGGGGGGAGAAACGCCGCACCAAAACCTGCATGTACTACTGACAGAATCCCCTTTTACTCTTCAAAATGTGCAAAGATTCTTCAACTTTAGATCTAAAAACTTATTAAATTCAAATGAACATAAAACACCAGCAATCCTCGTGGCAGCTGTTCATAACCTTCCACCACTGCCTTGTAAATACCAACTGACTCATAAAATTCACTGATAGCACTAGATGGTTTCACCGTATTCATGGCTTGCAGCAACATCAGTTTAACCCGCCTTAAATTCTTATTATTAAAATCCATGTCTGTTACTGGTGCCGTTACCCTAAATAAATAACATTTAAAAAAAAAAAATCTTGAGTCGAAGACAAAAACATTTCAAAAGCTATCTTTTAAAGCGATAGCTTTTAGCCAACGTGAAAAACAAAACACAGCCTCCCATCGCTCCAACTTCTGAAGCTCTTCAACTTAGTTCCCCCGAGACTTTTTTTTTTTTTTTTTGATATTCAGAAACCGTAAATAAGGGTAAAAAGTCACGACATTGATCAATAGTTTCTCCGCTCACGCAGTGAAAAGCAAGAGTGTTTTAGATTTGTTACCTGTTACTTTTCGCGTCACAAACGGCTTTCGGATCAAGGTCGAAATCAACCGAAATATAATCCAACATGCTCTTGACCCAGGAATCATTTTCCGACGTTCAGCGATGAAAAGTCAGTGATTCGATAAAGTTTAACCAAATCTAAAATTAAATATTTTTTATGGGATAATCTACTACAGGGATTTTCAACCGCGGACTTGGTCCAATCCTCAGATTATACCTCTCCACACTGAAAAAGTTTACGGATTGAAAATAAGTCAATAAATAAATGAAAGATAAATAAAAATAATTGTGAAATATTGGACGATATTTTTTACTTAAGGCCATTAATTCAAGACCTTGAATACATAAATTTGTCTTTGAATGCTGGTAACACTGAAGTGTGCTCACAGCTCTTTCCTCTCCTCATTGAAAAAGTTATCGGATTAAAAATAAGTCAGTAAATAAACGAAAGATAACTAAAATGTGGTTGTAGAAAGTCCAACGTGTATCTAGAAACTTTTGTTGAATCTTCTTAATAA
Organism: Uloborus diversus; assembly: GCF_026930045.1. Lineage (NCBI taxonomy): Eukaryota > Metazoa > Arthropoda > Arachnida > Araneae > Uloboridae > Uloborus > Uloborus diversus. The sequence goes on from NC_072736.1 coordinate 84,113,531, forward strand.
AAGATCAAACCCAAACACCTATTTACCTGGGGGGCATCTCTGTTTGCTGGAAATAAAAACAGTCCACCTTTTATTCGGGACTAGCGATACCAGTACGACTTTGCCCGTAGTAAAAAAGTAAGATCATTTGGTTCGCCTCTATATTTACAAATAATGGATGATGAATTTCTCGTCAATATGGTACGTTAATTTTCTCGTCCATGTTATGGTAATTCGCTCGGTGCAGAAGAAATTAACTACACCAATGGTGGTAAAAATAAAATCATAGAAAAAGAAAAAAAAAAGTTCAAAAAATTGCTTAAAGGTGCACACCTCAATGCTACAAACTAATTTTGTGCCAAATTTCATGAAAATCGGTCGAACGGTCTAGGTGCTATGCGCGTCACAGAGCTCCAGACATCCAGGCAGAGAGAGATCCAGACAGAGAGACTTTCAGCTTTATTATTAGTAAAGATTACCATCAACTCTTCAATTGATGATTATCATCGTGCTTTTACAAAAACCTTAAAATCTAAGAGATAAGTAAAAGTTTCTGAATGTATTAGCGTTGAGATTTCAATGCTTATATTCTCGCCTTTTAGTAATAATAAATGATGGTAAAATAATTTCTCAAATGTACAGATGCACATTTCTTTATTTTATTTATTTATTTATTTTCTTCACAATTTTATTCATTCATGTTTTTTTATGAACAACAGCTAATACAAACAAATTCATGAACTTCTGACATTTCCTATCAACCGAATTCAACTCTATTTTTAAAGCTCCTGAATGCTAGACACAGATCTATATTTTATTGCTGCTATACTTCAAAACTACTGACGATTACTACGGCAACTGGCAATTGGTTTTTGCTATTTTATTTCAGCTAACATTAAAGATGCATATTACTACTTGAACTTTTGGCACATATCATAAACATCCATTAAGAATACAGAGAAGTCCATCAAACATCGTCTTTTTTTTACTGCCCCACGTTGACATCCATATCCGAATTTTCGCAGTTACGACACAATTGCCCGAAGAACGGCGCGGTACATCCCCCACCTTCTCATCCACTTTTCCATGGCTCCCACGTTCGAATTTCGAACACGCAAACATCCTCTCCTGCACTCATTTTTCTCTTTTGTAGTAAAAAGATGTGTGTAGTCCATGAACAGGGGAAGAAATATTGCACTCCTCCCCCATAAACCAATTGATACTTTTCATCTCCATGACAACGAGTGAATTTAAAAAAAAGGGAAGAAAATTTTTTTTCAGGAAGATTTCATCTTTAAGATATTGATCGTTTACGGAAAGATTTTGAAGACTATGCTTGAAAAGTTTTGATGGTAAAATACGCTGAATAAATTGAAGCATTTAAACAAACTTTTACTATCCAATTTTGGAAAAAAAAAAGGACCGTTCAACAAAAACAAAAGATTCTTTAGAATGTGATTCAAAAGTTTTGATAGAAAAATTCTCAGTAGGGGGGGGGGGTAGTTACAGGTTTTAAACAGCCTTTACTAGCCAATTTTTAAAAAATTGCCAGTTTAGAAAATATTCTTTAGAATATGATTGAAAAGTTTTGATATTAAAATACTCTAGAGTAATTAAAAAACTTAAGATTTTTTTTTGTTTTTCTATTGAAAAGTATGACCAATTTGCAAAGATTCTTTAAAATATGCTTGAAAAGTTCGGATAGTAAGATATTCTGTAACAATTAAAGAATTTAAAAACGTTCTTACTATCCTATTTTGAAAACCTTGATCGTTATAGAAAATGTTCTTTAGAATACGGTTGAAAAAATTTGATAGTAAAATATTCAGTAGCAACTAAAGTAATTAAACAGACTTTTACTATCAATTTTGAAAATATTGATCGTCTAAGAAAAGATTCTTTAGAATATGTTTCAAACGTTTTGAACAACTTACTATTAGATAAAGTATTTAAACGGAGTAAGTATGGAAAACACTTACTGTTAGATGAAGTATTTAAACAAATTTCCACTATTCAAAAAAGTTTTTCCCTACATATCACCGCTTTATATTTAGAAACTAGCAATACCCGCACGGCTTTGCCCGTAGTAGAAAATTAAAAGGTCATTTGGTTCGCCTGTACATTTACAAATAATGACTGATGAATTTCTCGTCAATTCGCTATGTTAGCTTGTTCACCCATGGTCGCATATGGTAGTTTGCTCGTTCACGTTTTGATAATTTGCTAGTCCACTTTATGTTAAGTCGTTCGTCCCCGTTATGATATAAATTTGATTGGTAAAATGTTCCTAAAATTGGAATAGAAAAAGAACAAAATCGATTTTTTGAAAAATCACTTCGAGGTGCACACCCTCATGCTACGAACTAATTTTGTGCCAAATTTCATGAAAATCAGCCGAACGGCCCAGGAGGCGCGTCACATACATCCAGAGATTCAGACTTTCAGCTTTATTATTAGTAAACAAAAGATGTTAGATGGAGATATATGAGAAAACTAGATCACAAGATACATATTCTCGATAAAAATTGATTCGAATTTTTCGTGTTAGCATCAACACTCGCTTTTGCGATACATAACAAAGGCGGATCCAGCTTTTAGTTTTGGAGCAGGTCAAAAAATGACAATCGGGAGGTGAGGGGTATGTGAATTATTCTATTATTTATGGGATATCTGTTTTTTAGCCCGAGAATTTCTCGAAATTGAAGTCTCAAAACAGGTATTTCGCTATCTTTGGATAATTTAAAGGGGGGAGCATGACTCCTCTCCCCCGACCAAACCCTGGATCCGCGCTCGATGCTTGTACGAAAAATATTAAAATATATTTAGTATTCACACTCGTTGAACGTGTTGCGACTATTCCTTTTCATTTACTTACCTTGTACAATGTAATATTTTTGAAGGTAAGGAACCCTAAAAAAAACATCCGAAACGTTACTGATGATTGCCGTGTGAGGTTTCGGGATTTCACTGGTTTTAATCCACTTCCTGTGAAAATCAAGAAACATTGTCAAAAAGTTTCCTAAACTGCTACAAGTAGCACGAATGTAGTTGTTGAAAAATATTTTTAGCTTCCAGTTTAAAAAATAACTGAGCGTAATTATTAAGTGCATCGGCTTCATTTCGATTAAGGCCTGTCCAAACTGATTAAGTTCCCAAAAAGAGCGACTAAGTTTCTGGATTCCGTAGCTTTGCAAGCATTGCAAACGAATTACATTCTTGATACTTACTTTCAATTCTGGCTTAGCTTTGGCCATGTTTGCAATACTTTCTTTGTAAACCAGGAAGATGCCAACAAAATATATTATACCTACCTAAGTTTACTCTGAAGGTTCAAGAGACACGACTGGCTTTAAACTAGAAGAGTTCTGAATTCTTCAGAGAGATGCCAGGATAATTTCAGGTAGGTTACCGAATTAAAGGAAAACATTCCTGTTTTTATAACAAGGGTGACCACAAGTGGGGGGGGGGGGATTATGGTGCAAGTTGCGCCATCAAAATATTTAAATTTATATTTTTATTAATTTATTTAAATTTATTTATTGCGTAGCACATTGCGTAGCACAGCACTTTTCTAATAAAATAAAAATAATAATAATTACAAACAAATAAACGAAGGAATAAAAATATTTTTAAAAAAATAATAAAAAACAGAGCTAAAAAATGAAAAATAGAAAAGGGAAAGAGGGTTGAGAACAACTTGGGAGGGGGGGGGATTTGCGCCATTGACACTATGGGCACCCCTGTTTTGTAAGATATAATACTGGCAGAAATTGGGCACATCTGCTGTCTATTATTCACCAGGAACGTTTCTGAATTGTTTTTACAGTGAATATGTTCCTACAATTCACTCGCACACTCACATTCAAAGGGAGAGAGAAATTTTAGTTATTATGTCATTAGAATTTAAACATAATATCTTCCCCTCAGAGCAACAGTGAGACATCAAATCCCAGAAATAACTCTAAGCATGACCCCACTGAATACTTACGGGCCGTGGCAATAGCAGAAACCCATGGCAACAAAGAGGGCGCTAAAGGGCACCCCTGTTTCCATTACTTTGCCATTAATTGGTGGATGTAGGGAATACCAGTGGCGCCTCTTAAGGTCAAAATGGGCGACGTCCAATCAAAAATATAAACAAACTTTGAAACATTGATCATGATTGGTGGGTGCATGAGCTGCATTGAAACGTTGACATTGATTGGTGGATGAATGAGCTGCATCGGTTTAACACAGAAAAGTCAAAAATGCTCTAAGATATCTTACTGTTGCTCTGAGGCGACGATATGCATTTCAGTTATTCACGGTAATGAATAACACCACTTCACGGGGTGTGGGGTCATTTTTGAAGCAACTTCGCACGAAAAAAAAAAGTTCTTGCCACAAACAAATCCTTTCATTTAGATACATCAGTTTCAACCTACACAGAACAAACAACGCAAATCAACTTCACAACATTTTACCTGAACCATGTAACCAAACGCAAAATAGTACTATAATAGAAAATGGAAAAATTTAGTTATTAGAAAAAGACAGATGCAACAGTACAGATATTTTTATATAACTCTGTTCATATAATTTTTACAAATGTTCCACTTTTCATACCGTTTAAAGAGTTTTTTACTGTTTTTCTGTATTTTAACAAAAACTGCAGAGTTATGTTAAACAGAAAGCATTAAAATTTTGAAGAATTTAAAAGCAAGATTTATATCAATGCTTTAGGGGAATACAGGATATTTCTGAATTCTTGGGCAAAACTTTAAGGGGTGATAGTACATACCAGGACAAACAATATAACGGCAAAAATAAGGGTCCCAAATGTTTTCTCAAGGAGATAGGCGCCATTAAAGTTTAGGGTCCAAAATTTCAAATGATAATAAAAAACGGAAAAATCGGTAGATTCGTTTGCGGTTTTCTCTGAAATTATTCTTTTCATCAGCATTTTCTTGAAAATAAATTCTGAAGATGTAGTTTAAAAAATCCCTATAGAGGGCGTTTTAGACCTTGGAGTAACGAACAACTATTTTTTATCGCTATTTTTGAATCTCATTAAATGTTTTCTAATACTGGGATTTAACTTAAATTTTCAGCATAAAATTAGAATCATTGGGTGTGATTAAGTAGCGCAAACTGAACTGTGTTCAGTAGTTAAAATACACTCTGTCACAAAAAAAAAAAAAAAAAAAAAAACATTTATCCAAAAGGGAAACGAGCTATCTGCAAGAAAATTAAAAAGGGTTTGGACTATAACAAAATAAGGAAATGATTACGAATTTAGAACAAAAGATGGTTTTATTAGGAAGTTATGACACAATAAAGGTTACAAAATCGTAAGTTGTATAGCCTCCACTAGCAGCTATACAAGACAAAACAAGGCATCGTATGGAGTGAAATAGGTTACCTATGACCACTGGGAATAAATCGGGATTCATCGTTAAAGATAAAAGATAAACCCAGTCAATCAATTGCAGTGAAAATCCAATCGACGAAAATCCAATCCATCGCAAAGGACGCCAGTTCCAGATCCCAGTTTCTTTTAGTCTGCTCAGGATTGTTTTTCTTGATATCATCAGTTTCTTGGAAGGTGTTAAACGACATGGGACCAATGTTAGCAACCTTGTTGATACGGTAGTGGCCGCTCTTATGATGTGCTATCTTCGAGCTCACTTATGTTTCTAGAATGCCTTAACCGACCGCCATTTTTTTTAACCACACTTAGCTACTACCATATCGCTCCGACCGAGGTGGCGGCAGAAACGCGCGTACAATCAATCTGCTTCTCTGAAACCTACTGTACGTCCCTTTAAAAGTCCAATAATTGTTCGCATACTTCTAAAAGTCACAGTAGCGTCCTTACAACTCTGCAGTTTCGTTTGAAGTCCCCTTTGACAAGAGCCTTCACACTTTCGATTGTACCTATCTGCGCATCTTGATTGCGCATAGCGCACTTACTCTTTCGTCACTGGCGACAAAATTTAAATCATCTCTTACCAAACTACATTCCTGTCGAATTTGTAGGTTGCAGCTCAATTTATTCTTGATGTATACATTTTTTGGTGACTAAGTGTATTTCAACCTTTGAAGACAGTTCAGTTTCTGCTACTTAATCATTCCCAACAATTCAGATTTTTAGCTCAAAATTTAAGTTTAAGTTCACGTATTAGAAAACATTTAATGAGATTCAAAAATAGCGATAAAAAAAAAGTTGTTCGTTACTCCAAAGTCTAAAACGCCCTCCCCCTATCGGCATTTTTAAAACTACATCTTCAAATTTTATCTTCAAGACAATACTGATAAAAAAAAATAATTTTAGCGAAAGCCGCAAATGAATCGACCAATTTTTCCGTTTTTATGATCATTTGAAATTTTGGACTCTAAACTTAAATGGCGCCTATCTGCTTCGGATGACTTTTGGGACCTTTATTTTTACCATTATATTGTTTGTCCAGATGTGCACAATCCTCCCAAAGTTTTGTACAAGAGTTCAGAAACACCCTGAACAATCTTTTCTTAGCTGCTATAATCTCTCATTTTCACGTTAAAAAATTACTTTGTAACATCAACTTGTAATTAATTTATGAACAATTCATCGCTAAAAAAACGAACTGGCGTATCTCACTTTCAAGCATTTTGCAGAAAACCGAATTAATGATTTCCAGTTTACTGTAAATGTGTACTGACACTGTACCGGCGCTAAAAAGACGAATGGGCGTACCTCACTTTCAAGCATTTTGCAGGAGACTGAATTAAAGATTTCCAGTTTACTGTAAACGTGTACGGACATAGTACCGTCGCTTAAAAGACGAATGGGCGTATCTCACTTTCAAGCATTTTGCAGAAAACCGAATTAAAAGATTTCCAGTTTACTGTTTCGCTTGAGAACCGCCACCAGTGTGAGGGACTGTAACTTTTTTACTATTTATTGTAGAGATACGCCCATTGGTCATATTATAAAATCGACTTTGGACATTTCTATGGTGGTCATAACTCATTTTTCGATTTTTTTTTTTTTTTTTTTTTTTTTTTTTTTTTTTTGAGATACGCCCATTCGTCTTTTTAGCGACGAATTAAGACATTTTTGCAATTTTTCTTTTACTATGAACAGTATTTCAGACACATTTTTATGATCATCAAGTAATAACCTAAATGTAGTCAAAAAAAAAAAAAAACATTCATTCATGTCATGTTGAAAAGACATACAATTCCGAATGCATACAGGTTGTTACGTTAAAATAAAACAAGATAGAAAGAAAATTCGAAATAAATTCTAAACGTCAAGAACGTGAGGGAATGTGAGACCACGTGAGAGAAGCACAGCTATGAATCCCACAGTGAATTGAAACTATAAAAAATAAAAATAAAACAGGCGGTCGTGTTCTAAGAATGATTGTTTTTGTGCCTGCGGAGATTTCTTCTTCCTCAATCTTTTGGCAGGATTCGCATTTATTTTGAAGGTGCGATGGCAGCAGCTCGGGTTGAACGAGGACTAATTTATTTCTTTTGGCAGACAGATCACGTGGATAAGCGTCAGAACTTCAGCTGTAATGTGGTTGATCTTGGATGAATTGATTTTTGTGGCATATGTTAACCACATGTCAACGTTTATCTATCTTTCTCACTTTCTCTCTCACTCTTTCTCTTCATATATATATATATATATATATATATATATATATATATATATATATATATATATATATATATATATATATATCCTATTTAGAAGACTTAAATGTTGCAAGAGAGCAAAAATTTCTAGCTAACGCCAATTATCGACTTTACTGTTAATATTTTTCAGCTTATAACTTCTTAAAGTTAACCTTGCATTAAAATAAAAAATAAAAAAATGCATGGAAAAAAATCAATTTCTTGAAGAAAATTACAAATTTTAGGCCTTTTGCTAGACACCTAGATCTTTTTTGATTTGGATAAATACTTTTGTGATACATGTGAGGCTATAGAGGCAACGTTTTATCCATATGAAATTTTGAATTTGCACATTTTTCTTTTGATTCGGCCTAGTATATACAGTGCTGGTTCACTCTTTCAGGCGCAAGTCGGCACAGGTTGCCGTAGTTCAAATTATATGAAACTTTTTTTTTATAATTGTTATCACCCCAAAGGAAAAAGATAAAAGGTTGTGCGACTTGAAAAATCGACTTTCGTTTTTTTTTTTTTGGAGGGGGGGGGGGAGGGGCGACACCCTAATATATATAGGGGTAGGGTATGAACAGGGCCGTCCCAAGGGGGGGGTGAACGGGGCAGTCGCCCCGGGGGCCACAAAATGAGGGGGCGCCGCAAGGCGCCCATCGTTCCGACGGAACACGACGGCATTCACACGAAATGAGGGGCGCCTTGCGGCGTCCCTCTTCGTATAAAATGCATCGATTGTATAAAATTAGGGGCGCCTTGTGGCGCTCCCTCATTTCAGATATCATAGATACGCAGCCATAGACACACAAAATAGAGAATCATAGCAATGATTCTCTATTTTGTCCTAGAGCAGTGATTCTCGACCTTTTTTACTCTGCGACACACTTAAGAAATTTCTAGATCAACGAGGCACACTGAACTTAATTTCGCAATGGTAATAAGAAATGTTTTTATCATTCACTGGTAAAAAGACTGGGGGGGGGGGTGGATTTTTTCATATGAATAAAACAATCCTAACTAACGTAGTGTATTTAAATTTATTTAGAAAGTAGAAATATTTCGAATGTATTGATGTTGATAATGAACAACAAAACTACCTATATCAGACTTAACAGAAAATTATGCTCGATGTGTTTCAAAGCATTTCTGTCAAACATGTCATTAAGGTGCACAATGCAGTTAAACGATGTATCAAAATATGTTTCAAGAAAGAAGCAAGCGAGAAATTAAAACCAAGCACCACCTGCCTTGAGGAGCAAAGACGTTTGATGTTCGGCTCTATGCTGAAAAGAGCTACACGAAGTTCTTGATCCAGTCTCTTTAGAGATGTTTTTTTTTTTTTTTTTTGCAGTTTTTTTTATAAGTGTGAGGGCTGAGAAGCTGAGTTCGCAAATATATGTTGTTGAAAATAGTAGCAGCAGATCAATAGCAAAACAAGAGATGCTGAGATACTCATTTTTAACCAGCAACCAAAATTCGTCCAGAGGTACTTCGCTTTAACTTTAGTTTAAGAGTACGGTCGATCTTAAGGTCCATAAATTCTTCTCGCGCCTTCAAAGAAAGGTTTTTAACTGATTCATCCGCAGATGAAGAGAATGGATCTCGCCCAAAACATTCAGCAGCTTTTATTCCATGCCATTTCTTTCACATACCATGTTGATGGTCCGTTTGAGCATGTCCAAATGGCGACGATCTTACTCTCTCCACAGGTGAATTTTTGATTTGAACCCGTTCAGCTTGTCCATACGTGTAATCGAATTCTCTCCTTGTCCTTGCGTTTTCCGATTCAATTCGTTAAGGTGTTCAAAAATGTCAACCGTGTACGCTAGTTTTGCTAGCCGATATTTGTCTTGCAACAAACTGGCGTACTGCATTTCGTTTCTTAAAATCGAAAACTGTCGTACCTCGTCCCTCAATTCAAGAATTCTTGATAGTACCTTACCACGTGAAAGCCAGCGAATCTCTGTATGAAGAAGTAGGGAGTACTAATCTGCCCCCATTTCTTCACAAAGTACGGAGAAAAGGTGAGAATTAAGGGACCTCGATTTTAAGAAATTCATGGATTTCTCGACTTCATCCAAAGCTGATTTCAGCTCATCTGGTAAGATCTTTGCCATAATAGCTTCACGATGGTGGAAACAGTGTACGGTTTGAACACTTGGGTTTCGACTTTTCACATTCAACTGGAACCCTATGATAGGTCCTTCATTGCAGCAGTTCCGTCGGTGCAAACACCAGTGCAATTTTCCCACTGGATCCCGTTGCTTTTCAGATATCCATCTGTAGCGGAATATCTCATCACCGGTTGTACCTTGAGGAAGTTCTTTGCAGAAAACATAATGATCTTTAATGCGTCTCTCATCAACAATGCGCACAATGGCTATGAGTTGTGCACAGCTTCCGATGTCTGTTGATTCATCAATTTGAAATGGAAAATTTCCAGCTACTCGTAATTTCTTTACCAATGTTGTTTCTATGTCACCCGAAATGTCATCAATTCGTCTCCTGATAGTGTCGTCACAAAGTGGCACTCGGACCGCCTCCTTCTCTGCTCCAGGTCCTAGCATTCCCCGTACAATTTCTTTGCACGCTGGTAAAATAGGTGTTTCACCGACAGTGTGTGGATTTTTCGCATTATCTTCTTGCAATCACTTGAAGTAACCGATGTCTTTGCCTAGGTAAGAAGGATGTTTAATAGACAGGTGACATTTTAATTTGCTAGGGACCATCGCTTCATTTGAAAGTTTCTCCGTGCAAATGAGACACTCAGGTCATGGTGATTTTACATCTCAGATCCACGAAAAACCGAACGCCATGTATCCTTCGCTGCACTGCTTACTCAGCGACTTAGCCTTTTTACTTAGAGGTCCATCTGTATCAGTACATTCAGTCGCAGACTTAGCAGCTGATGAGCCTTCTCTAACCAAGAATTTTTCCATATCACATTCGCAATTAAAGCAGATGTTTTGCGGCAATCCGAATAACACACTGAGCGTATGCAGACAAGTCAGAATGTCATTTCTGGTGAATTGAGCGTGAATAATTTGTGTCTAAAATGAGACCAATAAATAATAATTATAGTAAAGTCAATAGCGAAACATAAGTTTGAAAAAAAAAATTTTTTTTTCTTTTTTTGCAAATTTGTTTTTTAACAAAAAAGCAATACATATCTGATCGTTGGCGTCAACGTATGCAACAGGTAAAAGTAAAGACAGCTGCAATCTTAATTACTCTCGGAATTGTTCAAACAGCAATAACCGAAAATATTCATTCGTCTTAGATTTTGTTTTTGCACTTTGATTTTTTTTTTCTTTTAATTTCTACTCTGCTAAGTCTCAGAATCGAGATTTGAGAAGCAACGATAAAATGAAATTAGGATCCCTGCCTGGGGGAGGAGGCGATACTCCCGTTTGCAAAAAATTTAGAAGAAATTCTGTATAGTAAGTTGAATGTTGATATCGTGAAAATTATAATACGTTTTCAAAAATTGAAAGTGATAGAATCACAAGAAGATTTAAAAGAGGTGGGGCAACAAATCCCGCTTCTCTCCTTGTTGGGTATGTCTTAATGCACATGATCGACAGGGTGAATTGAGAAGTTACAGAACGATACAAACGATATTCGGTCGTAACTTTAAAATAAAATACATCAAGGCTCTTTCTTCTTGTAACTACGAAATTACCGCAGCACAGCTGGTTCTTTGTCGCGGCGCACCAGTGTGTCGTGGCGCACCAGTGTGCCGCGGCACACCGGTTGCGAAGCCCTGTCCTAGAGCAGAAAAATATTCCTGTCTCTCAGTCTCCAAAACATTCGTTTTCTTTGCATCATTGAAACAGATACAATTTCTGAAATCATAACTGTTTAAAATCAAACAAAAGGCACTTCTGATTTGTCTAGTTCTCACCAAAATTGCTTGAATTCTGCCCCTGCATGCAATGACGTAACCAGAAAAAAGTTTTTAAGGGGATACATTGAAAAAACAAAAACAAAAAAAGATTTTTTTTTTTTTCGATCGGATTGAAGGTGTCCGGTCAAAATTTTGAAACTTTTTGTTTTAAAACGCAATTGTAGCCTTAAAACGCGATTATAGGCCATGTTTATTGACGTTAGGGTAAGGGCTCAGAGACTGTTTCCGATCGATTTTTTTTTTAAATAAATTGAAATCAATTCTTTCTCCCCCTGCAAATTTTCAAAATTGAAGTTTCAAAAACGCAACTTTAGACAAATTTTGAAGATTTTATGGATAGGAGGATCTGGAGCATTTCCCAGGAAAATTGTTCAAAATTATGGTTTAAAATATTCAAGCAATGTTTTACTTTCAGGGGCTGAACCAATTAAATTTTTCGTAAGTGTCGTTTGAAAAACCCATTGCTTGTGATATTAAAGAAAGACGGCAAGGGGACCCTTGCACGAATATTTTCTTGAACTCAAGTCTTAAAAGCAATTTGTAAGGCGATATTTTGTAATTTCAGGGCCAGTGATTCTTCGAAATAAGAGCTCCGAAACACAATTTCTGAGCGATTTTCGATGTTGTTGAGTATTTGTGGGTTTCTCCCTAAAACTTACAAATATTTGATGCAAAAGAATAACATCTTTGTTTATAACATATAAGAAAGCTGGTATTAAATTGGTAGAAGTAAAACTAAAAAACTCTTGAAAAGAATCATTGGCTGAGTCCAGATCGAAATTTAATTTTGATTTAATTTACTTCGATAAATATATTTTCTATTTATAATCAGCCAATTATTTATTCGTGTTCTTAGTTTGATCAATATGAATAACTAATTCAATTTTAATTGTTTTTTATCTTGTGAGATAACATTTTCCTAGATAAATATTTGGATTTTTAACATTTCCATTTTTCAAAAAGTTTTTGCTGCATTAATGTTTCACAAATATTAGAAACAGATTTATTGCTTGTGATTTAATGTGTGTTATTATGCATAGCCCTTTGATTGTTCTGTTTATTAATATGTAAAAAATTCAAGTATGTATTATGCACTGATGTTATAACTAACTTGATTTTTCTGTGTATATGGGGGGACGCCAGGAAACTTTCGCCCCGGGCGCCGTCAGCTCTTCGGACGGCCCTGGATATGAATTGGTATAGGAACGCATCAGAAAGCCGTTCCGGTACTCCAATTCTGTAAAAATAAAATTCCTCTTTCACGTAAAACTATTCATGGCTCATGATTCCATAATTTCTCATTGATGTTCCAGGATTGGAATTTTTTCGAATTCATCTCTGGTGATTACTCGTAAAAAAATTTAAAAAAAAAAGAACCTTTGTGTGTGTGTGTTTTTGCTCTTATAATTTAAAGAAAACTCACATAAGGAAATCCAGCTTAACACAACTATGTTAGAAACTAAAGATTGCATTTTCAGCACTTAAATAAGTGTTTTTTTTTTTTTTTTTTTTTTTTTTTTTTAGTGACATTAAATTTGGGAACAGAAAAAGCAATGAAAAAAAAAAAAAAAAAACCCGGAAATGTAAATTAAAAAAAAAAACTTGTGGTCCTTCTCTCTTCCCACAGAAAATTCAAAAACTATTACAATTCATGCTGCAGTCTGTCTAGAAAATGACAAGTCAAAGAATAACAAAAAAAAAAAATAAAAATAAAAATAACCTACAATTCTAAAAATCTTCTTTAAAGTTATTTTACATTGCAACGACGAAAAAATTTCGGTGAAAACACAAAGGAATCTTAGAAAAATTTGTTAACATTTCTGATCTGCGGGTGTTACAATGTCAGCGTTCACGACTTGAAGAATTCTGCCAAACAGAGTGGCCGGAAACAGGCACTTAGACAGAGTTAAAAGCCTTGCTCATCACTTAGATCTAATGTTATCGTTTGGCTCCTGTGGGGGAGCTTCATTTTCAAGTCGTTCTTTGGCCTTCAAGACCTTACATGAGATCAAAAACAATACGAAGTCTTTAAACTGTGACTTATATTCAAAATGCTAATTACAACACCTTTTTTTTTATTTCATTATTATTATAATTATTATTATTGTTTATTTTATTACATTTTTAATTTAATGATATATTTCACTGGATATATTTTTTGTAGCAATATTTTTTATCAAGAACAACCTGACAGCATTTTTTATATGGTAGACAAAAATACTTGATAAGCATATATAATTATTTAAAAAAGAGGGAGGTTTACATCAGCTGTTTTTCCCCTTTTTTAAGCCGAAGCATATCCAAATAAACTACATCCGATTGTTAAAGATGATTGTAATGAATATTTTCCATAAAATGCTAGTGAATAAAACTCGAAGTTAATACGTCTACATTATGTATGAATGAGCATTCTCCCTAAATTTTTAACAAGAGAATACTTTACTATTATCCTATCTAATGCTAATGTTGCATAATTATTTTTTTCCCTCGTTCCCTATACCAGCCTTAAGTCCGCTGGCCATATGTGGATCACGAAGCTGATCATGTGGGGCCCGCTGATATGTTCGATGTTACAAATCGAAAAAGGTATTTTGAAGCCTTCCAAAACAACCAGTCATCTTCATTTGGCATCACGAATGGCTGACGCAAATTTGACGTCAAATAGTCAGAAATTAGTTTCTAAAAAACAGTTGGAAACTTAGTATCAATAAAATAATCACGCAAAGTATGATAACAACAATTCTTTGCTTGTAATTTTCTTTTCGGTTTTTCTTCTTGTTATTTACAAATATTTAAATATATTTTTGTTTCATATATTCATATGTTCTGGTGCACGAGATTTATCTTAGTATAAGATGTGGCCCGCGAGTAAAAAAAGGTTGGACACCACAGTTCTATAATGTATGGTATGTTCAGAAGACACTTGACGTTTTTTCCCCCTCAAAATTCCATTATGTGCAAAAAATATTTCCCTTTCGATCAAAACATTTACCAAATCTACGTACATAAAGGAGCTTTTGACGGAATTCCTTTGAGAACGTTAGCAACCTACTGTGCCGTTACGTTGAACTTCTAAGAATATAAAGACATTTTTAAACAAAGGACCAAAAGAATTTCTCGCCTCTACCCCACAAATGCCAGATCAAACAAAAACAGTCCAATGCAGTAAAACGAAACAGAAGTAGATACAAGAAAAATAATACTCCAGCCTATTAGTCTTATCGTCTGCCCAACAGAGCGGAAACACAAGCCACGGCGATAATGAAAATATAATAGCAAAGTAAGAGCAAAATAAATAATTCCAAGAAAAAAAAACATTAAGGGATTCACAGACAAAGAAAATGGAAACTACGCAACAGGTCTTAAAAAAAGGTAACATTCCATCCTTGCTGTTGCCACCGAGCTGAAGTAATTATTTCCAATAATAAGTTGATATCTTAATTAAAGTAATTAAGAGTTGTAACCAAGCATTATTTAAGAGCAGTTTTGACATCGGATATTTTCTTATCGGAAAATCAGTTGGTTGAATGAAAGGCATACCACTTCAAACTGAATCGTTTATTATAAACCTATGATAAGGGATAAAACAAAAAGAACGAACTAGAGCGTAACACAATACGAATAAATGCATCATGATTTACAATTATATGAAATGAACAATAGATAATGTTTTCGGGGCTTAAGATTGTTTAAAACGTTTTAAAAGTTTGTCCCAAATTCATTTTTCCAACTGAAAAGTATGATCTTTTTCAGAAAGTTTTGCGGAGTTCCTGAACAATTCAAAGGTTTGTATAAGCAGCAGCAGGAGCACCCCGATGGGAGATCACGAGAGGTCACAGTGACCTCCCGTGATAGAATCACTTGTATGATGGACACTTGACTGTAAGAAAATATTTTGAAGTTGTTTCACTGAGCCAATATATGTACTCTATTCTTTTTTTCCCCTATTCTTGCTGTTATTTAACAGTAAATTTTCTGTTAAATAATAGAAACAGAACTGGTACATTTTAATTTCTTCTCTCCTTCTATCATCTGTATTTGGTTCCTTTTTATATTCTACCCAGAAAAGCACATGTTTTTACTAATCAATTTAAAATTTTCTTCAAATTAAATAATAAAATATTTTTATCCCTTTTTCTTTTTTCTTTCCTTTTACTTCCTTTTACAAAAAAGAAAGTATTGTATTCGCTAAAAAAATTTCACTCAAAAATCGACTTTAATTTCCATCTTACTCACCCGAGAATGAATTTTGAGGTTTTTTTTTTTTTTTTTTTTCGACTCGACCACAGTTGGATAAGTGCCTAAGAACGTATAGACACGCGAAATATCTATTTTAACGATTACCGAATTAATTACGAGTTTTCTCGTGACGTCTGTATGTACATATGTGCGTCGCATAACTCAAGAACGGTATGTCTTAGAAAGTTCAAATTTGGTACGTAGACTCCTAGTGGGGTGTAGTTGTGCACCTCCCCTTTTTGTTGCATTTGGGTGTTTCTAAAGGGGTCTTTTGCCCTTTTTTTGGGGGGGGGGATCATTGTTAATTTCGATTTAAACTCAAGTGGTGTTATTATTTGGCGGACACTTGGCGATATATCGCCAGTCTTTTGGTCGCCAAGTTTTGTCACTAACTTGGCGACAAATTTGGCGATTTTTTTTAAAATCTGATTTTAATTTGATCACTGTTGGTGATATTTAGAGAGTAAATTATTGAATCACATTAAAATTGCCAGTAATGGAGAAATGATATTAAACTGGAGTAAAAGGAAGTCATGTGATGCACACATCAGCTCGTTTTTTCACATTTTACATTCAACTTATAAACTTATTTAATGTATTCTTTATAACAAACATGAAAGCATCTCTTTCTATGACTTGTACGTTTAAAAGCATGGTTTTCGGCTAAAAAGAATTAAATTCCGTTTCAGGTTTTTTGAAATCTGCAATTTTCATACTCTATAGCAAACGGAGAAATTTCAGAATATTATATTTTATTTTAAAAAATTCTAAATTAAAGTAATTCAATTATTTTAAAAGAATTATAGAAAATATTTTTTTTCTGCTACTGAACTGACCAATATTTAAGTTAGTTAAACAATTAAATAGGGTGTTCTACAATTATTATCCTCAAAAAAAAAAAATCATATTGAAAAGTAAATTAAAAATAGAACCAGGTCTAAATTTGCATAGGACCTCACGCGGGCTCAGTCCCTGATAAATATTATTTTCAATTTTCCATGATTTTTCACATTTTGGACGGAATTCATACTATTTACGCATCAAAATAAGTTCTAGCGACTGCAGGGCATTCCTTTTGCTAGAAAAAGTTCAGCATACAACAAACCTTTCCAAAATGAAATATACATTTCAAAAACTATGCTTCCCCTAAAAAATAAAAAATTATTTATTTTCAAACTATAGTAACGTTGCTAAAACAAAACATTGTTAAAGAGACCATTTTAAGAGAGGCGTTCATTTCACTGTGACCGTATATTGATTTCGAAAGACAAAGTTGACCTTCTCAACAAACCTTTTGTGGAGGATGCGAAGGCAAACAATCACCAAGAGAGAAAAAAAATAGCTTTCCTTTTATCTACATACTTAAAAACCTTCCTCGTTTCCTTGTGTGTTTAGAGATTCCGCCATCCTTGAATAAAAGAAATTCTTTGTTCTTTAATTATGCCAGTTCGTTGGGGCTTAATTCACTTTTGTTGTTTTACATATGGCCAGACGTTCATTAAACCATATTCATTTCTTTGTTTTTTCTCATAATTATAGACAATTCATTTCGTTGATGTTTTAGAATTTTTAATTGAAAAATATGTAAGTAATCATTTTCGAAAAATATTTTTTGGTATGGTTCAGCTGTTGGATCAAACAGAATAATGCTTCTAATTATGAAAATGAGAGCTCTCGTATTTCATTGTGTTAAATCAATTTAAAGTTCAGAATTCGAGGAACTGAAAATCACAATGTGAAAAAGCAGGCCCGGATCTATGATTTTGGGGCCCCCTGCAACAAAATTTGTAGGCCCCCTCTCCAAGGCCAGCAGTGTATTTTTGTACGTTAATAAGTGCTAGTTATTTTTTTTCTTCAATTTCTTCGGTTGCTGGGTCCCTTAGGGACGTGGGCCCTTCTGCACTGCGAGGTCTGCGGGTGCGCGGATCCGGGCCTGTGTAAAAGTCATTGATCGCGATTGAAATGTCATCACATTTTAATTGCGTTCATACAAATCACGATTGAAATATGACGAAATGTTATCAAGAACATGAACAATTAAACAGGTATTCTCTTCAGGGTTTGAAATTTTTTAATTGAATCGATTTTGCTTACAATGTTCACTGTTGCCTATTAAATATGCAAATATAACACGTCTAAAAAATAAAAACATAATTTTCATCAAAGTAAAATAAAATCTTAAAATAGAATGCAAGGGAGAGAAAGAATGATGAAAGGATGGATCTTGGAAAACGATTGCTTTATATGTTTCAGGAAGTTTGATAGGTGGAGTTAGTAGGAATTAAAATCTGAATGGTGATATTGTGCCGCAGCTTAAGGATTTAATACATGGTGAAAGGTAGCTGTAGACGGGTCACTTAATCAAAATGATCCTCAGTCCCTTCAGAACTGGTATAAAGGACATGAACATTCAAGAACTACTAATCATTTAAGAATTGATTAAATTACTTGGTTTTTGAGGTTGACTCTTTATATTCTCCTAATTATTATCTTGCAAGAATTTCTCGCTTTGGGATAGGCAACACCCCAAAATAGGGATTGAGAGATTTGGATTGGCATGAAGTTTGTTTAAGTTCGATAGGATCGGATTAAAAAAAAAAAAAAAATGCTCTTTAGATTGATACTTCTTTATTGAAGAGGAAAATGCATGTTTAACGGAGGTGAGTTTATGTTCTTTTAGGTAACATGTTGAACTGCATTACAATTTTGAAAATCAACAAATGAACAGGAACTATACAAAGAAGAAGAAATCTTTCAAAACTTTAATTAAAAAAAATTTTTCACAATATATTCAGCATTATGTTCGGAAAAATACGATAATATTTCATTTTCAGAACGTTCGCAGTGTCACATAGAAACAACTTCTACTTCAAACAATAATCGTGTGATATGGCAATGATTCACGCAAATAGCGGCTCTTCGCAGAAATAAGCAAGAACGGAAATGACCAATACCGGAAAATTCTGAGACAACTTTCCCACAAGTTCCTCTCTCCCAATAATAATCCCCAACGGGCAACTCAGAGCATTATCCCGCAACGATAACAATGAAAAACAAAGAAAGAACAAAGAAGGGAAGCAGAAAAGGGAAGACATAAACAAAAGATGGGAATTATTTCTTTAAAAAACGAGCAAAAGAAAGCAGAAAAGGCATAAAATTAGATAATGCACATATTGGAAAGGAGATCTCTCCTCCAGCAGCCGACAACGCCCTCTGGAACCATGGAGTGAATTATCATCCCATTAAAACCGGCAATGATAGTTTCTTCTTTTGTCTTTTCTAGACGGTGGTCTCTCACTTCGTAAAAAATGACTGAAGTAAGAAACACATTTATTATTTGAGTAATGAATACTCGCGTTTTAATGAGATTGTAACAGCGTAAATTCTCAATATAACGATACCTTGTTTTACGTTTCTCATCAGTTATCGAGTTCCTCAGTTCGAACACCACAAGAAGACAGCTGTTCCCAAAGTGGGTGCCACGGCACCCTGGGGGACTTCAGGGAGAGGTTAGGGGTACCGTGGAGTATCCAAGATTTGAAATCTTTTTTTGTTAATGAAACAAAAGTTCTATGAATGGGAGTTTGAGGAGAATGAAACTCTCACCTGGTTTCAGATATGCACTTCAATAAAAAGTAACAAAGAATAGTGCATCAGTACTCTTTTAAGATTATTAAGAGTCATAGCCATAAAAAGGTCTTTTGCAATTAAAAAAAAAAAAAAAAAGCGGGAACCCTGTTACAGCATTTTGCTAATATGTAAACATGATGATTATCAATCTCTATATACGTATGTATAATACTGTGCCATTTAAATATGGATGAATTAATTAACGTATATAAATTAGAGATACAATGCATGACTAAGGCAGGGGCGGCAAATAGGGGGTCAAGAGGGGGCGGTCGCACCCCCAAATTTTTTGAGCAGAATGATAGAAAATGGGTGAATTTAATTTATGTAAGTCGGAAATCAATGTTCATTAAAAAAAAATCTCGCTGGTTCTTAGTAACTACTATTTGATGAAACTCGACACATTCCCAGACTGGAAAAAGGGTTTTTCGTTATTTGGATGATGACTTAGAAATTCATGAAGTATTTTCCAGCCTTTTCAAAACATAGAAAACTGATAGCGAACCATGGTTAATTTTAACTTAAAGAAGACATTTCCTCATACAGGTTAAATATTTCATACTTGTGTGCCCAGTGTAACGATGGTATGTCCAATAGGAGGTGGTGTGACTGCATGGTTTTCACAAGAAAAGTCCTTGATATTTTACATTCACTTTTACGCTCATTTTTTAAGTGTATTTTTTTTAATGAGTGTTCATCGCTTTCTTTTGCTAGAAACACGTTTCAGGTGCTCAATGCATCATATGCTTTCATATTAACTTCTTAAAAATGCATGTGCTTACTAAATAAAATTTTAAAAAAGTATCAAAAAATACCTTTTATGGGGCTCTATAATTATGCAATCTCGGAGTGACACAAGATGGTCTTCAAGAGTTAAAACCATAAAAACATGTCTCTATAACTTCAAAGCAGTGATTTGATGACTGGAAGAATTATTGCAAAACGATTCTTTCAATGGTGAAAAAGCTCATGCCCTTTAGCATGTATGACTTTGTTTGAATTTTTATTCAATTTGTTTGTATTGAGGAAAGTTTCTGAAAAATGCCTTACTCTATCAAAACATTTTCAATCCGCTACCCTTAATTTTCGGACTATTCAAGCCACAGTTCAATCTACAATTGATCTGTGCGTTCGTAATACTATAGTTCAATCCACAATTGAAACTGAAAATAGATTTTACATAGATGTATTTATTGTATTTCAATCAATCATGAAACTTTTCAAAAAACACCTTCCTCCGAGCCAATTAAAAAAAAAAAAATTCCACATGATGATGTGAAGTCAAACATTGATTTTTAATATTTTGTATGAAGTAATAGATTCAGTTTCGAATAAAATTAACGCAAGATTTGGTGATAAATATTTTTCTGTATGGTTGGCTCTATATTATCTGGATTGGATTTTGAAAACGAAAAACAAAATGTTTTAATTATGAGTAAAATTTTTAGCATGAGGCAAGAAAAAATTACAAGCAATATACCGACAGACCGGTTATCACATCCAGAGACTGTAGTTTCGTCCTTTTATGAACTCATCAGTCTGGAATAGTGAATAACAGAGTTAGAGGTAGATGACATCTCATTGAAACTGAGAGCGTCGACGAGACTAGATTATTCGATGATGAAAAATTAAGGCCCTCACAATTTTTGAAGTTGCCAGAGTGATTTTGAAGAGTAAGATATAAAGAGTGTTTTCTTACATAACTTTGTTACTTCAATTATTTCTTAAGTGTTCCAATCCGCTCCTAGTAGCGAAAGATTTTTTTTATGTCTCAGGAAGTTAGAAAATTATATTTTCGAAGTACAATGGGCAAAAAAAAACTTTTTCTATTTAGCTGTACTGGCAAAACAGCTCGACACTGGGCACTGATAGATTAGTAACACGATTCCCTGCTCTTCCATTTTTCCAAAAATCATGCATTAAAATTTTTCCAAAAGGTATAAAAACTTTAGTATCGAGATGTTTTTTATGATAACGTATTAGAAAACGAATCAAAATTTTAATTGTTTCTAAACGCTATTTTTTATTCATATTAAACCGATTTTATGAGCATTCCTGTTAGCTAATGTGTGTTTTGTAAAACTCGGTAATACATATTTAGAAAACTCGACCCCCCAAATGAAATGCTGAAATGCCGCCTCTGGACTAAGGTTCCGTGAGAAAATTTTAAATCTTCAAAGGTTGCCGCGACTAGTAAAAGATTTGGAACCCATGCATTTAGGGATAAATTTCAAATACGGAAAAGAAGAATCCCATTTATCGCGCCTCGGTACACCGCAGAATCGATTATACAGCAGGTGCCATCATGTCCCTAGCTATTCGTATTAACATATTTAAAAAAGATTATTATTTTTTTAATTCGAGAAGACTATTGATTCTCGCACGTCCAACTTTTTTTTTATTTGTAGAAATGATATCTATTTACTCAAATGGAAGAAAAACAGCGCTTAATTTGTACTTAATTGCGACTATTTATTAGGTACTACAGAAAAGACATAATCAATAGAAAAGTTTATTTTTTAAAAAAATGTCCAGAACTTTTATATTTAGCTGAAAATTCTAGAAGGACTTACTCTTTGCTTTCCCCCACTTCAAAAAAAAAAGATTTTTGGACGGTTATCTCGTTATGAATGTAGGAAAAGGATTACTTCGTCATTCGAAAAAAAAAATAAAAAAAATATCAAGTCATATTTTATCCTCAAATGAGGATTAAGTACTGCTAACGCTCCTTCAGTGGATGAAAGTTAGAGATCAATTGTAAAGTTTGGTTTAATATTTTTAATGCCTTTACAATTTTGTGATGTGCACGTTTCCTTATTTATACATTGACGCAGTACCACATAAAATCTAATTTTCTGTTCAAGGCCAAAGCTATGTAGAAATACACATGAAGAATTATGACTTAGGCCAAATTTACATTACGAAAAGTTAATGATTTTTGAACTTGAACTTAAACAGAAGATTAATTTTCAACTAATGAAAAAATAATGCAATTGATTTGTCCGTCTATTTTATTGTTTTCCAAAAATCAATTCTATCTTTTTCATTTGAGGAAACATGTTAAGGAAATCTTGATATGAATCAGCACTCAAATCCTTATGCAAGGAATCCTTCATTAGGCACATTGAATAAATAAATTAATTGATAAATAAAATGCTGATGTAGCTGAGAGATGGCGGATGAACTGGAAGAGCAAAAACAGAACACTTTATTTTTTAATAGGTAGGATCTGCGAGAGCGAGCAAGAAGTTACGTTTTTACTGATCGTGCAATCTCGCCGATCATGCCTACTACAAAATGAACTGTACCCTTTCCGCTTCCAGTTCATCCGCCATCTCCACGTGGTCAAACTTTAAATGTAGTAAGGATTATAATTTTTAACACGCAAAGTCTGGAGAAAAGTTTTCTTAAGAATATTTCCAAAAAGACCACCATATTCAACTTTACAAAATACACTGGACGCCTGTTAATTGAATCAGTGGTTAATTGAATCAAAACCGTTTTAATGAATCAAATTGTCAAAAACAGAACAAAATCTAGCTTTACTGAATTGGCCGCTTTATTGAATCAGCCACTCTTTGGAATCAAAACTGTTTAGAACAAACGTGATTCATATAAGCGGCGGCCACTGGTAAAAACCGCAAAAGAGAATGGGGTGGTTTCATTCAGTCAAAAGTACTACTTTTAGCCGTTGAAATGGATAGAATGAGCAAAAAAAATTACATGCACCCAGTAAATACTTTCATTTTCCCAACAATGTTTTTAAATTAATTTTTTTAAATGTCCGATTTTTCAAACAAGGCGTGGTCTTTATGACGTCACAAATGATGCAATTTGGCGCATCTTTCTAATACGTTTCCACGTTATGATAATCAAGCAGCGAATTAAAATTGCGCTCTACGCTTGCTATCAGCCCTATCGTTGCCAATACAAGTGAGTAAAGATGCGAATTAAATATTTTGTTCTGTGAATGGCAACATTGAATGGCATTTCATCATTTATGATGTCACACGACAGAAGTGTAAACAATAAAAGCGCGCCAATTTAAGTAATTTTTTAAAAATATTAAACTTTAATACATTATTCAAAAAATGGTCAGATCCTATGTTTTTAAGTATGCTCTTTCAGAAAAAAATACTTTTAAAATTTTGGAAACGACCCCATTAATAAAGAAATAAAAATAATAATAATTAAACGTGGTTGATTCTTTCAAAATGAAGAACCACAAAGAAATATTCAAAGGCACCTAAGATTTTTACGTGATTCTTTTGCTCCACATTTTATTTTTTTCTTCTTTCATTTTTGATAGCTAATCTTGTGAATTCATTCAATTTGTTCTGCAGCCTGCAGCGGTGAGTTTACTCGTACAAGAATAGTGCAAACTCGAAAACGAATTAAAGTAATGCATATGAGGCATAAAAATGAGGCAATCTAATTTTAGAATGCTTTATTTTTTAATGGTTTATTTTATGGTTAAGAAACAAAATGCATAAGTTAACAAACGAAAATCTAAATGCATTTTTTTTTTTTTTTTTTTTTTTTTTTTTTTTTTTTTGACACACTCCCTTGCAATAAAAAAAATGTAATTATACATCCAAAATTGAATGAAGCATTCTTAACTTCATTGGAAACGCTTCAGATAAGAATTACTTTTATAAAAACAAAAGAATGATAAAATATATTTGGGGAAGGAAAAAAAAAACACAAGTATTTTGATGCGAAAGTAAAGGTATTTTGCAAATTTCGCATTTCACTTTTTACGTCTCTGAAACAGATTATTATTTATCATTATCTTGTACGTAAACAGCTCATGACCCATGAAAAAGAAAAGATATTTCTACATAAAAATCTTGACTGTTTTTCGGTAGAAAATCAAAATGTCAACGGTATGAGATACTGCTTTTAAACAATGTGTTTATTTTCAGATACTAAGTCTCATATTAGGATAAACAAAAAAGGTTTTTCAAAATGTGTAATAAATTCAGAGGAATTACTAAAAATTAAGAGGAATAAGCAATATCTTTTTTGGAGAGCGCCCTTCTTCATTCAAAATTGTTTGCTAAATACGCCGGAAAATTTGACAATTTTAAGGTTAAACTATATGATGTATGTGAATTATCCTTCTTTCTTTCTCTCTCTCCGACCCCCGTTTTCTCGAGCAACTACACATTATGTTTCAATAAATTTCAACACATACTGTTTTTTCATTTTCCCGCTTTTTTACGAGAACAGTTTTCAAGCACTTTTTTTTTTTTTTTCAATTATGTGTGCAGATAAAAAGAACATGTTTACTGTCGTACTTTGATCCAAACGTAACTGTACCGCTTTTTATTAGCACAGAATGTAAGCAAGCCCTTTGTTACTTATTTAAAAATTACTTTAAGCACCTCATTTCTTAAATTTTGTGCAAAAACTTATTGTTATGTAATATTAGGCCACATTTAAACTGCCCATATGTGTCCCCAATGCAGTGTCCAAATGTGCCGCATAGTTAGACGTTTATAATTTTGTTAAACCAAGCCTAGTAGAAATCTTTTTGATCAACATTTGCTTTGATTTGTTGATCATTATTGTTCAACAAATAAGCTTTGTATTTTCACATAATTAATTTTCATAATTCAATACAAAGGTGTATTAATTAGGATCCAAATAAATCTAGCATAAATTACATTTTAAGTTTCAAAACGGCGTGATTAAAACAACTCAGAAAATTTTCCTGCCCTCAAATTTTCTTTGGAAGTGGATCATAGTGCTGCTATTGAAATATATATATTTCATAATTTTCATTTAGATAAATTTGGGAATATTGAGCCGTCCATATGTGACCTGTTAGAATGTGCCCCCTTCTCCCCCACTCTGTATGAGAGTGAAAAACACTGTGAACAAAAGAGGACTCGCCAAAAAGAGTAAAAAATAAAATGAAAGGAAATAAATTGAAAAAAAAAAAAAATAATAACCAACGAAAGTCCACCAGTCACCATCCCCTCTTTCATTTTTAACACAATCACGTCTTCCAGTATCTGGGTTCGGTTAAAATTTGATTCCTTTTTTCCTTATTTATCTACTAGTGGTACCCGCACGGCTTTGCCCATAGTAGAAAATTAAAAAGTCATTTGGTTCGCCTGTATATTTACAAATAATGGATGATGAATTTATCTTCAATATGCTCTGTTCATTTGCTCCCCACGTTATGTGTGATTCGCTCGGTACAGAGGAATTAAATCCATCAATAGTGGTAAAAATACAATCATAAAAACAGAACAAAATCGAATTTTTGAAAAATCGCTTCCATTTGCTCCCCCTATTTGCTACGAACTATATTTGTGCCAAATTTCATGAAAATCGGCAAAACAGTCTAGGCGCTATGCACTTAATAGACATCCAGACAGAGATCCAGACTTTCAGCTTTATTATTAGTGAAGATTCATACATACATATCGACGTTGCCTACAATGCTACATGTAGGGGAGAATGTTGTACCTTGACCATGGTGTACCTTGCGCCATGCATTCTAATCAGCTAGCGCTTTTACCTAGTGAGGAATCACGGTTCTATGTCAGCCATGACAGTCTCCACCTGCCAGAGCGAGTTGCAGGTTAAAACTCCATGTGGACAGTGATTGTTTTGTGATTTGTGCAAACAAAAAGTAAATAATTCCAGCGTTGCTCAAATGAAATAGGACTTTTAAAGATTAGTGTTACCCAACTGATTGACCACTATATCCATTGCCTATCTCTCGGTAAGTGTATTCAACATTTAGTCTTTACTTTTTACGTAGCTGTTAGGTTAGGATAGCCACTCTTGTATAAACATGCACCCTCGTGTACCTTGAAACCAAGCTCTATCTTGTACCTTGAACCACTGGATCAAGGTACAATAGGTTGTTGTGAGTGTTTTTTTTTTTTTTTTTTAGGTAGGATTTATTCATGACTCGAAGTAAAACTGGAATCAAGAGGGATCCAGTAAATGTTGAGGAATTGCAAAATGCTATTGAAGCAGTAAGAAGTAATGATCCTGACAAAAAAAAATGACTTTTAGAGAGGCCGAAAAAGTGAGCAGGTCAACCATTACTAGGCATTCAAAAAAGTTGAATGAAAGATGGTCCAACAAACTTGAATACAACGTAAGTTATGCAGTTAAGCGAGTACAAGAGGTCCACGAGCTTCATGTACCATGGACCAAATTACATAAAATTTGTGAAAAATATACAAAAATAGAAAAATATTTTTTTTATAATCCGAAACATTTTTTTACTTATGCAAAAAGGCTTGAAGTTAAGTTTTAATAACTAAAAACCGTAAAAATCGCATAATATTTTTTTGAAAACCAAAAAGTTTTAAAAGTAGTCCAAGGTACAATAGTCTCCCCTACGAACATTTTATGATAGGTTTTCATTACATAAGATTTTCATCAACTTTTCACTTCTGACTTCAATGACATTAGACTGTGCAACAGTTGAAAGGTGAAAGTAAATAGCGTGGGTCGTCATTTGAGCGTGGTTTGTTTACTTTTATATCAGCTGCAAAAAAACATATTTCGCCAAACACCCACGCCAAATCATAGAAGTCTTTCGTGCTTCTTATTACAATTCTGTGATTAGTTATTTGCATATCAGCCGCCAAAACAAAGTATTTCTGATTGGACAATTCAATGGTTTATGGCCTAAGTCATGCGGAAAATCGTTTCATCCATCAATCTAAAAAAAAACTATCAACTTTTTATGTCTGTACACCTTCTTTCCTCGGTTAAGGTTAAGGTCAAAAAGAAAGCTGATCACGATATTTTCGTTGCATTTTAAAATGTGAATCGATAAGCAATTCTGAATAACTTTCACATGTGGAAGCATTAAACTGACGTAAAAAAGTGAACTGAATTGAAATATTTGAAAATATCTCGTTACAACGAACTTCAAGGGACCTCAAATTGTGTTCGTTGTAACTGGAATTTTGTTGTAATGGAAGACACGCAATGTAAATAGAAACTAAATCAGGACTGAAAGTTTATTTCGTCAAAACGGATAATTCGTTGTATCGGTATATTCGTTATAACGGGAATTCTACATAAATGGCGCCCTAATTTAGCAAACTGAAGATAGTTTATCTTATTGCAAAAAATTATTTTTCATGAATTGATTAAAGCAAAATTTAAATATTTCTTATGCAATATTTGTATCCCTTTGTTTTTACAAAGAGAAACATATTATCTATTCCTCCTTCGGAAACTGAATTTTAGTTATAAAAATTATGTGCATTTTCGCCATCCCACTGGATTGGTATTTAATTTTACAAGCTGTAATATTTTAAAAAGTTATGATTCGCGGTAAAGTAAAAGGTACAAAATAATGTATTTTATATGCAACATTTATCATTGAACACTAATATGTTTGCATCCAAGCCCAGATCTAAGGACTCGCAGACAGTGCAGTGCGGGGGGCACCTCAACCCTAGAAACTGAAAAAAAAAAAAAAAAACCTAGCACTAAGACTCATTAACGTTGCAAATAGTATACATTGTTGGCCTTTGGGGAGGGGCCCAACAGATTTTGTTTCAGGGGGGAGGGGCCAAAATTTATAGATCCGGGCTTGTTTACATCCTTTTAAGTTTATTATTCTATATTTATATATTTACTATACAATTTCACTTTTTAAATTTCATATTTCCAGATTTATAGTATTCAAATACACAACAATCACCAAAAAAAAAAAAATTACAATATCGCAATGTTAGTAGCTTGGCAAAGAAACTTATTTTAGCACAATCAATGAAAACAGATCACAAGTTAAGAGTTTGAAGATAAACATTATCTTTACTAATAATAAAGCTGAAAATCTCTCTGTCCGGAGGATGTCTGGATGTCTGTAGGATATCTGTAGGATGTCTGTAGGATGTCTGTGACGCGCATAGCGCCTAGACCGTTCGGCCGATTTTCATGAAATTTGGCACAAAGTTAGTATGTAGCATGGGGGTGTGCACCTCGAAGCGATTTTTCGAAAATTCGATATGGTTCTTTTTTTATTCCAATTTTAAGAAAAAAAAATATCATAAGATGGACGAGTAAATTACGAAATTATCATAACGTGGAACCGTAAGATGGGTACAAGCCAACTGGCGAGAAAATTCACCATACATTATTTGTAAATATACAGGCGAACCAAAAGACCTTTTCATTTTTCTATTACGGGCAAAGCCGTGCGGGTATCACTAGTAGGAAATAAAATTAAAATGCAAATGTATAAAAACGTGGACATTATACAATAACAAACTCTCCTTCTCTTTAAATAGGTAGATATATTGTTACAAATCCTGTAAATAGTAATTATTGTAGTAACGTAACCTGTAAATAGTTTCCCGTAATGAATATACAACCCCTTTTTCATTCGGCTAAAGTATACGACCCCTATTTTATTTTTCTTTTCATTGATAACGGTCTACGCATTTCGGGAAGCCGAAAGAAACGTGTAGAATGTTGTGGAAAATTCTTTTCGGTGTATTTAAGCCGTTAGCGATGGATAAACAGTCAGTTTCGGTTGATATTTCGAACTGAGAACATTTTGCTCTGTTTATAGCGAGGCATTTCGCTGTGTTGTTTTCGTATTTGGAAGTAAATACGTGTGTAAACGTTGAGTTTACGGTGTTGTGTGATAATTGCTTAATTGCTGATGAATAATTTAGCAGTTGTTGAAGATCTTCCCTGTACATAGTGTAAATAAATTTCCTGTGTTTTTATCAAGAACTGTGTCTTCATTTCAAGAAAGTGGAAGTCGCACCGAATCCGTTACAATTGGCGCCCAACGTGGGGCTACTTCAGGACTTTCTTGCAGTAAGTGTGACTTTGGACATTTTTTTTTCATAAAGACTTTTTAAATTTGGACTTTATTTTTATGGTGATTACTCGCGCAATGGATGAACAATTAAAACAACTTCTGGAAGCAATTAATGCTGTGAAAAGTGACTTGAGCGAAAGTATGGCGGCTAATCAAGAACAATTAAAAAGTGATCTGACTGCAAGTATGTTGGCAAATCAAGACCAGTTAAAAAGCGATTTAACGGTGCTGAAAAAGGACTTAACGTCTAACCAAGAAGAAATTAAAAACGACCTTATTTCGGTAAAGACTGTGATGGAAAATAAATTTAATGACATAGAGCATCGAGTTGATGCTATTGAAGAAAAATTTGATACCGTTGAAAGCCGATTCAATGCTGTAGAAAATAAATTTGAAGATGAAGATAGAAGATTTCATCTACTTAAAGAAGAGATCTTTAAGGACGTGGAAAGGAGATTGGCGACCGCGGAAAGCAGCTCTGTACAGTTTGGCGCTCCCACATCGGTTGCTCGACCGTCCATTAAACTTGCCACATTTGATGGGAAAACTTCGTGGCAGGTTTACAAAACTCAATTCATGATAGTGGCGGAAGCGAACGGATGGGACTCTGCTACCAAGGCCTGTCATCTTGCAGCATCCCTGAGAGGTGACGCAGCGGACATTCTCCAGACCCTTCCGGACAGCCAGCGCCTGGATTTCGCCGCCCTCACATCTGCGTTGGAGCTTCGCTTCGGTGAGAAGTGCCAGAAAGATTTCAGCCGACTCCAGTTGAAGTCCCGTTTCCAGAAAACCGGGGAAACCCTGCAAGAGCTAGCGGCGGACGTCGAGAGATTGTCTCATCTTGCTTTTTGTGACTGTCCTGCGGATGTTCGAGACAACCTGGCACTCAACTACTACATCGACGGGGTTCGAGATCCGGAAATCCAGAAAGCTCTACGGATGGCGGATGTCAAAGACCTGAGTTCTGCTGTTGTGTATGCGATGAAGTTAGAGGCCGCCCAGCAAGCAACCCGCAAGGATCGCCATTCAATCCGCGGCGTGAAAACTGATGAGCCTGATCCGGTTTCGTCACGTTTTGCTGAACTGGAAAAGCAAATAAAAGAAATTGCAGGAATCCTCAAAAGGACTTCGGCTCCCAAGGACCATAATGGGCAATCACTTAAGTGCTGGAAATGTGGTGGCGAGGGTCACTTACGAAGAAACTGTGAAGCTCGTCAAGAAACCAGAGGGAAGAGCACCTCTCCCTCGCAGGTCCAGGAAAACTAAGCCATGGCAATCTCGCGGGGCGGAGGTCGCCAAATTGGAATGAGCCCCATCCCAAAGTTTTCCAGATTTCATCGACGAGTGGCGGCAGTAATGGACTGTTTGTTTACGCATATGTAAACGGGTTTCCATGCGAATTGATTATTGACACTGGAGCCAATGTTACGATCATTAGAACAGATGTGGCTCGTCAATTTGGACTCAACATTCTGTGGACGCCGCCCTGCGTTACCCTCCAAACTGTGACAGGTGACAAGATCGAGATTGAAGGTAAAGTGAACTTAGAAATTGTGTTTGGAGATGCCATTTACCATCATACCGCATTCGTTGCTGCTATCATAGACCCCTTCATTCTCGGATTGGACTTTTTAAAGA
The DNA here is from genome assembly GCF_026930045.1 of Uloborus diversus. Lineage (NCBI taxonomy): Eukaryota > Metazoa > Arthropoda > Arachnida > Araneae > Uloboridae > Uloborus > Uloborus diversus. The sequence goes on from NC_072736.1 coordinate 84,144,400, forward strand.
AGTATGACTTCAACCTCGACTTCAAGACTAACGAGCTGCACTCGACGAGAGAAGACATAGCAGTCTTTCCCGCAGAAAGTGATGTAAAATCCGCTCATCAAATAATTGCCCAAACAGATTTATCAATTCCCTCAAGGTCAGAATCATTAATACCCGGCTCCATTGAAGAAAGCAATAGTTTTAGATTTGGACTCATTGAATACCCCAACTTAAGCAATAACCCAAAAGGAGTGCTGGTAGCATCTACGCTTGTGGACCTTTCTAAGGATGTAATTCCTGTGAGAGTCGCCAACGTGAGTGAAAGGCCAAGGAATATCCGGAAAGGCGAAGTGTTAGCAACTTGTACTCCCGTAAACTGCATCATTAGAAGAATCAATTCCCCCGAGACTGTGTCTTCTGAGTCCTTGACATCGAAGTTAATTGGGAGTGCACCCTTATCGAAGGATCAAAGAACTGCTGCGGAACAATTGGTGGACGACTTCAAGCATCTGTTTTCATCTACATCGGAGGATGTTGGCCGTACGAATTTAACGCAGCATAGGATTTACACTGGAGAACACCCCCCTATTAAACAGCATCCAAGACGACTACCGTTCGCTAAGAAGGAAGAGGTTGAAACCCTTCTGAAAGAGATGAAGGAGAATGATGTAATCGAACCGTCATCCAGTCCTTGGGCCTCTCCCATCGTCTTGGTCCGAAAGAAAGATGGCTCCACCAGATTTTGTGTCGATTACCGACGACTGAATGAAATCACCAAGAAAGACAGTTACCCTCTTCCACGGATAGACGACACCTTAGACACTCTTTCCGGACACAAGTGGTTTTCGACCCTGGACTTGAAGAGCGGCTACTGGCAGGTTGAGATACACCCTGATGACCGAGAGAAGACAGCGTTTACAACTGGACAAGGCTTATGGCAGTTTAAAGTGATGCCCTTCGGCCTCTGCAATGCACCAGCTACGTTCGAGCGTCTTATGGAGACAGTGTTAAGAGGACTTTCCTACGAATCCTGTCTGGTCTACTTAGACGATATCATCATCGTGGGACGCAGCTTCGAAGAACATCTGGCAAATCTTAGGAAAGTGCTGCAAAAGCTTAAGGAAGCCAATCTGAAGTTAAGCCCGTCCAAATGTAATTTGTTCCGCCGGGAAGTGAACTACCTTGGTCACATCATCTCTTCTGAGGGTGTACAAACCGATCCAGAGAAGGTATCTGCGGTCAGGAGTTGGAGTCGTCCCGAAAACATCCATCAGTTGCGAAGTTTCCTGGGGCTCTGCACGTACTACAGGAAGTTTGTGAAGGGTTTTTCCAACATTGCACGACCTTTGCATAAGCTGACGGAGAGCAAGCAAAAGTTTGAATGGTCAAAAGAATGCGAAGATGCATTTCTACGACTGAAGGAGGCTTTAACATCAACGCCTATCCTCGCCTATCCTCAGCCTGAAAAATCCTTCATCCTGGACACTGATGCGAGCAACGAGGGAATTGGAGCTGTTTTATCCCAAGAAATTGACGGAAATGAACATGTCATCGCTTACTGGAGCAAATGCTTATCAAAGTCGGAGCGAAATTACTGCGTCACCAGAAAGGAGTTACTGGCCATAGTGAAAGCTGTAGAACACTTCCATCATTACCTCTACGGCCGAAAATTTCTGCTTCGGACAGATCATGCCTCGTTAACTTGGCTTTTGAACTTCAAGAATCCAGAAGGCCAGATAGCCAGATGGATACAGCGGCTCCAGGAATATGACATGGAGATCAAGCATCGAAAAGGGTTATCTCACGGGAATGCTGACGCTTTATCAAGGAGACCCTGTCCTGAGAACTGCCACTATTGTTCCCGAATCGAGAAACAGTATGGAACGACTAGCCCTACCGCCTATCAGGTGACAGTGACTCCAACATCATCAGAACCTGATCCATGGAGTGATGACCAAGTTCGAAAAGATCAACTTGAAGACCCCGACATAAAACCAATTTTAGAGTTCATGGAAAGTGACAGTCGACGCCCTAGCTGGCAGGACGTTTCCATCTTCAGTCCTGCAACAAAAAGATACTGGGCTTTATGGAACTCACTCCATTTACGGAACGGCGTGCTACACCGGAAATGGGAATCTGACGACGGCAAGACATCTAGGTGGCAGTTACTACTTCCTCGATCCAGGATTTCAGATGTTCTGAAAGAAATACATAGTAGTGCGACTGGAGGACATTTTGGTGTCTTGAAAACTCTCAATAAAGTTCGGGAGCGCTTCTTCTGGAGCAAGGCGAAGGATGACGTGGAGAAGTGGTGCCATTCTTGTGACGCCTGTGCTGCTCGTAAAGGACCGAAGAAGAGAAGCAGAGGGAAGCTACATCTGTACAACGTTGGAGCTCCTTTCGAACGAATTGGGATCGACATCCTGGGTCCTCTACCAAGAACTGCTGATGGGAACAAATACATTCTTGTTTCCATCGACTACTTCACCAAATGGCCGGAAGCATATCCCATTCCAGATCAAGAGGCTACTACCGTAGCAGAGACTCTAGTCCAACATTGGATCTCGAGATACGGAGCACCTTTGCAGATTCATTCCGATCAAGGGAGGAATTTCATCTCTGCTGTGTTTAAGGGCCTATGTCAAATTTTCGGAATTGAGAAAACTAGGACAACACCACTACACCCACAATCGGACGGCATGGTGGAGAGATTTAACCGCACAATCCTGAATAATCTCTCACTTATGGTATCCAGAAATCAACAGGATTGGGACAAGAAGCTACCTTTGTTCCTGCTGGCCTACCGCAGTGCTGTCCACGAGACTACCGGATATGCCCCATCTCAGATGCTCTTCGGACGAGAGCTTCGGCTACCTTGTGATCTCGTCTTCGGTCGTCCTCCGGATGCGCCTTCATCGCCTGAGGAGTACATCCAGGATCTCCAGGCCCGGTTGGAAGACGTTCATAACTTCGCACGAGAGCGAATCAACATCGCGGCGGAGAAGATGAAGACCAGATACGACACAAGGTCTACTGGACATGAATTCAACGAAGGCGACAAGGTTTGGTTATGGAATCCCATCCGACGGAAAGGTCTTTCACCCAAATTGCAGTCGCATTGGGATGGACCCTACAAAGTCCTTAACCGACTGAATGACGTCGTAGTGAGGATCCAAAAATCACCTAATGCAAAACCTAGGGTTGTACATTATGATCGGTTAGCCCCATACTATGGCCATAGTTCATGAGTATTACGTAAACAACCATGGTTGATAACATCTTATTTGTAGATAATTTTTTTGCTTTTAATGTTTAGTAATATTTCTTGTTATTATTGTGTTTCCTATGCATTATTGATTATTATTTAATGTGTGTATTTGTGAACATGTGATAGAAGTTTGGCACCCTTTCTGGGGATTGTACTGCCCGGGACGTGCAGTCCTTAGGAAGGGGGCAATGTTACAAATCCTGTAAATAGTAATTATTGTAGTAACGTAACCTGTAAATAGTTTCCCGTAATGAATATACAACCCCTTTTTCATTCGGCTAAAGTATACGACCCCTATTTTATTTTTCTTTTCATTGATAACGGTCTACGCATTTCGGGAAGCCGAAAGAAACGTGTAGAATGTTGTGGAAAATTCTTTTCGGTGTATTTAAGCCGTTAGCGATGGATAAACAGTCAGTTTCGGTTGATATTTCGAACTGAGAACATTTTGCTCTGTTTATAGCGAGGCATTTCGCTGTGTTGTTTTCGTATTTGGAAGTAAATACGTGTGTAAACGTTGAGTTTACGGTGTTGTGTGATAATTGCTTAATTGCTGATGAATAATTTAGCAGTTGTTGAAGATCTTCCCTGTACATAGTGTAAATAAATTTCCTGTGTTTTTATCAAGAACTGTGTCTTCATTTCAAGAAAGTGGAAGTCGCACCGAATCCGTTACAATATTTTTGTGGTGGTCGCGGAAAAAAATTATCTATTTTTTTTATGATACTCAAAATTTCGATCACAAAAAAGTAATTGAGGCAGTGAGAAGCAAAGATATGTAAGTGGATATTTTCAAGTTTTGAGTAAAACGCGTTTAAAGATATGATCCTTGATAGACTTTCATTGATAACTTTTTCTAAATCATGCTGTATAGCAGCTCCTGTCAAGAATACACGCGCTACTCTTGAACCAAAATTGAGGAGATGTTCTCCTACAATTAGTGTGTACTCCAAATTTTTATATTTTGGCACTTACATCCCTTTGCTTCTACTTCCTCAATTGATACTGTTTACCTGAAAGGGAAATACAAAAAATATAATCTGAAAGTAAAGGCAATGTTTTATCTATTGACTTTCTAACAGGATTTGTTTTGCCCTTTAGACATTAGGGAAAAAAATTTCCCTGACTTTTCCAGGCCATCCAGAGTAACAGACCTAGTATCATTTAAACCTTTCGCCTGATATTAATCTCATGACAAAATGTATCGTAGTTAAAGCACCATGCATAAAATATTAAATTCCTGGGCACAGCAATTAATGGGGTTCTGATTAAGTAACTCAAATACACTAACAATTTCAACAATAGTCAATGTAATGAAGAAACGTTAAAAATTTTATTTCCACATTATTTGCATAAATTTTCAGAATGTCCTAAAACAATTATTTTACTTATCAAAGGGTGCCTCCCCAATTCAAGGATGGTGGCGCTCTACCCTTAAACTCTACAAGCAAACCCTGAGAGCCAGGTCCCCCCCCCCCCCCCCAAAAAAAAAATGAGATTATAAACCACGAAATATCCATTTAAGGATTCCAATGGCAAAGTCTGAACCATGATCCATACAGGGGTGCCCACCTAGAGGGGAGGGGGTCATGGCGCAGACTGCACCATTAAAGTTTTATGGGGGGGGTTGAGGGTTATTTTTCTCATTTTAGGGGGGGGTGCTCTTGCTTTTGGGGAGGGGGTCTTCGAGATATTTAGGGGGTGCGCCCTTCGTAGGGGTTTGGGCACCCCTGATCCATACCCCTACCCCCGGTAGGCATCTCTGAATTAATCGTGCTCTCAAAACTTCAGCTATTTCTCCCAAAGAGGATAGAAGACTATCCTCCTTGATTACTCCAGCATCCCTAAAGCGAAGAGAACACTAAGCCTAACAAGGACTGTCAAAACATCCGACACCAGGAAGAAGGAAAAGCCGGTATGAAACAAGTCTTTGAACCGCCTCCAATTCAACAAAAACTCCCGCACGTTCCACAGAATATTTAAACTTCCTCAGTCAAAATGACAGCGGACATTCAAATACACGCAACGAAGGTAACAAAAAAAATAAGAATGAATAATATTTATTTCTTACCTGTAGTATTAAGCCAGCCTTCAACTCTTGCAGGATATTCATATAACATCCCAGTGCGTTTTGTGTACATGTTAAACATGGATTTTAATAGCTGCACAGAATTAAAAATAGAAAAGTGTTGCAATGATAATCCAAATCACGTTTTCTATATCCTATTGATTCCAAAAATCCATCCGATCGCACGCCGGATTGTCGGGTTTTTTACATGTCAAAACTCTCGATTTCTCCGTCCGATCGTCACAGCACCTTTTCGTTGCAGTCAAAATAATCGTCTGCGCTGGAGATCTCCGAGGCCTCGCGCAGCGGTTCGGTTCAGTGGTAGATGGCGCTGTGACATTTATTTGTTATTTTTGCGCACACGTGAATTCATTTTGATGAAAACTCGTGTCGCGTCGCGTTTTTAGGGAATGTTCGGATGCTTTTGACCTATTCGCAGCTTCAGGAAACCTCGTTTAAGAATGCTCAGAAGGGGTTGAATAAATGAGGTAATTCGGTCAGGTAGAAACAAAAAAAAAAGTCTTCCTTTCGGATTTGGTATTTAACTATATAAACGGCTGGCAAAGAGAGGAAAGAAATACGGTAATTGAAAAACCACGATATTTTGTGTTTTTAAGAGCGGTATCCGCACGGCTTTGCCCGTAGTAGAAAATTAAAAGCTCATTTGGTTCGCCTGTACATTTACAAATAATGGATGATGAATTTCTCACCAATTTGCTATGATAATTTGCTCGTCCATGGTCGTATTGGTAGTTTGCTAGTCCATTATGGTAATTTGTTCGTCAACGTAATGATAATTTGCTCGGTAAAATGTTCTTAGAATGGGAATAGAAAAAGAACAAAATCGAGTTTTCGAAAAATCGCTTCTAGGTGCTCACTCCCTATGCTACGAAGTAATTTTGTGCCAAATTTCATGAAAATCGACAGAACGGTCTAGGCGCTATGCGTGTAACAGACATACAGAGAGACAGAGACAGAGAATTTCAACTTTTTTATTAGTAGAGATGTTCATTTTAACTTAGTGTTTTGAATAGTTCTTCCAATGTTTGTTTCGAGAAAATCTCTTTTTAATCAAATTTTGAATAAGCAGCAACAAAACTTTTTCCTGTTTCAAAAATTCGAATATGAATAGTTAAAAATAATAAAATAATGATAACAAATAAAGTAAGAAAAAAAATTGCGGTACTCTTAAAATAGTGCATAAGGGGAAAAAAATTAATTTTTTTCTTTAAATCTTTGCTAAGGAAGTGGGGGACAAAAGAAAATTCATTGTCAAAATTTTTAAACAGAGAGAAGAAAACTACATTTCAACAAATCATTTGTATGAAAAAAATAATTAGCTCTCTCTTTTGCTTGTGCGAAAAGCAAAAGTTTTCGAATTGATTCAATCAATCAATTCATTATCTTCGTCAGCTGTCTTGCTGTTTAAGCAAATATTTAAACTTTTATTAATAAGTTAGATCAAAATTTGTATGTTATTCCTATTTTCCCGAAAAGTTATTAAGATTTTTTTTATTATTGCTTAAAATTAAATGAAAAATTAAAATAGAAAGATATATCAATACCAATGATATATATCATGTGGAAATCTTTAGAACGAAGAATATCTGATCGAATCAAACTATTCTTTCAAAAACTATAAGTAGAAAAAGGGGAGCAGACAAAACGACAGACATACATTTTCCCAGTATTATGCCTCCGACTTCTACACCTTACGTATTATAAAGAAAACTAATTACTACTCATTGAGAGATATATGTTCGTGAAATTTTGTCAGGTTTATAAAGGGTTCGATTAGTGTTGATGGGGCAGGCCCGACGAGAGGTCATGTCAGCCTAGTCGGAAAATAGGGACCAGGCCTTAGAGGGGTCCGAAGACACTCACACAAAGAAAAAAAAAAGAAAAAACAAAAAAAAAAAAAGCAAGCAAAAAAAAAAAAAAAAAAAAACTCTAAAAAAGTATAAGTTTCAATGTATGAAAATTTGATTTGGTGTGCCTATTTCTGTGTCGCATAATTTTTTCTTTTTGAACTAATTAGCAAGCTATATTTCTGACTCAAAATTATGATTGTTATTTTCATTTACTCTGTTGGTATTTACTGTAGCGGCACTTTATATACAGTAAATTGTTTTTTAGTTTATTACTTTCTTTTCTTCTTCTTCTTTTTCTCTTCTTCTTCTTCTTCTTTCTTTTTTTTCTCTTTTTTTTTTTTTGGAGGGGGGGAGGGCCCGGTGACAAAAGTGACTAGGAGCGCGCCTTGGCTCTCTGTGGTCCTGTGATGAGACCGTAAATCTAGTAAAATTAAAGTGAAAGTGAGAGTGAAAAGTTCCCCTCTTCCCGAATGGGTTAACTCGAGACTCGACAACACACTTAGTACTAAAGAAATTGATGTAATTGTTGAAATTATTTCTACGATTTATAACTATTGTCCAATAAATACAGCTATAAAGTTGGAGTTGCGTGAAGGAAACGAAGTACAGTAAAACCTGTGAAGTTGACCACCCTTTTAAGTTGACCACCTGTCTAAGTTAACTGTCTTTTTCAGGCACTGAATTAGCCTTTATCGTATAAATCAACCTCTATAAGTTGACCACCTGCTTAAGTTGACCAGTAAAGTAGTGTACCGCAAGTGGTCAACTTACACAGGTTTCACTGTATCTATCTATAACTTTTAGCCGATGAGGAGAACAGAAAAGTCACCAGAGGGGCCTGACTCCCATATTTTTTAAAAATAAGGGCCGAAAATTCGGTTTTATTGGTGTAAAAAAAAAGAGTGGGGTGATCTTCATAGAAATGAAATTTCAAAAAAAGAAAAGAGAAGAGAGGAAATTGAATGAGTAAATGAAGAAAAAAACGCGAATTTTTTTTTTCTTCTGTAAAGTTTAAAAGTATATGCGATTTATAAAAAATTTTTTTAGAAATATCTGAGAACCTGTTCATTAAGATTTCCCAGCAAAAGACAGCCGAAATGTACACGACAAGTTAATTTTTTACTAGAAAATCGCCCGTCATGGAATGACAGATGAACATTCTTTCACATTTGAACGAAGCAATTTCCTGTTTGGTGATATTTTGACAGTTGGAATGGTAACCCTAACTCTAGTGGATTAACCCTAAACTCCAGTAGGTGGCGTTTATTGTTGACTACTTTTTCGTTTCTTCATTCCTTTAAAATGACATTCTTACCTGTGAAACAGTTAAGTTACCAAATCCAGTTCAGCCTTGTCAAAATACAGTGTTTCCCTGCATGTCAAACATTCCCAAAAACTATTATCAAATCATCATGAAGTGGCGCGAGTTTCATTTTTGGGGACGTCAGCATTACTCGATCATTGGTTGTTATATATATGAGGATTTAACGGAAACAAAAATATTCGTTACATTATTGAAATCCGTGTCAACCCTCAGTTTGAAACACCGATGGCACAAAAGAGGGGAAAATACATGGGCTGCCAAACTTTGAAATAGAAATTAAAATAGAGAGCAAGAGTAAGAGAGAAAAAGAGAGATTAAAAAAATCGCAATGAAAACTCGTATGAGTAATGCTACCTAAGTAATTGAAGGTAAAAGAAGAAAGTAAGATGAAAGTTTATCGATAAGCTCGGGATATATGAAGTTTAACATAAAATTAGGTGAAAAGAATGTGTGTGTGGTCCCAGGTATCACTTCAGTCTAAAACGTTAAAAGTGTTGTTACTATAGTTACAGACGCTTCTATTTCAAACACATCAAAATACTAAAGTTGGAACTGAAAGTTGCATTATGAAAAATCAAATGTTTTTCTAAAAAAAGTAAGGGAAGCAGGTCTGCCATTTTTAGGAAGGGGGGGGGGGCACAGTATATATTCAGTACATTTTATAGCAGAAAAAACAACAGATTACATACGCACTTTTAGACTTCAATTTTGGAAAAATTCCGGGAGAAACTCCCGAAATCTCCCTCTCACTAACTTCACCAAAATCGTTAGAAAAACAGCGTTTTCGAAATTTTGAAAAACACCGGAGTTAAATCCCGAACTCCATACCTTTCCGTAACATCATCAAAAGTGGCCCACAATTGCGTTTTTAGGACTTCAATCGTGAAAATAATTCTAGGAGATACTAGAACCCCCCCCCCCCCCCGTCTCTCTTAAGATTGTCGAAAATCGCCTAAAATTGTGGTTTTGAAACTTTGATTTCGATAATTTGCCGGGAAGATCCCCGGAACCTCATTCCTTACCCTCACGTCATCAAAGGTGTCCTGAAATTGCGTTTATGGGAGTTCCATTACAAAGAAATTTCGACAGAGAAACCCGAGCATCGTTCCTTGAAAATTATCGAAGCCTGAAAGTTGCATTTTGGGAACTTCAATATCGAAAAATTGGTGGTAGAACCTTTAGCTCCTTCCATTACGTTTCCAAAGATGACACACAATCGCGTATTTTAGAACCTTAAATTTCAGAAAATTTTCGTATCGTCTAACATTGCACTTTTGCAACTTTAATTTCGAGAAATTCCGACAGAGTCCCGAACGGGCCGTGGTAGCCTGATCGGTAAGGCATTGGACTCGGGACCGGAGGGCCTCGGGTTCGATCCTCGCTGGTCGAACACCCACTGTCGTCATTAATGGGGACTAGGCGACGTTAAATATGCTCGTGGTCTCAATGTCCTCCAAGTGAAACGATACCTCTGGGGGTGCTAGTACTAGGTAGCTATTAGCTCCTGGACTAGTTCAAAATTCTCACTAACTGTTCGATCCGGTGATGGTGCTGCCATCTATCGGTATATAAAATAATGGAGGCAAGGCACTTAGTATGCAGTCCTCGACATAAATACAGTTGAAGTCAGTTGTGACTCTAGAATAGAAGATAGAAGAGTCCCGAACCCCATCCCTTCCAAGTCCATTGGCCTGTAATTGCATTTTTAGGAGTTTTATTTCAAAAAACTTTCGGGGGAGAGCCTCTAAATCTCTCTATCGTAAATATAATCCAAAGCTGTCTAAAATGCGTTTTTGGAACTTGAATATCGAGAGGCTGAATGAAAAGTTCCCGACGTCTTCCCAAACTAAAGATCGTGCACAATCGCATGATTGCTCATAATCACTTTGATGTCAAAAAATTTACGCGTAAGGGTCCTTGAACCTTTCTTTCTTCTAACAACATGGAAAAATGGTTAAAATTACTTTTTTGAAACTTACATTAAAAAAATTCCAGGGTGCAGTTCCAAACCTTCCTCTAACAGTCTATCGTCATCAAAGGTAGGCTACAGTCAGTGGCGGGTACAAGGGGAGGGTCATGGAGGATGGGGGTCACGCACTTCATCCCCCAAACCAACAAGAACAGTATCCGTCCACATTGTGCTCAATCACTTTATGCATAAAATGTAAACGATTAACATCTTATCAATTCATTAATTATTTTTGTGAACCACTTAGTTTCATTCTTTGTGAAATTAATTTGCAAGTCCCCCCCCCCCCCCCCCGTTAGCTGTCTTATTCCTGGCCGATTTGGTGTTTTTTATTGACCCGTAACCAACTGCTACCTTTTTTTCCTCCTCATATGTAAGCAGACCTGTCATTTAGCGTGATTAAGGGGGTCGATTGCAACCCATAACTTTGAATATTTAATGTTTTAAAGCCGGCAGATTCTTGAGAAAATCTGCAGATTATTTCTTAGATGGCGGGGGAAAAAAACGATGAAGTTTTTTAATTGAAAATAATTTAAAATTGCAGCCAACGAAAATTTGTGCGTATTTTCTGGGATATAATGCACTAGCATGTTTGAATGATTCTTAACTTTAGCTTGATTATTGTTCGGCGCTGAATTTTATTTTACTGTTATTCTAATATCGGATCATTTTGCAGACTATTTTTGGGTTTTTCAATCAATGTCTCAGACTTCTGAAAGAAATTCTGCTTCCGGTCTTATTCATTTCGGGGAGGCAATCGTCTCCACCTCCCATACTTTGAATCGTGATTGCTCCCCCAGAGTTCTTATGCACTTCAAGGCAATGCTAAGGAAACACGGCATCAACCTGGATTTTAGGTATGCATTTTTTTTTTTCTCTCAAAAGCTATTAACTTCCTAGCAAAACCAACGGCTGCTAAATCATAGAGTAAAAAACTATTTTCGTGCAGGCATTTTATTTTTGCCGCAGCTTCAATAGTTTTACGCCGGTATTTACATTCAAAGTTGATGAGTTTCTGAATAACAATTTCCCTTCACCTCCTTTTATTTTTTGGGATTCCTGGAAATGCCTTCGACACTTCTTTTTGATAAAGAATAAAATAACGTCATTAGAATGATTTGATTTCTTGGAGCTAAAGAATAGGATAACGTATGTGAAGAATAACCAGTAACGTTCCTTTGTCATTACTCTGAAACATTCCAAGACCGGCGTGCTCCCCCCCCCCCCTTTTTTATCCACGCAAAGATTTGAAAACATACTTCGCCGACCAGAGACCAGTGTGGAACCCTATAATTATGAGACCCCATCCGGTGGGTTTAATTTCCATTGCATCTCCAAGCACATTTCATGTCCCCGCCCTATCAAAGAAAATCAGAAAAACTGATTCAAAACTTTAGTTAATCGCACTTTCTTATTTGTATTACAACATACATTCAGCATCGTGGGAAATGAGATACAAAAGAATCCCAAGCATTCCCTCCCCCCCCCCCTTTCTACCAAGCATTTTCACGTCTAGAAAAAGAAAGAAAGCACTAGAAAAACAAGAGCTACTCTTTACCTGCAGTTTTTGATAGAGCTTTTGCAAATCACACATTCAAGACAAATGCCGTATTTTTTTTCTCTACAACATGAGCCCGTGTATTTTTCAAGTTTCAGCAACTTATTTTTAAACATGCTCGTTCAGATTTAATAATTATTGAACTAATATCGATTTATCGTTCAGACTATTTTTGGGATTTTAACTTTGCGTCGGAAACTGCTGAAAGAAATTCTCTTGGCGGGTTTTTGCATAAAAGTGGGCGTGTTTTTGTTTCTCGATAAAAAAAATGTACGCCCTTTGCTCCCTCCCCCCACCGGAAAAAATTCGAAATGACGACACTGTATGTGCGAATTGTCTTGATTTCTGTACTCATATTCGTATAATTATCATAATTGCTCCTTTCTAAATCAGAAAATGAATTCGCTTACTTGCTCTCTCTTATATACATATAAGATTGAAAAAAAATCGGAGTTCCTCAAACTCGTTACCCCCCCCCCCCCCTCCTACACTTTCCATTAGTTTTGATTTCACGATGATTAAGTGGACTTTGTTGTATTAAAAATATAGATTAATGCAATTTTTAGGAAGAGGTCCAAAATCAGATTTTACTGGGGGGATCTAAAATTTGAAGTACGCTACTGCTACACTATATTAAAAATTTATAAACTTGGGGGCGGCGCACTGCCAAAAATATAAATATACATTAATGCTCCGTTATAAGCATAGTTAATTTACTTTTTAATCTTAAAAATATCTGGAAATATAACTTGAGTGAATATTAATAATACAAGAAAATTCATTGCTGAAGATCTGTGATGCTGCTCATGTGCAACATGCAATGCTATCAAGATTTTTAAAAAAAGTTACAACGTGAACATTTTTTCGGACATAGGATTGATAAAGGTTGATATTATGCTACCTTCCTGTATCTATAAAAATGTTTAGAAAACTGTCGAAAACGGAAAAAGAAAATGGGGCATTATCGCCGATAAGGGGTGAGTGACGAGGGAAAACGACTGTCGTATTTTTATTCGGGGGAAGGGGGGGGGGTCATTTCCCACAAGAATCACCAAGTATAGTATCAGATGCATTTTGAGAGTTTTTTTCCCCCCCGCAGAATGAGTAATATTAGACTCGGATCTTTTAATAATTAAATTCACTTATGGATAATATTCTTTATAGTATATTAAGAATTTATCTATCACGATGTAAGAATTATTGTTAGGGCTGCGTTATTTAATTTTTGAAGCATGTTTTGCAAAAAGAATCTCGATCCAACACTACTTTGAAATCCCAACTGTCCTTGAAAACAAAATGCACCATCGTTGACAAAAGACAAAGATTTTGTCGAAATTGTTTGGAAGCACGATTTCTAATTGCTCGCAACGGTTTCAAGGGCAAGTTCAGGAAAGCCCACGCGTTCGCTGTGAATGTCACGTTGGTGTTTAGGGATATGATAAGCAATTAAGAAATATTTTCACTCTTTTCTTTCTTTCTGAATTTGTCAACCGTGACACTTTGCAGTCACACACGACTGAGCGGGAGAAAGCATTCTAATACCGTTGAAACTATTCGAACCTTGACGACCCCCAGCTGCATATAATGAACCGTGAATGACTGAGGCGGTCAACACTATTAGAACAGGAGAGAAAGTGGTATTATTCTACATTTTGTTTTCATTATTCTTATTGTTATTTTTACAGCTGCGTAAGGGTTCAAAAAGTAAGGTGACAAGGTAACAAGAGCCGTGACGGGGGTGACGATTCTCTGCATGAATACAAATCACGCTGAAGATGACGAAAATGATCAGAGCTTTCAAACGGTATCCACTAACAGGGCAAAATTTCAGTTAGAAGATGGTTGCGTTGAAGAAAACATGTTCTGCCAATGAAGCAAGAATTGTGACAATATATTTGCGTTAGGAGGTATTGGTCCAACTTCCTTACAGTCCCGACCTCGCACCTAGTGACTTTTATCTCTTTGAATCTTTGGAGAAACACTTGGAGGTCTGGCATGGTAGAAATCATCGTCAAGAATGAAATCGCATCATGATTACATGCTGAACCTGCTGACTCGGTTCTGAACTGCTGACCTCCCAGTTTCTTTTAAGATCCAAAGAGATGGAAATCACTTGGTGCGAGGTTAAGACTGTAAAGAGTCAAACACCTCTCAACTTTAAAAACCTTATCACATCTCTTGTTTCTTTGGCGGGACATGTTTCCGTCGACGCAGCCACCTTCTAACCGACATTTTGTGTTGTTAGTGGACAACCAGTTCCATCAGGCATCACTTGCTCTTGAGTCTTGCGTCGCCATCTTGTTTACGCCGGCAAGTTAACGGATTAAATTTTTGTTTTTTTAGCTTACTGACCGGGCTTTTAAATTATTTATAATTAAAACAATAGATAATTTTAAAAATATAAACTACTTATATTCTTAAATTATTTTATATTTACTAATTTTAAAATGGACGTTTCGATTCTTTTTTTTTTTTTTTTTTCACAAACGAAGTTAATGAAAGAGTTTAATGCACCGGTCAAAAAGAAGGAACTATACTCCGATGAACGGATCATTAAAAAGAACGACACTGCAACGCCTATACTTTATCACAAATCGGATTGGCAGTTCTCTTCGCAATAATCCAACTGTAAAACGAAAGCTCGATTTAAAGGCGAAAAATGAGTGAGCGTAAAGATGAGACATCCATAACCAAAACATTGATACTATTTCTAAACATAGGGGAATGTGGGGCAAAATTAAATAGTTAAAATAAACTACTTTTTTCAAAATGAATAAAAAATGAAAATTTGTTCTGAAACAAAGACAAAAAACAATATATTTTTGCAAAATTTTCATTGATACTTTTTTTTATTTTTGGTAGTAAATTTGCACCTCCAAAAAAGGTGGAAATTGTTCTTTTTTTTCTCTTTCATAAGGCAAAGAGAAAAACGAGATATTTTTCTTCTAAAATGTTTTTTTTTTTCGATTATTAAAGATATTTTTGATGAAATAAATGAGAAAATAAAAGAATGAATGAATAAATGTAAAGAAAATGAAGCAATAAAGAAATAAATAAATAAATCAATTAATTTATGAGTAAAATAAATGGGTGAATAAAATTAGGAATGAATGAATAAATGAATAAGGGAATTATTAAATGAAGGGATGCAAATTAAACAATTAATAAATGAATACATAAGTGATTTGATAAAACATTGAATAAGTAAATTCAACGAGCTATTTCATTTTGTCCCGTCCACTTTGTCCGCATGCATTTGACTAATGTACAAAGCATTTAAAATAGAAATAAGCTCAACATTAAACAAATAAATACTGAACCGAATATTAGTAGATCTTTATTACAATTTAAAATGCTAATAACAAAAACTTTATCATTTAATAATAACTTTTTTTTTGACTTACAATAAAATTTTACAATTCAAGTATCAAGTTTTAAAAATTGCTTCGTGTTATTATATTCTTAAATTTTCTGTGCTAACTTTTTCTTGAATGGAATAGACTACATGTGTTACTATATAACTAAAATACTAAAATACAGATAGGTGGCTCTAAAAGCGTAGTAAATATTTCAACATTTAACTTTGCCCCACTCTTTCATATTGCCCCACATTCCCCTACTTCGTATTTGTAGACCTGCTGGAGACGAAAATGTATGATTTGAACTTTAAAAAACTACTTTCTTCACAAAATCATCTTCAAACAATGATGACACCTACACTCTTGTTTAGAAACACATGGAACTCCCGGAATCTAGTCTACCATTCGCCAATGGTTTAGTTTCAAAAATGGCCATGAGTGTGGTAATCGAGAATAGAGCTTGTTTCCTTTTACATCATGTTTCCTATTCACCCCCAACTGGTTTTACTATTAAAAAAAATGAGATGAAAGCATGTTTACTGATACGTCAAAAGCATTTTCTTATAAAGTTTGTTCAAATTTATGTAGCTTAAAATATTTCAATTCTTAAGTAGTAAAATAAAATATGGAACTGAGTTAACTCGAAGAAGGTCTTTCGAACACAAATAAAAGTTTAAAACATTTCAAAAGCTGATATGTTGGGACTAAGGTTGTTAAGGAGAACAGGCAGACCAACAAAAATACATTTTCCAAGCATATAAATATCCAATAAAAATTAAATTATGCGTAGAATTCATATAAAATAAAAATAAAAGTGTAATTTTTCTTTAAACTTGAATTCTCCAAAAAAATAGGAAAAATGAAAATCTTAGTTTCTATTTTAAAAGATCCTTGAAAAAATCTTCAAATTTTCTTTTAAAAAATTCTTTGAGCCAATCTGTGCAGTTAAGATTCTTTCTTCATTTTTAGAGTTTCCTGCAACAGAGATATGAATACGGAAGTAAATTAAACTCAAGATTAACTAGCGAATCAAAAAAAAAAAAAACATACAGAAAGGTTTCTCTGTACATAGAATTAACTTTCTGTTTTTACGAAGAACAACGAGGGAACCATTACAAGATGTCACTAAACTTTTGAAAACTGGAAAAAAATGTATTTTAAAACACATTTTTTTCTAAAATCCTTGTTTCCAAGTGTGTTTCTAATTTTGTGGTAATTCATACTTCATTTTAATTTTAATTTCTGAATTCTTACAAAAATATAAATGAATTTTACGACAGGGGCGAAGCAATAATGAAATAACTTGAGCTGAATATATTCTGAATGGTTGTCTGTCATTGTAATATTTTTTTGGCGAAAGCTGTTTAAGAATTCAAAAGAACGAAGAAATTTGCAAAAAGCTGTTAATGAACAACGTATTGAATAATTAAATCTAATCACGGTTGTAATCAAGGTTAAACAAAAAATATCAACCTGCTCAGTTTGCCTTGAAAGCACCAATTTCCTAAAAAGGAGTAACCGGCAACTAAAACTAGGGTGAAAAAAAAATCTTAAAGTAACTTTTAAATTCATTAATCATTCTCATTAATTCTGACCTTGGTTGGAATTAAATAATATTTAACAAGATCAACTAGTAATTTTCAATAGTTTTTTTTTTTTTTTTTTTTTTTTTTTTTTTTTTTATTGATAAAGAACGCACTTAGGTGAGTTCAAATTCTGAAGTAGAAAATATATATATATTATTTCGAACTTACGTTATGAAACATTGAGCAATTTATTTTATTAATTTCAGGTCTACAATATCAAAGAAAAATTGCGCAATCCAAATACTGTAAAAACACTTATTTTCGCGAGCCGTAATTTTCGTGAAAATGAAGATATCTGATTTCAAAAGCTAAAAATTTCGTGAATTTTACATGAACTGAACTTTTTTTAATCAACTGCAAGTTGATTTAAAAATAAAAGTTAAAATATTTAACGAGGCTTACATCTTCGCAATGACAATCGGTTCGAGAGAATCGCAAAAATAAATGCCTTTACGATAAATAAAAAGTTTCTTTTTTCCCACACTTGTGCCACGAATTGGCGATTTCTCGCTCTCTCTCCTTTTCTTTTAGTTCCCCCCCCCCCCCCCCCCCCCCTCGAAATTTGGACCTATAGCTTCTGAAAAAATTCATTAATAGATTAAATATTTAAGAAAAAGTAAAGTGCTTTTTAAAAAATAGCAAAATTTTTCAACGATGTGGAACGTTTGATGATTTTTTTTTTCTTTTCAAAAGTTGGGTCTATAGTTTCAAAATTCATTTAAAGAAGGGAAAATTAAGTTAAGAAAACTAATAAAACTATAAATTTTTAATAGGAATTTGTAAAAGAAAAAAACTTACCGTTATGAAATATTTGACGATTTCTTTCTTTTACGAAAATTGGGACTGCTGTTTCAAAATTAGTTTTAAAAGGTTTATTAAGTTAAACTAAAAAAAAAAAAAAACCTAAATTCAAAAATTTAAATATTAAAAAAATAACTTACATTAGGGAACATTTTTTGATGATTTTTTTCTTTTGCAAAAGATGAATCTATAACTCAAAGAAAAATTATTAATTTCTCAAAAACTATAAATATAAAAAGTACATGGCTTGAAAACCTACGTTAAATTTGACGATTTTCGCTATTATGTAAGATAAACGGGTGTATGGTTTCATAAAAAATTAGATAGTTAAAAAAAATAATTAATTCAAGAAAACTAAATATATAAAAAAGAAAATTTCAAAAATTGAACACTTGTTTTTTAAAAACTCACGTCACAAAATATTGGACGAATTTTCTCTTTTGCACAAGTTGCTTTCCGTAGTTTCAAAGAAAAATGAACCAATCCAAGAAAAATTAAGTAATTAAAAAAATTTAAAATACACAGTAAAATTCGAAAAATGGAAAAATTCTATAAAAAAAACCCTTACATTAAAATGGTGAATTTTCTTACAAAAGTTTGGTCAATAATTTCAAAGAAAAATTAATTTGTACTAAAGAAAACAAAAAATAAAAAAGGACTTAAAAAATAAAGACATGTTTCTTCCTAAAATACGTTATGGATCTGATGACTTCCCTTTTTGTTTTTTAAATGAAAGTTGGATGTATAGTTTCAAAATAATAATAATAATAACAATAATTTATGCAGGGAAATGAAAAATAAGGAAAGTAAATATTTTTTAAAAGAACTTTTTATTATTATTATTTTGCAATTTAAACAACCAACAATTTATTTCCTTGACAGAAGTTGAGTTTATAGTTTCAATTGTTTCAAAAAAATTAAATAATAAAATAAAATAAAATAAAATAAAATAAGATAAAATAAGATAAAATAAGATAAGATAAGATAAGATAAGATAAGATAAAATAAAATAAAATAAAATAAAATAAAATAAAATAAATAAATAAATAATTGGTTAAAGAAAACGAAAATTTAAAACAGTACTTTTCAAAAAATAAGCCATTTTTTAAATACTTAAGTCTTGAAACATTTGACTATTTCTTACTAATTACTCTATTTTTAACAGAAGTTCGGTCTATAGGGAAAAATTTTGTTTCAAGAAGAATAAACACAAAAGTAAATTATAAAAAGAGCATTTTTGGCAGAATCTTCCTAATGAATTTGACAATTTTTCTCTTTTAGAAAAGTGGGTGTACGTTTCAAAATGAAAAGGATAATTCAAAGAAACTAAAAATTAAAAAAAAAAAATTTTAATGAATATGAAAAAAAAAATAAGTTTGAAACATTTCATGATTAGTCTCTTTTACAAAACTTACGTCGACAGTCTCAAAGAAAAACAACAAATTTGGAAAAAAAATATTTCACTCAAGAAAACTAAGAATAAAAACAGCAAATTTAAAACAAAAACACCACTTTTTAAAAAAAAAAATCTAGAAATATTATGAAACATAATACGATTTTTAATTTTTTAGACAAATTTGATCAATAGTTTCAAAGAAAAATTACATAATTCAAGAAAAGTTAACTTATTTAAGCAAACTCAAAATGAAAAAAAAAAAAGAACATTTTCTTTTGTTTTACTTACGTTATGAAAAATTTGACGATTTCCCTCTTTTACAAAAGTTCAGTCTATAGCTCAAAGAAAAAGTTTTCATTTCTCGAAAACTACAAATAAACAGTAAAAAAAAAAAAAAAACAGGTTTTTTAAAACTTACTTATTAAATTTCGCGATTTCTCATCTTAGAAAAGTCGATTCCGTAGTTTCAAAGTAAAATTTGATTATTTAAGAAAAAAAAAATGAGTTCACAAGAAAACTAAATATAATAAAAAAGTAAATTTTATACAAGGAACATTTTCTTTTAAACTTACGGTATGCAATTTTTTCTCAGTCATTATTTCACAAAAAAAATTAATTAATTCAAAAAAGTAAAATATTAAAAAAAAATAAAATAAAATAAAAAAAATGAACCTCACTTGCGTTGTGAATTTCGGATGAATTAATTTATTTATTAATTTTTATAAAAGATAGAGATGCATTTTCGAAGAAAAACTAACTGATGCACGAAAATTAAAAATGGAAAAAAGTAATTTTTTCAAGAAAATTGTAAATAAAAAAGTTATTTTTTTTAAATAAGGACAATTTTTGTAAAACCTTCATTATGACTTTGCGAATTTCTCCCTTTTAGAAAAAGTCTGCTTATTTGTGCTAAACAACGTTGGATATTTCTGTTTTATCATGATTAGTCTCTTTTACAGAAATTCTGTCTATAATTTCAAACACAAAATAAAAAAAAATTAAGAAAAATTAATTCAAAATTAATGGAAACTAAAAATAAAACTGGTAAATTAAAAAAAAAAAAGAAAAAAAATCATTTTATTTATTTTAACTACCAAAATGAAACAAAAGATGATTTCTTCTCTCTCTTTCTCTCTTTTTTTTGACAATTTAGGTTCATAGTTTCAAAGAAAAATTAAATAATTCAGGAAAAGTTAATTTTTTAAAGGAAACTTTAAAGAAAAAAAAATAAATCTTAAAAAATGAACGTTTTTTTAAATTTACGTTATGAAACTTTTGACCTTATTCTTCAATTATTTTCAGAAAATTAACAATAAAAAAAACGTAAATTAAAAGAAAGGAACACGTAATTTAAAAGTTATATTATGAAATATTTGACGATTTCTCTCTTTTGCAAAAGTTGGATCATCGGAGAAAATTAATTGATTCAAGAAACTAAAACAAATAAACTCATAAAAATAAATAAATAAATAAAATATGTGTAACATTTGACGATTTCTGCTGCAAAAGCTGGTCCCAAAACTTTGAAGAATTAATTAATTCAATGACACAAAAACAGAAACTGTAATTTTAAGAAAAATGAAGAACAATGAATATAAAAGAATAGCACTTGAAAGCTTTTTTGTTTATTTATTTATTTTTTGAATTATGACTGGGATCTGTTCGATCATTTACAAGATTGGACGACCCTGTTCTTATTTAATTATTAGAGGCTGTTTGATTGCATATTTAGCGATTTTTCAGATTCTCAAAATACAAACTTTAACTATCATAACAGCAATAGAAAAATCAGTGACGCATAAGTATTCGGAGTTCCTCACTTACGTCCAGTGGCGCCGCAGAAATTAGAATCGTCTAACCACGAAACACGCAAAATGATACTTTGGGGTCACTTGAGAGTGCTGAGGGGCGGTCTGCACAGTTATGCTGTAGCGACTCATACGGTCATTTCCCGCATCCATTTCATGGAGAAACATGACGTGATTCGGGGGAGGTACTGGCTTTTCAAATCAAATTTCTAACTATGCTGTTCTTTTGATACACCCGATGGACAGGAGTGCTCCGATGGGAGGTCACGGGAGATCACCGTGACCTTACAAAAAATTTCCAACTCGACAAATTTTATCTGACGATTCGGCAAAATCTGGAACTTCATTCCGCAAAACTATCATTATTCTGCGAAATTTGGAGTTTCATTCCGCAAAACTATCATCATTCGGCGAAATTTAGAGTTCCATTCGACAAAATTATCGTCATTTGACGAAATTTGGAGTGTCATCCGGCATAATTATCATCATTCGCCGAAATTTAGAGTTTTGTTCGACATAATTATCATCATTCGGCAAAATTTTGAGTTCTATTCGGCAAAATTATCATCATTCGGTGAAATTTGGAGTTCCATTCGGCAAAATTATCATCATTCGGCGAAATTATTATCATTCGGCGAAATTTGGAGTTCCATTTGGCAAAAATTATCATCATTCGGCAAAATTTGGAGTTCCATTCAGCAAGTTGAGAATTTTCGCCCTCCCAAAGATTTGAGTTCGGGGTGCCCCTACTGATGACCTGTTATTAAGAAGGACAAGTCATCGATGCATCGACGATAAACTAAATGCTGAAGCATAGGCGGCTGGTGCCCCAAAAAAGTGGGGGGTCAAAGGATGTGCGGGGGGGGGGGGGCAGGTTTGGTGACGACACACCTTTACAGCTAAATTTTTTCTTCAAAATTCGGGCAATTGAATTTTTATGTCATTATTGATGAATTGACCTTCTTCCAAAATTTCGAGAAACGGACTCAAAAAGCGGGACCAGGTGGCCACAGAAGATTCCCTCCTACCAAAATCAAAGTTCCATTTTAATTTTTACATAATGATAACAGTGAAAAAGCATAAAACAAGCAATTATTAAGTCAGTTCTTTCTTTAATCACGTGAATAGACCATCGCTATCATTTTTCATTCGACCCTTATTAGTTTTGTACTTAGAAAAGTGGAGGGGCCAAGTCCCTTTACCGTTGAAAGTGAGAGGGCAATTGCCCCCCTTGCCCCCTCGTACGAGCCGCCTATGTGCTGAAGAGTTAAACACGAAAGATGAAATATTTCACGCAGTACAAATGCTTAGCACAGGCCCGTGTCCAGGATTTCACAAAGGGAGGGGTTTCAAAGATCTTTTAAAAATCATTTCTCGCAGTGGCATGAAAACACCTCTTGTACCAAATAATTCATTCCTGTTTTATGGTTATAATCAAGCAATGGAGTACTTTAGGGGCCAGAGCCATTGATTTTAAAGCGCATTACTATTCCTAGGACGAGATAACAAGTATAGTATTATATACATGTAGGGATGTTTGTGACCCCTCCCCTATTTCCCCAAATTCCGGCTGCGCTAGTGGATAGAATGTTGTTTTACAGCTTCTTCAGAAACAAGCCTTTTTATCTGTTAACTACACTGCATATTGCAAAAGGTATTAAAAATTTCGCACAAATATTTTTTTTTTTTTTACATGCTGTATACCAAAAAATATTCCCATTGGATGTTTTGTATTGTCAGTCTATTCAGTGGTTCTTTTGCAACTGGTTTTCTAAAATATAATTTCAGTTGGTGAAGAGTGGGCACTCGTAAATTGCTGAAAAAAAATCAAAGAAAATGACTTAAAAAAAGAGCACTGGCATAAACATTAACACTATAACTAAGTTAAATATCATTTTCTTCATATTGCTTTTATCATTATTCTCCCCCAATGGGAGGGGTTTAACCCCTAAAACCCTCCCCTTGGACACGGCCCTGGCTTAGCAAAGCAAGGTGTTTAAGGAAGAAATCTGAAGAGAAAATTCCAGACATGCGTTTCAGATATGGGGAGAAGTTCTTTCTAGTACCTAAAAATGAAGCTATGTGAAACATGACTTTTCTTTATTTTTTCTTTAATTTCGACGTAGCAATGAAATTTAAGCAGAAACGATTATTGAATCACCTAATCAGTATCTAAATGAAAAACATAATTAATGTCGAATCGGCTCGAGGGCCAGCAAGAAATTTCTCCCAGGGGCAAAGAGTTCTAAAAACAGTCAAGAATTTCTCTTGGAATGGGGGGAGGGGGTTAACAGGTCATTGATAACATGTTAGGGTTGGCAAAAGTAGTTCAAAATCACAGGCTCAGGCTTTATTACCCTCTCCTCCCCTTCCCTCACACGCCGTGTCTTTAAATTGGGATTTAAAATAAGCTACTATAGAAATAAATGTAGCAATAGAAGTTATTAATAACTGACCTATTTGTCATAGCTTTCTGAAGAAATTTATTAGTTCCGCATTGGTCAAGAACTTTACGCAGATAATTCTAACACTAGCTCAGCAACAGAAGTATTAGTTTGGACATCTTCGCGCGAAGAAAAATATGCTACGGTGGTGATCAAAATGATGAGGATAAAAGAAAATCCCCAGATCTTGGCTGCATTTGGTCGGAAAAGTTATGCAAATTTTATGACTTGAAACTAATGGTAAAAGACACTTTTTTTAGTAATTTTGTTGGAAATACATAGAAATTTCTTATTCACACAATGAAGTTTGAATTTATACATTTCTGGTATTTGGACAAAATTATTAGGACAATTAGATTTGTATGTTCTAAAAAGGAAAATTTGCTTGTTTTTTGTTCTGCACACTGTAAAAGCTCAGTAAACGATTGGGGACGTCACATTCCATTTTTACAGTTATGCCATTAGGTACTCAACTTAAAGAATTTGAGAAAACGAAAGTGGTTGCTTGAAAAACTTCACGACTTACTGTACGTCAAATAGCAACAAATCTGAATGGATAAAGATGGGTCATTTAGAGCTTTCTCAATCATCGCTGCAAATAAGGATCACAAAGACGAACAGGTAGGAAATCTTCTATATCTGTGCGTGTGAAACACATGATAATGAGACGAGCTTGCTCCAAAAAACAAACATCAAGACATATTAGATGGGAATTCAAGTTATGATGCAGTTCTCGAACTATTCAACATGTTTTACAAAAAAAAAAAAAAAAAAAAGAGAAAGCTTTATGATATGAAACTTATGTCACGAACGACTAAAAAAATTCATAATGGATCAATGGTTGAGCGTTGCCAAAAATGCGTAGTTATGGGTAAAAAGGTGGGACAATGTCATCTTTTCTGATGCGAAAAAGTTTAATTAGGATGAACTAAATGGTTTTTGCTACTTCTGGCACGATCTCTGGAAAAAAAATCTCAACGCGTACATTTAGAGGCGGTTCAGTAATGGTCTGTGGAAGTTTCGCTACGAATGGAAACTATACCAATGTTTTTTGTGAATGCAAGAATGAATTCTGAGAGTGATGTTGATGTACTGAACAGTATTTTTTTAAAACCAAAAGCTGTTAAGTACTATTTTGAACAATTTGTTTCAGCAGGACAATGCCTAATTACATGTTTCTTAAACCTCCAAATCATTGTTTAATGCTTATTCCGTGAAATTGCTGTACTGGCTCGACAAAAGGATCGATCTAAGTTCAATGGCAATTTTGTAAGTCATTCTAGCACCAGAAGTATGAAAATATGGCATTCAGTGTCGAAGCAAGAACTTATTTTCTCCATCGAAAAAGTCACGATAAAAAATTTGCAAGAATGTTCTTCAACTTCCATGATATCAAGACTGATAAAAGTGATTGAAAAGAAGGGTGAAAGTATTGATTACTAATGTTTTTCAGGGCAAAATGCTCATTGTCCTTATAATTTTGTCCAGTTTTAACAGTGACATTTTTTTTTTATTTATCACGGCAAAACATTTATATTTTATCTTTTTGAATATACTGCTTTCCACAACGATTTCTAGCACAAAAAGGCACTTTGTGTATTAATTTCCCGGAATAATTTCAGAAATAACTTTTTTGTTTGTGCAATTTTCTGCTGTCCTTATAATTCTGACCACCACTGTATTAAAATTTGCCAGTTTATAATGAGACTTTTTAAAACGAATTTCAAGTGAAAAAGCGTTCTGCTGAAGCTCTACTTAAATATGAAAGGAAGTGAAAATTTCAGTATGAATGAACAGATCACATGAGGTTTCAATGCATACTGACGAAAACGTGTAAAATCACTTTAAAAACATGTATAATATGTAATGTCGTTTATGGTCACAATAAATGACGTTGAACGTTTACCTATCACTTTACAGTAGTATAGTGATTATATACTACTAAACTAATTAAAAATGTGTTTTTTATTTTTTCAAACATTTCCTCCACAGTCAGAGTTCTTACTCATAGCTATTTTACAAAAAACAAAAAGTAGTATGTTTTCAGTTTCATTATTTAAAACGGTTAATGATTTTCTTTGTTAAAATAACAAAATCCAGATTTTTATTATGTCTCATGATTTGCTTTTATACGAATACTTTCTGAGTGAAATAGAGTTGCATAACCGTTTGGTTATCAGACAGTTTTAGGGGTTATTTCTATGATAAATTTTTATATGGTTTTCTTATCTGAGAAAGAAATGTAACAGATTTCTATCGAAATTTCGAAATGTCTCAATAAAAGAGAGATAGAGAAAAAAAAAAAAGGAAATGGTTCCGTTCCTCCTATCATTATTCAAAATTATCATTTAAATGAACATAATTTGATTTTAATCTACAAATTTGATCCGGATTATCCGGAGACACGGATAAACGGGGACCGGATAACTGAGGTTCTATTGTGCTTAAGATTGTTAGGATATTGGACCAAAGAAATGAAATTTGGCATGGAAAATGAGAGAAATACACACACACACACACACAAAGGTTTTGAATTTAAGAATCTGAGAAAAATTACTTGAATTAGAGCGAAAAGTTTTTCTTGGTAAATGGAAGTTATTTTACTGACACAATGAATGCTCACAAAAATATTGATAAAACCAATTTATTTATATTTCCCCATTTATTGGAACTTTAATGACAAAACAGAAGGGACTTCAATAGGCTTGCCAGACGTCCCGGTTTACTTCACGTCCTGGAAAAAGATAAATTGACCAAAAAGGTTTTAAAATAATCAACTGTAAAGGATTGTTTAGGATAATTACTTTATCATTTGTAACATTAACTTGTAAAATTAATACTGGATTAGCTTGTGAGGATTTTTACAAGATTAAAACCAAAAAAGATTGTCTAAAAAAGTCCTACAAAATGAAAAGTATATCTAAATATTACGTGAAATACACCGCCAGCTCAGTCATTTCCAGCCGAGGACTGCAGTTTCGTGCTTATTAGCACTCATCAGCCCGGCATAGGAAAGTGACTGAGCTGGAGATGGAAAACCTCTTAAGGAAGCCAAGAGTGCGAAACAAACTGGTAGCTAATATAGAATTAGCAGACCAGACGAGTGACCGAAGCAATGGTTCGGTTCAACTCGAAGATTGAACGCAAGGCAAGGTATATTCAGTAAATTACCGCCATTAGCCAGGGCTAAAGCAGAAATACGTGAAATACACCGCCAGCTCAGTCATTTCACGTATTTCTGCTTTAGCCCTGGCTAATTGGCGGTAATTTACTGAATATACCTTGCCTTGCGTTCAATCTTCGAGTTGAACCGAACCATTGCTTCGGTCACTCGTCTGGTCTGCTAATTCTATATTAGCTACCAGTTTGTTTCGCACTCTTGGTTTCCTTAAGAGGTTTTCCATCTCCAGCTCAGTCACTTTCCTATGCCGGGCTGATGAGTGCTAATAAGCACGAAACTGCAGTCCTCGGCTGTAAATGACTGAGCTGGCGGTGTATTTCACGTATTTCTGCTTTAGCCTTGGCTAATGGCAGTAATTTACTGAATATATCTAAATATTGTTCTGTTTTTTTATTCATCATTTAAAGTAACTAAATTAAAATAAATTGTAAATATTTACTTCCAAGAAGTGAAATGTTCAAATTTTATCTGCTTATGTAATTTTTTATTACCTCTGTTTTAGGTTAATAATTAGTAACCATTCATTCACAGCATTGATAATAAACTCCTGTAAAACATTCCAAAAACCAGCCGCAAGTGTGTAACATTTTGAATACTAGCGACGCTGGGGGGGGGGGGGCACTCCCTCGTCCCGGTTAAACACTTCAGAAATCTGGCAAGCCTAGTCTTAAGTAGTACTTAAAGGGAAAAGTGGGACACTTTAGCAGGACATATTTAGCCAGAGGGACTGGGAGACAAAAAGCGGGACCGTCCCGCCAAAACCGGGACGTCTGATCACTTAACCTTTGCCTGCCTCCCCCCGGAAAACATTGAAATGACTGGCCTAGGTTTTGAATTTTTTTTATTTCTTTCTATCTAAAATGTATTCCAAAAGGTAGAACGTAAATCTCTTGCCTAACTGTATCGTGACTCATCAGACCTTGAAAGGAACGGTCACAAAATCTTATAAATCACCTCATTTTGAAGTCCAACGAATAAATAATCGTCATGCTCTGCTGACTGTGTAGAACCAAGACTCATGTTTGAAAAGTACGTCGAGGTTCTGTTGTGAAAGAAAACGACATGGGGAGAACAAAAAGAACAGACGAAGAAGTCTTTGTACTCTCGGATGTTTCTACTGTCTAGTTTTGCAGCAAATAATGCAGATTACAGATTCGTGTTTCATTTCTTTGGGGCCGTCATGCCATTACATTTTATTTCCCATGATACATGGGAGCCCCATCAGCCCCCTTTATCATGGGAATTCAAATCTTGTTGATTTTCAGTCATAAATAAGTTGTAAGATTTTTGTTAAAAAACAATACAGGATAACATTCAGAAGTTGACATCTTCAATGCAGGACCACTGCAAAGCAGTTATAAAGGTGGATTTAACTAATATTGAAGCGTTTCTCATGACTGTATGCAGACACTATGGTAGTTATTAAGAATTTACATGGGCTACAGAATTTAAGTATTTAATGCTTGATTAAACGGTTTCTCAAATGTTGCATTTTCCACCTATTTTTATTTTTCAAAGTAATCAACAGTAAATAGTTGATTAATCCCAACAAAATGTTACTGTGATTAATCCTACAATTGAGACAGTGAGAAGCAGACGGATGTAAGTGGACTAGTTAAAATTTTGAAAAAAAAAAAAAAAATGTGTTTGAAGTTCAGATCCCAGGAAGGCTCTTTTTGAAACGTTTTTCTAAATCATGCTGTAAAGCAGACCTACCAGAGCTATTAGCAGGGGCGTACCTAGCACGTGGCCACGGAGAGGGGGCCCGGGAGCCTCCTCAAAAAGGAAAAAAAACTTTCAGTGTATATGCTGCTAACTGAACTTCTTTTCGGTCTTCGGTGTTGGAAAAGCAAAAACATCTCTCACTAAACATTTTAGCCCATTATTCAAAATCTGCATGTTCACAGCATCAATTGCTTGTGGGCCTGTTACTTAGGGGGATATCTTGCAGACAGGGCCGATCCTAGCAGGTGTGCAGGTTGTGCACCGCACAAGGGCGGCCAAAGCAAGGGGCGGCCGCAGGCCGCATCACAGTTTTTTTAATCAAGCAAGATTCCTCAAGAATTTCTCACAAGATAACTTACAATAAAACAAGTAAATATGCTGAATTTTAAATGTTCAATTATCAAAGTAAGAGCCGATTTGCCGACAGCATAGCATAGTTTAAGAAAAATAGATTGTTAGGGAACATGGTGTTGGTTTATTGTCCATTAATATCTACTCTTTACACACATGCTTAATTTGGTTGCAAAATTTGTGACAGAACCGGTAATCAAGCATGGATACAAGGGAGGAGAGATGAGGGAAAAGGTCCCCTCCTGAAGCATGAAAGGGTGCCAGGACCCAGGGCGGCCGCTAATGTTTACCACCAAGCTTTTATAGACCTAAACAATGAAGACATATTTTATATATTACATTTAAAAAATCCTATACTGATTAGATACTCTCGCAAGCATTTCAAACAACAAATTCTGTTTTCAACAATTGCAGATGCGTGGAGAGACAGTGGAAAATTGCGACTCCCCTGAGAGTTAAACATATATCAATGACGAACTAAATTTTTTTAATTTTCCCCCTTTAGAACATTTTTTTAGAATTAAAATCACGAATGAACTGCCCGGTTTCAGATCAGGGCTCTTGTCCCGGGTAGTAAATTTAAACGTAGCTCCAAAACGAAGATCCAAAAGAATGCCATGACTTATTTAACGAGACTAAAGAAGGCTTAAAATTGCGTTTTTAGGACTTTAATTTCGGAAAATTTTGCTGTTTGAACCACGATCTTAAGGACCCAGTTAAATCTCTGATTCACTCCTTCCACCTTAACTTAATCAAACATAGCCTGAAAATGTTGGCTTTAAAATCCAAAATGTGTTTTCAGACGGCAACCCTTCTTAATGTCATCAAAAATTGCTTAATGATATTTTTCGTATTCCTTTTTTGAAATTTTTGCGATGGCGGGCCCCAAAATCCATTCCTAAACACTACTACCAAAGATATTCTCAATTAGCGTCTTTAGAGAGGCCTTTAATCTCACTCCCTTAGTTTGAAATTGACTTCAGTTTCAAAAAAAAAAAAAAACAGTTCGTGGGGGAATACTGTACCCCCGCTTGGTCTTTGTCCTATCGTTATCAAACAATGCCTAAAATACGATTTTGGGACTTCAATTTCTAAAAACTCTGAAGGAGAATTGCATGACTTATGTAAATTTTTACTGCGCTAGGACATATATACCCATCAATCGTCGAAGTGAGGTGGACAAAAGTCTATAGTTGTGTTTTTCAGATATTATAATCGAATAATATCCGAAAGATTCGCTGAAACTTCCTAGTTTTGTTAACGTCACCAAAAATAGCATAAAATTGCGCTTTTAGAAATATCCGCTTGGGAGATCCAAAACCCTTCCTTCCCAAAAATAGCCTAAAATGGATTTTAGTTCTGAAAAATATTTCGGTTCGAAATATTTTCATGTTTTCCATATCGTTTTCAAATATAGCCAAAAATGGGTTTTTGAAACAATAGTGCCAAGAAAGTACGGAGGAAAGCCGCCAGATCCTCTACCGTCACCAAAGATAGCCTACATTTGCGTTTTAAACTTCAATTTCGAAAACTTTCAAAACTGCTTGTTTAAAACTTCAGTTTCGGAAAATTTTCAGGAAGAGCGCCGATCTTTCCTATGCTACGGTCACAACAAATAGCTTCAAATTGATTTCAATTTTGAAAGAATTTTAGGGAAGAACTCCAACATTCCTTTCCCCTGAAGTCTCTAAAAAATTCCTTAAATTGCGATATTTGACGTCAATTTCGAAAATTTTCTCATGCACCTTGAATATACCCGACTCTTTTCTCCTTGCAACCAAACACCACCAAAGATTCTTAAAACTATTTTTCGTACGCCAATTTCGATAATTTTCTGGGAGCATCCCTTCTCCGTCCTTTCTCTGCTGTCACCGAAGACAGACTATAAAATGCGTTTTTACGACTAGTAAATTTTGGTATCTATTACTTTCTTCAAAGATATAAATTGTACCTAAGTAGTTTCTTATTATAAAACTTTTCTTCCTTTTTATAAGTTCGCCATTCTTGATTTTTTGTTTTTTTCTTTTTTAAATTAGAACATGATACAGAAATTTGAAGAAATATTTATATGGACGTCAAAGATTAGTCAAATTATGCAAATTACTCTTGAGGGGCGGCACATTAGGGGTTTGCACACGGGCGGCCGACAACCTAGAATCGGCCCTGCTTGCAGAGACGTTTAAAGAAAATGCTAAGGCAGCTATCTAAAAACATAAATTAACTTTATTTGGATTCTACATACGAAAGATCTTCCAAATTGCCCTTGCAAAGCGAACTGCCACGAGACAACCAACATCAACAAAAATCGAGCTATCGAATGCCACGAATCCACGATTCATGAACAGAAAGACATCTAACTAAATTGAACCGATAGGTGGGAAATTTGCATATCGAAAAGCGCCCTCTTGCGCACAGGTATACTCGAGGATTTTTATGGAGATTTTCCACAGCTTCCCACCATGAACTCTAAGAGTTCATCAATAGAACCTATAAAAAGAACTATAACAAAGGCAAATACATAAGGAAATTCTTCTCCTCACTAAACAATAACGAATGCAATAACTATAGGCTGATAAATTATAAAGATTATTATACAATAAACTATATGGTTACAAACTTATA
Organism: Uloborus diversus; assembly: GCF_026930045.1. NCBI lineage: Eukaryota > Metazoa > Arthropoda > Arachnida > Araneae > Uloboridae > Uloborus > Uloborus diversus. Next base: position 84,175,710 of record NC_072736.1, read on the forward strand.
TAAAATATAATTTCAAATAGCTTTTTATGAATTAGTTTTATATTATAACGCCTCTATTTATTTTTCTCTGAATTTTTAATTTAAATTTTATTGACTGCTTTAGAATTACTCTAAACAAAAGATATTAAGGTCAACTGCAATTTTTCAGTGTTGCAATTAAGAAACCATATACTTAATTTTATACTTTTTAGTGCGAACCAAGCTTTAAGATATAATCTTTAGAATTGAAAACATTTTTTACATTTTATCACAGATCTCAAACTTGAATATTGTTTCGTTATTTTTGATGCATATTTATAATTAAATGCAAATAATCTGGAAAGACGTGCCTTTTTTTTTTCAATTATTCATTTTTAAAGTTTGATAACGAGTTTTGATATCAAGTGCATTATTATGTTTTCCAGATGCATACTACAATAAAATAATACAAAAAAGAATGTTATTTAACCAGGGGCGCTCGATGAGAGGTCACGGGAGATCACCGTGACCTCCCAAAAATAATTGCTCAGTAAATTTTGTCAGAAGATTCGGAAAATTTCGAGACATAATTGCAAAATTTCAATTTTAAATTTGATTTGCAAAGATATAAATCGTCAATTTGAAAGAATCAGATTAAAAACGCTTTACAAGTTCTATTTGCAACAAGCTGCACCCCTTTCTGGGTTTTAAACTAACATGTACTAACTTGCGGGGCTCCTGAGTATTGCAAAACAACAGTTTGTAAGTTTGAAAAGTCGCTTTCAAATTCGTAGTCTCTAGTAATATATTTTGCTTTCTAGCTAAGGACTTCAGATGAGACAAAGGTTTTTCGTTAAAATAGAAACCCTGCTGATCTAATTAACAGAGAAAGTTGTAACAAGCTTCTCATTTGATGCAAAAAAAAAAAAAAAAAAAAAAAAATCTGTTTCGAACGACATAGAGCGTTGAGGGGTGTTGGGAAATCTCATCACTTTAATAGGCAATTTACGTGAAATTTTAACTTAAGGGGTCTAAGGACCTTTAAACTTCAAAATTTTCGATTTTCTGGAAAAAATATATGTTATGCATAGTTTAATTCTGAACAATTTGATACCTTATTTATTACTATACGCCAAAAACTTTTAGAGTTATTGTAAAAATGCCTAAACTTTCCCCATAGAGATTTATATTAACAGTAGCTGTTTAAGCCTCTTTTTCTCAGGTGCCGGTTTCTTCGGTTTTCTCGTTTTGCGCGCATGATATCTCAGAAAGTTTCTTATATTATGTCCGTAAAACTTTCAATGTATGTTTATTTGGTTTATATTTATGACCTGAACCTAAATTTATTTATTTTTTCAAAATTATTTATTTATTTTTTTAAAATTTGGTAAGTTAACATCGAAAATTTCCAAAATTTTCGGTAAAAAATATTTATTTTTAAATATGAACTTTAATTTTTAGTTGAAATTTAGGTTGAGAACATTAAGATGTATCAGACAAACATGCATGAAAAGTTTTACGGAAATATATAAGAAACTTTTTGAGATATCATGCGCGCAAAACGGGAAAACCGAAGAAATCGGCACCTGAGAAAAAGAGACTTAAACAGCTGCTGTTAACATAAATCTCTACGGGGAAAGTTTACGCATTTTTGCAATAACTCAAAAAGTTTTTGGCGTATGGTAATAAATAAGGTATCAAATTGTTCAGAATAAAATTACGCATAACATATATTTTTGCCAGAAAATCGAAAATTTTGAAGATTAAAGGTCCTTAGACCCCTTAAAAAATTATTTATAAAAAAACTAACTCAAAATTCAAAATTAAAAACATGTGGGCTCGAAGTAATTTTGTACCAAATTTCAAGGTAATGGGGTCTGGATGCAGGTCAGCCACAAACTTCCCTTCACCATTTCCTTTGACGTCATTTTTTTTTTTTTTTAAATTACAGCAAACCCTCGTTTTACACGGGAGTTACGTTACTCGGAAATTCCGCGTGAATCAAAACCGCGTAAATTAAGATTAAGACTTATATCAGTGTTAAAATAGGGGTTAGGTTCCGTAGATAAAAAAAATCATTCTAGGGATTACTAATTTTATAATAATTTTAACGTGTACTTATATCGATTTCTATGCACAACACGCATAAAGAAAACAAATTAATTTAGCGTTTATGAAAAGGAGCTGGTTTAGGGTGGCTCAAAAAAAACTTTTTTTCAGCTAGAGTCCAGGACACCCCCTATTTTTTTTAGACTTCCTAATAGTATTGTGCTGTAAAAGTTTCAGCTTCTTACTCAAATTTTAAGAGGGTGCTCAATGACCCCTTAATTTAACATTAGCCGTAGCATAGAAAATGCCACATGTTTCGAAACATTTAATTTCCCTCAACTGTTTTTTTGTAAATAATTATTTTATTGCAATATATATACGAATATTACTAGTGTATATTATAATATGTAGCATTGTTTTTTCAGTTCAATGTATTTTTTTAAACCCCCCTCGACTTACGAAGCTTGGGGGAGGGAGTTGAGCATCGTCTTTCAGTTAAAAAGGAAATTAAACTTCTTCCAGTATATTACTATCCATACGTCTAAAAATATTGAGGGGTGCCCCGTTATACTCTGCTTCTTTGCAGAGCATTAACGCATTCATGATCATTTCCATGATATAACCTTCCTTCACTAACAAATCAGAAAAATCATTTCTGTTGTTGAGGAATGACTGAAAATTTTTGTTTTTTGTTCTGTGTCATCGATGTCGGTATGCTCAATGTTTTTGTCCTCCTTTGTCCAGTGAGTTCTGAACTGTGTGAGTTTAATAACTTTACTTCTGGAAAAAGCTCTCTGGAACCATTCGTATAAAATGTGTCCAGTGGCCCAAACTCGATTATTAGCATGACAAAATGCGGTTTATTAAGTGTTATCTGAAATCTTTAGGAGTTTAGATTTTAAAAGAGGGAAAATTTTATCTGTTTGCATTGACGCATCCACATAAAACCGAAACTCATCCGCGTAAAATAAAATAAAGGTGTCAAATCTTACCTGGTGGGCATCGAACCTTTTTTTCACAGTACATAATAAAAGCTCATGATCATCACATTTTCTCGAAGAATATTTCATTTTACTAGAATGGGGAGCAAGGGCGTACTTAGGGGGGAGCAGAAGGGACTCTGTAAAACCTGGCCCCCTCCCCAAAAAAATTTGAAATCACTCATTGTAAATAAGGATTTAATATTTTGCTCTGGCCCCTCCCAAAAGATATTTCTATATACGTACCTGATGGGGGTGGGGTGGGGGGCGCCGAGCAGAGGTTCTGTCGCTGTTCGAAAATGACCTAGTTACGTCCCTGAAACTGCGTTTATGTCATAGCACATTAACTGGTAGTAAAGTCTAAATCCCAGAGGAGAATTTATAATAATAAGCCTTAGGGAATAATTTTTTTTTTTCAATTATTTGAACAGCTATTAATTCTTGAAAAGTACATATAGATCTTAACAAAAGATCTAGTAAATGTGATTTTAAAAAAAAAGGCTTATTTTATTCTTTTTGATATCTATGCATAAAATATTTCACCATTTTGTTCAAAACGCTTTTTGATCATTTGTTTAGGATTTAGTTGCATTCTTTAAAATGGTTCAGAAAAAAAAAAAAAAAAAAAAAAGAAGAAAAGCCTTTGTTTTCTCAAATATGTTTTCCCCTTCATGTTTAATCATCCTAAAGGGACACAACATGAAAAGAATTAATTTTCTATTGATTTGCCACCTAATGATATAATTAATAAAATTTTATAAATTGTAATCGTTAAACTACAAAATTAGCATTACAACGCTTGTTTACGGTGTTTACTCACATAAGAGTGCATGTTTTTCAGATTTCCTGTAGTCTCCCCCCCCCCCCCCTCCACCTCGCACAAGGGCCGGCTGATGTTAAAGATTCCAGGGCCGAATTTCCTTCCCAGTCCGCCCCTGTTTAAGACCATATGAACTAACCCTGAGTATAATAGTCACTCCATAGTTCGGAGCGGGGGGTTTGTCCCCCAGAAAATTTTCAAATTTGTAGATTTAAAAATACACTTGAGCTGAGCCTTGACAATGTTTGGAAGAGAATAGGTTCGAGGGAAGTCCTCTGGAAAAGCTTCGGAGTTGTAGCTCTTAAAACGCAGTTTTAGACATATTTTTGGTCACAGGGGAGGGGGGGGGCAAGCCCCTCCCCTTTCCTGAAATTTTTTTATTTAAAGTCTTAAAAAAATGCATTTTGAACTATCTTTGGTCTACAGAATGTTAGGGGTCGCTGAAGAAGTTCGTTGGGCTCACCCTCAGGAATTTTCGAAATTGAACTCTTAAAAAATCGCGTTTGCAGACCATCTTTAGAAACGTTTAGAGAACCGACAATTTTTTGGAACAGAAACTCTCAAAATGCAATTAAAACAACTCTTTATAAAACAAAGACAAGAAAATAAAAAGATTTAACAAATAACGACTAATCAGTTAAACTTTATTTCAAATTTTAAAACCGTTGCTCAGTTTTTCAGAAACTCTCAAATGCATTTTGGGTGTTACCCTCCAAAAGGGTGTCAACTGGTTCAATGCCCCGTAGCGATGCTACTTTGATTAATACAGTAGACCCTCGTTTTACGCGGGGTTGCGTTCCAGGGAAATGCCGCGTAAATTGAGAGCTTATACTAGTATTAAAATAGGGGTTTGGTTCCGTAGATAACAAAATACTTCATTCTAGTGATAACTAATTGAGGCGGTGAGAAGCAAAGGGATGTAAGTGGCAAAATTAAAAATTTGGAGATAACCAGTACACATGGTAGGTGAACCTCTCCCCTGTCTTGGGGCAAGAGATGGTACTAGTAGCCCTGGTAGTTGCTGCTATACAGCATGATTTAAAAAAAAATTTCAATGAAAGTCTACCTAAGATCCTTAAACGCGTTTTACTCGAAACTTGAAAATAGTCCAATTACATCCCTTTGCTTCTCCCTGTCTCAATTGTATAATAAGTTTAATGTGTACGTATACTGACTTTTATACATAACATACATCGAGAAAACATAAATTGGTTTCGTGTTGTCTATAAATCATAAAGAGGAGCTGGCTATGATAGTCTTTTGGCAGTCATTAAGAATTTTTATCTGTAATTCTTTGCAGAGCATTAACGCATCCATGATCAATTGTGTCATTTCCATGATAGAGTCTTTCTTCACTAACAAATCAGAAAGATCATTTCTATTGTCTAGGAATGGTTCAAAATTTTCAGTGTGAACGTTTTTGGTTGTGTGTCACCGACGTCTGTATTTTTGTCGGTTTTGGCCTCCTTTGTCACTCCTAAAAGCTCTTCTTCCAGTGAATTCTGAAATGCGTGAGTTTAATAACTTTACTTCTGGAAAGAGCTCTGGAACCAATCGCATGAAATGTCTCCAGTGGCCCAAGCTCTATTAGTACGCCAAGATGCAGTTGTTACGCGTAATCTGCAATCTTTAGGAGTTTGGATTTTGAAAGAGGGGAAAATTTTATCCGTTTGCATTGCCGCATCCGCGTAAAACTGAAGCTCATCAGCGTAAAATCTTAAACCGCGCAAAATCGAAGCCACGTAAAATAAACATGCGTAAAACGAGTGTCTACTGTAGATTAAATATAATTTAAAATGTTGGAGAAAAAATTTAGAACTGAAGTACTTATACTTTTCCAAAACTCTTAAATCTAATTTGGCATCAGCCCCGCCCCCTTTTCAGAGGGTGTCTCCCATTGTAACTCTCCCCTCTCCCCGCGTAGTGATGCAACTGCGTTTGATAGAGTAAATATTAAAATATTTGGGGAAATTTTCTGAGCTGAAGGTTTTGTATTTTTCAAAAACTTGCAATTCCACTTTGGGTTTAACCCCCCAGACAGGTGACACCCAGGACGAACCTCCCCCTCCGTAGCGATGCCACTGCTATTAGTACTACCACTTGCCCCAAGAGAGAGGAGAGGCTCACCTCCCATTTATACTGGTTATCTCCAAATTTTTAATTTTTATACTTGCATCCCTTTGCTTCTCACTGCCTCAACTGTATTCTATCGCAAAAATACCATCATTACATAAAACATATACATTGAGAACAACACTATTTGTATCTTTTCCGCTTTTTTCAAGTGCATTGAAATGAATGAGGGATAGTGTATGTCAAAAATTTCGCTTTTTATTGCAATAAGGGGATCTTTTACAACACAAATCCCACGTTTTGACTAATAAGCCCATGTGTACACATCATAAATGATACATTTTAAGAATCCACATGCGCATTGTATTTTTGTAGTTTGCAATAACTAGAACCAATTAGTGATAGGTGTAAAGCGTCGGGTAACTGCCAGGCGGCTAACTAGTGGATAGAACTTTGAGATTTCAGACATAAAGTCCCCCACACTTCATGCTTTTTATGAGTCACTAACTTCATAGGTCAAAATAAATGAATTTCAATAAATATGGATTAGAATATATTTTTTATTCTCTATATATACATATTTCAACTGTAACAATTTAGAACAGAGAATTCAATTAGGCACTATTATACATTTACATCAATTCGAATGATTCTTACATATTTAAGGTAATAATTGATTTAAAGTTAGAGGCTAAAATTAAAATCTTACAAGAAGGGGAGATTGCCCTCCAGCAAGTCTGTCATTGAGGGGGTTAGAAAGTAATGTATTGTAGAAAGTAACATATGGGTGGGAGGGATGATTGTTGATTGATATAATATATGTATTAGCCCTGTTCTCTACCATCTTCAGAAAAAGAAAAAGAAATACGGGCCTACCCTCCAACTTTGTGGAACAAATCTTATTTGTTTGGAAAGGGGGCGGGGAGAGAAAAGTAGCAACATTTAATTGTTTTAACCTTCTACATATCATATTGCAGTCCACATTCAATATATCTTTTTCCCGCAACTTTATCCAAATTTTAAACAATCTGTCTCTATCTAACATCTTTTCCACCAATATTCCAAAAAAAAAAAAAAAAAAAAAAAAAGAAAAGAAATTAGAAATGTAGTAGGAATAATAGCAGTCTCATAAAAAAAGTCCTTTTTTTAATCAATTAGACTTAAGTCAAATTTCAGAAATGAATGTTAAAAACTTTGAGAGAAAATTTCAAATCCCAAAGGCAATAGATTTTGCTTTTCATTTAATGGTAATGTAAAATAAATTGAAAAAAGTTTCAGGCCAAAAAAAAAAAAAAAAAAATCTCCTCTTTCATAAATAAATGTTTTTATTTAATAATAAGTAAAACCTGCCATTGATAATAACATCTACATTTTTTAGGGCCACAAAGAGAGCAGGGTTTTTTAGGGTCATCCCCTGCCCTGCAGAGGCAGAATGCTTGACCTTGTTCTTTTTTGACAATGCTAGCCTAGTAATATTAATGCTAGTATAATAATTATAGTTGCACATAAAGATTTTTACAAGCCAATAAACTGAAGGGAATAAAAACTTAAGCCACTGTACGCCTCTTACTCAAAAGTTTTTGCTGTACTTTTGAATACTATATAGATAATAATTAGAGCAATTTTGTGTGCACTATTAAACAGGCTGTATTTGGTAGCCCACATAAGCATAGCAATACTAGACAATTGACAACAAGTACTCACTTTGTATGAAATTGATTATTTCAGAGGGGATCGGAAAAATTTGGGCAGTAATCCCATCCCCCTTGAATTTTAGCCCCTGAATAATAATAATAATAATAATAATAATAAAAAGAACACACATGGTTGGCATTTGGCTTTTATTGATACAAAGATTACACAGGGGAACACATTTTGGTGCACGATTTTATCAAACTGATTTTATGTGCAAAATATCAGTATGACTTGATTTTTTTTCCTATCAAGTCTTGCTTAAAAATAATAATGGTTATGTTTTTAATGTTAGCATGTTAATTTAGGCTTAAAATATAGGTTAAATTAAAACAATAGTTTCCAATATACTTCAGTATGACATTTCAATAAAATAATAAAATGTAAAATCTACAATAGTTAAATATAAAAAATAAACTAAAATTGTATTGTTCCACTGAGAAAGGTTCTGTTTGGCTATTTTGAATGAAGTTTTTTCACACAGCCTCCTTGCATATTTCTGTAGTAATGCTTTTATTTAAGCATCCCACCTGCCTTGAACTTCTCTTTTGATTTAATTATTTTTACTGTCAAATTTAGCGACTTTCCGGGTATAATGGAAGACATCTTTTACACATTTTGCACACAGATGCAGAAGTTTAAACTTTGAACTTCTCGTCAAGCCTTTAAATTTGGCGACTTTTCTTAAAATTTTGAGACTTTAAGAACTTACGTTTTGATAATTGGGGATTCGAGGGCAAACATTTCTGCGTGATAATAATAATAATAATAATAAAAAAAAAAGAAAGACTCAATATATCTTAATTTTTTTTATTATTTCACTATTTGTATGATCCCCTGGAAATATTAAAATATTAATTTGTGTATGGAAAAGGAAGATTTTTTTTAAGTAATAAAATATTACAATGATCATCACTTTAATTATGAATATTTTAAGTTCACAACTAAGATTGAACAAGTAGTATTATATATGTATACATATATACACACAATCTCTGCCAAAAAATATTTTATAACTTGAGCTAGAGGAAGCTGAAATTGACAGAAATATATGTACACTTTTTTTTTTCAGGAGAAAAATATTTTATTTACATATATTCAGATTAACATGAAGCTTATTTGTAAGCACTAGTATCTCTATAGTTTATAACAGTAGAGAAGAAAAATAGACTATAAAAATATTAATATGCAGAAACAATCATCAATATAATTTAAAAGACAAATATAAATTACTCATGGAATGCAAATAAGCAAAAATATAAATACTAGACTTTATATGAAATCAGAAACAACAGCAGGCACAATTTCTACTTTTTACATTTAAAGATGTGTGCATAGTTCTGTGAAATTTAGGTAATCCAAACTTTAACTCTACATATTACTAGGTATTGAAATACTGATGTTTTTGCCCAGGTAATCAAATCATGCACAAATTATTCATAGAATGGTGGTCTAAAACTAAGGTTATAAACACACCTGTGATATACAGGGTGTGGAAAAAACTGATTTATGTGTAGAAATATTAAGAGTAGAAAATGTTTTCAAATAGATTAATTGGAATTTCATTTGAGTCGAGGGATTAAACTGATTAAATAAAAGAGAAACTTTTTAAATGGCATATTGTCTGATAAGAATTTAAGGATTGAACCTTGAAACTGTGTAGTTTATTGAACTTTAAAATTCAGTTCCTGAAAATTTTAGAATAAGGTTGGAAATTTTATTTAATAAAAAAATAAAGGAATAGCATAACGTATGACAAATGAAAATTAGGAAACTTACGGATCTGAAGAAAAGAGAAAAATTGTGCATAAAATTTAAGCAGGAAAAGAAAAAAAAGAAAATGCTCTATTAATGAAAAAAATGCTTTGATTAACTGGGCTAAGGTAATGCCTAACAAGTGACTTCTTCACCCAAAAGCTTGAATTTATTGTCAGAGGACGGGGCTTCTGCACTGTCTTCACTATCAGCTTCATCATTCCTAGAATCATCTTCCTCTTCACTATCTGACTCATCGTAGTCTTCTGTATCCTCCGAAATTTTTACAGTTTTGATTTGAGATGAAATTGCTTCCCCATGTTTTCCACGGTGCGCTTGCACAGTTAAGATTTCATGGAGACCAGCATGATTTTTCCACATTTCTTTAATGAAAGAAGCAAACGAATTTAAGAATATTATAATATATATATTTTTTTTGTTTGCTTTATTTATAAATACAGTTGGTGCTCAATTTTGTGAACTCTTCTAATTTACAAACTAGGTACCAGTCCAGAAAAATCGTACATTGAAACAATAAAATTTTCTTTCATTTTTATGAACTGGAAAAAATTACTTTTTTACAAACTCCCAGAGGTCACACTCAGTGAAATAGGTTTGTAGTAGCTTTTGGAGCAGGGAAAATCAAATTTTGTAGCAGGGTAGGAGCTTTTATATAGATATTTATGTTGGGAGGAGCTCAAGGCAAATATGAAAAATTTCCAAATTTAGTTTAAATAATTAAAATTTTATTCACAATGAGTAGTTTTTGAATTTACTTTGGGAGGACCTTGGTTTCCCTTAAAACTACCATTGTAGCAGAGGGGGAAGAAGGAACTCCTTTTTTTCGTTCAGATGCATAAACCGTAATCTTAACTAATTCAGTTTAAAACTTTCACAACCTTAAAAGACTCCACTGTCATCATCAAAAATCTTTTTTAAATAAAGTATTTTTAAGACTATATTAATAATAAAGCTATGATGCTTTATAATTCTAAGGAATAACATGTTTGATTGCCGAAATCCTTAATTTCTGGAAAAAAAAAAGTGACATCCTAAGTGATTTTTAAAAACTTTGTAAACCGTATCTCTGGCAAGTGTAGTAAAAATTAAACACATTTTTGCGAATATTGCTCTCTTGAGCTGACATGGATGCAATCGGGTTGAAATTTTCGACAGGGAGTGACAAAAGAATACAAGTGCTTCCTCAACGAAAGTTGTGATATGAGTGCTTAAAACAATCATCAACAGAGTAATTAATGTTTTAGTGACAAATTGCATACATTACAAAATAATTGAGCATTACAGAAATGGTTGCAATTGAGTTTTAAAAAACATGAAAGACCATGCCTGGCAGGGTTAGAAAATATCATGATACTTTCGAATATATCAAAAATATCGGATATTTTGCTATCCGATACTTTTAGTCAGTGCAAACTAGAGTCGTTTAACAGTAACTGCATCTTCAAATCACTGCTGTTTTTTTTATATTATTATTATAATATATAGAACTGTAATTAATGTTTCTTTCATTATTTATGCATAAATATACATTTTATGCAAAAACTTACGTAGTTTAAATGACATTAAATGACTGACATCTATAATAATTTGCGATAATTTAATGCTTGAGGATAAAATATAACATAATTAAAGTTAATACTGGCTGTTATATTGGTTATTGACTATTATATTCATGTACTCTATAAAACTGACTACAAATATACATCACCCCTGTAAAAAAAAAATCAAACAAAAACATCACAGGTATTTCAATATTAATATTTCACTTTTAAAATATTGTTTATTTTAATTGAGTTACTTTAGCACCAGCTGCTTCACTCAATTTTCTTTTGTTATTCAAAAATAAAAAATATGTATTAGTCAGTGCACAGCCATAAAACATTATCCTTTATCATACCAACCAACCAACCATTGATTTTTAACGAGGAATTGTTCATCTATATTAGTATTGTTACATTACTAAACTTAAAAAATAAAAAATAGAAAAACAATATAAATTACATTATATCATGTTTATACATAGCGTGTTATTTTTATTAATAAATGGATGGATAATATTGATATGATTAATACACATAATTTTTGTATTGCAAATCTTGCAGTTTGAAATCGAAAATATCAAAATGTCATGATATTTTCAAAATAAATATATTCTGGTGCCTGGTATGTAAAAGCGTAATGACAGCCAAAATGCGTAAATCTTAAAATGCCAAAATTAGCTTTAAAACAATAGAATTTTTTTTAAAAAAGGTATAACATTTTGTTTTGGTGTAGGAAATGCTAAAATAATTTGTAGCAGATTTTTCTGTCTGTAGTTATTTGTCAAAGGATGGTGACCCCTGAACTCCACATAATGTCGAAGTTCTCCTTAAGAATTCTAGCAGCTAGACTGAAATTCTGAGGGAAAAAGGCAATCCCTTTCACTCTCATTGCAATTTTATATTTCCCTACCATAGATTCTATTCCTACAAAGAAATTACTTAATTTAAATGATCAGTGCACATGGATTAACAATCTGAATTTTTGGATGTTTGGGTTTAGTTTTATAGTCTGGGTTTCAATGTCTGCATTAAGAAATTTCTATTACAGCAGATGCCGGTAAATTGAATCAGTGGTTAATTGAATCAGTTGCTTTAATGAATCAAATTGTCAAAAACAGAATAAAATTCAGCTATATCGAATTAACCACTTTATTGAATCAGCCGCTAAATGGAATCAAAACTGTTCAGAACAAATGAGGACTGTTTTATCAAAAGGGAATATATTCATTTTCCAAAAATGTTCAGGTGGTGAGAAAAACGAGTTAGGGTAAGAGCAAATTAGTTTTATCAATTTCTCTGGGTACACAATTGAGCACAAAAGCACAGCAAATCATAGTCCATAGTAGGAAATGTTTGTGTAAAAAAAACAAGGAGATATAGCCATCTTAATTTCGGATATGTGCGCTTTTGAACGAAAACCTGAATGTTAAAAATTCCCATTTCACCAAAACTCTAATATTTCACCTTCTCATATTCTCTTATCAAAGTACATGAACCTAAAAGTTGTGGATTAAAATTTGAGGGTTTTGAACATAGGTGCTCCTTTGGATCTAAAAGTCTTCATACAACAGATTCTTTCAGGATATGTCCCCTTTTGTTCAAAATAAAACGTGCAGGGGACAGATTTGTTACCATTTGATCAAAAAGGCACACTTTACCCTTAAATAAAATAGGATTTTCCACATTTGGACTTTTTGAGAGTACCTTGAAAAAGGTCATCTGAAAGATTTAGAAAATGTCATAAAATGAATTTTTTTAAAAAGTGGATAAAAGTGGTCAAAAGTCCCTTTTGATTACTCCTCGAATGTGATTCATATAAGTGGGGGCCACTGTTGTATCGATTAAAGATGAATAATATTGTTTCTAATCAAACTAAAATTAAAGATTACTTCAAGGAGGGATGCTTAGATAAAAGTGATTAAGAGAATACTGTTATTGAATGCACTAATTTTGTCAAACTAAGACTTTTTTAATTAATTTTTGACATAAGAATTTTCATTCCTTTCATTTTTGGATTACAAGTGTATTCAGGGTCAAAGGTCAGTTAAGTCATTGACACATGACTTAACTGACCTTTTGAGGTTTGAATATCAGCTTTCATCATAGTTGACATCTCCTAATATAAAAATATGACCTTTTTACTGTAACTAAATTAGTGAACTTGTAGTGCAGTGGATTTTAGTATTTTTGCTCAAAATTTTGAGGCCATATTTCTCAAAGAAGATACTTGACTTGAAAAAAAAAATTGATTTGTAATGTTCAAGGGCCACTTCTGGCAGGTAAGGGATTACATTCTCGAAGAAAGTGCAAAACGAGTCTCACTCAGTAGTGTAACTAGGGGTTGGCAGGAATGGCTCTTGCCAAAGGCACAGCAGCTAGGGGGGCGGAATTTCAACTGATTTTTAAAAAAAAATGTTTAAGATTTTTTTTTTGACCATAGAACTTGAAAAATGCTTAAAAAAAAACCTCGCAAGAAAAAGAGCTAAAGACACATACATAACATCTACTGAGAAGGAACATTGGGCATCATTGAAAACAATTCTAAAAAAGAAAATAAGGAAAAAAAAATACAATACTGCCTCCTATTTGTTGAATAAACAAAATGTTCCAAAAAAAAAAGTTTTTTGGAGGTCACAATGACCTCCGGTGACTTCTCATGTGGGCAACCCTGGAGGGGGGGGGGGACGCAATTTCTTTAGTTTGCCAGGGGCGCTAAATCCCATAGTTACGCTACTGATCCCACTAGTGTATAGGTTGACATGTCCATCTCGTCTCTTCTTGGCAGACTGTGGAGGATAAGGAGGCAAAGTGCTGCTTTAGTTTATATCAGTGGCGGATCCACAGGGGGGGCGATTGGGGCGATCGCCCCCCCCCCCCCAACAGACTTCGTGGTTTTTTTTTTTTTTTTTTTACTATTAGGTTGCATACCAAAATAAATCGTTTTTGTTTGAACACTTTCTGAAGAATAATCTAATTTTTTTTCAAATTCAAAATTTATACATTAAATTTTTTTCATTTATGCTCAAAATTTAAATGATAAATGTTAAAAATGGAAAGCGTATTTCCTTCTCAGCATTTGTTTTATATCGTTCGAAGGTGTAATCATTCCTGCATATTTATAACTGGTGCCATACATACGTTTTATTTTTACTCCTGGGGGGGGGGGGGGTATTACATATTCCCTTAATTTGCGGTTTTTTAGTTGATTGATATGAAAATACGGGGTTTTTTTTCTCCTGTATCTATTTGATAAATTTAATTATTTTATATATAAATGTGAGTTGATAAAGTCAGTAGCATTGCTACGGTGGCGCGGATGGGTTTGCCCTAGGTGGCACCCGAAATTGATCTTCAACTTTTTTTAAAAAATTTAAATGCTTCAATTCTAAAAAAAATTCCCCAACATTTCAATTTATATTAAAAATTATTTTGCAGGGCGGGGCTAAGCCGGGTGACACCCCCAAGAGTGTGACACTAAAATGAATATGAGAAATTTCGATGTTTCAATTCTGAATTTTATTTCCAACATGAAAAAAAAATATTTTTTTTCTATCAAACATATTGGTCTCACTAGAAGGGCATTTGAGGCGGCTGGTACTCATATGGAGTGGGGCGGGGGGGGGGGGGGAGACACCCAAAACGCATGTAAGAGTTCCGGAAAAATGTAAATACCAACAGAAATTCGCATATGTTTTATAATCTCGCAAATGCATTGGTATCAATACGAGGGAAACGTTTATTTCGGATGATATCCCTCTCGGGGGGGGGGGGACACAATTTCGTTTTGTTTATGAATATTGTATGAACTTCGTTTCTTTCATCGAACATTGAATAAGGTTTTTTTTCGCCTTCGGTTGATGGGGAGGGGTGAGGGGTGATAGCCCAGATTACCACCCCGGTTGACATTCAAGTTTGCTACGCCACTGATTAAGTGTAATTTAACAATGTTGTAACAGAATATGGTTTTTTAACAGATCAATTTTTTTTTAATTGTTAAAAGATCTTTTCTGTCTCTTGTATTTCGCAGTTCCTAGTAAAATCTTATTCAAACAAAAGTAAACTACACTTAAAACGTTTTATTTTGATCCTAAATTTATTTTAATACTGGTTAAATACTGGAAAATTATGTTTTGTATAACGAAAATTAACCGCTTTATTTGCTTCTGGTTCTATCATAAAAGCAATTTTTGTTACAAGATTTATTTCGATACATCTTTATTTAAACTTTTGTTTCGCGCGCGCCGCTATTTGTAGTTTTTTCTTCTTCTTTAAACTTAATCTTGTTTAATTGTTTTTATATATCTCGCTATCAGTTTTAATTTCTTCGCTTTACAAATTATTGTTACTATTGCTAATATAATAAAATTATTATCTTTGTTATTACTGTTATTATTTTGACTTATTTGTGAAACTTCAGTTAATACTTTACAATACAAACTTTTACAATACAATAAGCGTTACTTTACAATAAACAATAGTCAGAACTTTCAGTCATCTCCGTGTCATAGATGTTTTATATTTCAGATAACTTTATGTAAATAGTAAATAAGCCAACTCAGCAGTTTTTAATCGTTTGCTTTTGTGATTTTTTTCTATTTTATTCAATGCTTTTATAAGATAGAGAGTAATCCTTTGACATCTCATAATTTTCCTTTGAATAGAGATGAATAAATAAACTGTGCTTTTTCTTAATCGAATATCTTTTTTTTTTCTCAACCTTCAAGAATATTGTGTAACTAGCTTTTGCCCGCGGCTCCGCTCACGTTGATGTAGTTTTTTTTCAATTGATTCAAGTTAATGGTCATTACAGGCAGAGGTCAAATAGTTACCAAAACATTGTTTGTCTCTAGTTTCGCCGACATTTCAAATTTCCTGCCCCCTTAAATGTATCAAAAGGTATGATCAAAACTGAAAATTAGGGGGAAAGAGAGTAAATGAAATGTTGGCAAAACTGAGAAGAAACCCAAAAATCACAAAAAATAAATCACGAAAACGTTCAGGAGTTGTAAAGAAGTCAGTTTGGGTAATTCCCAAAAAATCCAATTCGAGTGAGGTCAACTATTCTTAAATAAAGTGAAACAGTTCCCTTAAAATCCCGATCTCCATCAAATACATAATATCCAGCGCTACTTTGGCAATCTAAATTATTGTATAATGTGTAACTTCGTACCGTAGAAATCGTCCCAAAATAGGGTCAACAATGATGCTACTTGAAATGTTTCCAATAAACAGTAAAAATTTGGCAATTGTTTGAAATTGAGTTCAAAGACAAAGTAATGGAAGTTTTTACGCTGTTTATGAATTTGCGAATTAGTTGGCGAATTATTTTACGTGTTAACAAATTTCAAGAAAGAAATATTCAAGAAATGGCGGTACTTGGTTACATGGTGAAAACCGAGAAACAGTATTGCGTAGTCTTTAGCTTCAAAAACAGCGACAGTTGAAAAAAATGCCAAATGCCTTAGCTATTGAAATGATTCCACAAAAAAGGTTTGGCTAGATTCCAGCTGATCGATTAAATACCCAGTCAATACAAATAAATAAAAAAAACCATTAATTGCCTCAAAGTTGCATTAAAATGGAAAAAAAATCAGCCAAATCCATGTATTATTTGCCAATCTTGTGCAAAAATCTTACTTCAAGATTTGACTTGAGAAAAGCCTTGAACAGTCACGAAAAGCAAAGATAGTCAACAATACAACAATAGTAGTTATCGACAGGGAGTTGAGATGATACACTAAATATTGTATTGAGTTAAGGAAAACCTTTGAACATGGAACTAAAAAGCTCATAACTCGTTTTTTATTCTACTCAGAAATTTCGAACAGGTGCCATCTTCAGCAGAAAAATCAGAGCTTTCGATGGACATATAATGTTAATATGTGCAAGTATTTTTTCATCCCCTTATTAGAGAATTTATACGAAAATTGTGTTTTATTGCCCCCCTAAGGGGGTTTTGCCCCCCATTATGGGACGAAAACTACCCTATGTGTTATTCTGATGCATAAGCTATATTATTGTAAAGTTTCATCAAAATCCATTCAGTAGTTTTTGCGTGAAAGAGTAACAAACATCCATACATCCATACAGACAAACTTTCGCATATATAATAGTAGTAAGATAATATGTATTTTTACCCAAGTGGTAATAAATTTACCTTATGTTTGACTTATTTCTATTGCTATTATTTTTTCCTTATTATTAGTTTTTTTTATTTTAATTTCCTATTTTCTCCTACTTCATTTTCATTCTTTTTTCTTCGAAAAAAGAATTACACCGGAGTCTGAGAAAGCACGGCAATCGTCCGAGAAGAATCCTTCCTACTCAATACCTTTAAGTAATCGGAACCATATGTTTTTTTCGACCCATGTGTTTACCCCAAGGGAACAACGCGGGTGCAGCTTTATACCATTCGTTTCGAAAGCCGCTTTTCCCCCAAAAATCAAGACAAAGACAATTTCAAGGAAAGGAGCTCTTTACCGGTTTTCGTGTCAATTGTCGTCTTGTTCTTATCAGTGGTTTGGACTAACCGTCATTTTTTGCGGGAGGAACACTAACACATATCCTACACGTAGTGCTTTATTGAAACGTTTGCTAGTAAAGAGTTGTCATTCAAACTCTCCAGTTTTCCTGGCTTAGATTCGAGGATATTTTCAACTTTAGCGCTTTTGCTATTATTAAATATGGATTCTGGAGATGATGGCTGCGATGGCGGTGACCGTGCTGGTGCTCAGAAACGACGTAGTGGAACTCTGATTTCGTACTTTGCAAAAAAGTCACGAAACAATGCTAAGGAAAAGGAATCTGTTACATGCTCAGATGCTACGACATCAAATGTTGCTACCAGCCGGCAACAGGCAACAGCTGATGGTTGCAGTTTTTCGTCAACTACTGAAACTGGGGTACAAGCAACTACATCTTTATGTAACAATGCTGGTATTGACGGTAACTGTACAGATATTGGCTTAATCAACGAAAGTACACTCAACGATTTTCAAAAACATGAACTGTTGACTAACCATTGGAAACCTCCTATCAAATTTCAGTTTCCATATTCAGAGCACAAAAAGAATGGTCGGGTAGAGAAGAGGTATGCAAGTGCAAAGTATCTCGAACAATACGACTGGCTGGTATTTTCTCCTTCACAAAAGGGCTATTTTTATAAGGCCTGTGCCCTCTTTGCTGTTTGTGGAGGATTTAAGAAAACTGTTCCGTTATCTAAACTCGTGAAGAAACCTCTGAAGAGTTTCGCCAAATTGACAGGAAAGGATGGAGACCTCACAGTCCATGCCTGCAATATCTACCATAAGGAAGCATCGGAGGTCGCTGCTAATTTTTTACAGACATATGAGAACCCTGCATCTGAGATAGTGAATCAACTGCTAACGCATAGACAGGAGCAAATGGACCAGAACAAGAAAGCTTTGGTATTAATAGCGGAAACAGTTCTTTTGTGCGGCCGCCAGAATATCGCTTTTCGTGGTCATCGTGACGACGGGGTGCTAGTGCAAGAGCCTGTGACAGAAAATGAAGGAAATTTTAGGGCGTTACTCCGGTTCCGAGTTTCGACAGGCGATGAAAATTTGGAGCGACACTTGCGCACATCTTCTTCCCGCAATTCCTACGTCAGTAAAACTGCCCAAAATGAACTGATCGAATGTTGTGGCAAAGAAATTCAGAGGACAATTCTTGAACGAGTGAAGAAATCAATATACTACAGTATCATTTTTGACAAAACAACGGATGTTAGTCATTCATCCCAGTTGTCCCTTGTGCTCCGGTACACATTCAAAGAAACTGACAACGTGGAGGTGCGGGAGGACTTTTTTTCCTTTGTGAATTTATATGAGTCAATGGAAAAAAGTGATGAACAGAGCGAACTTCGACTGACCGGAGAGAAATTGGGAAAGCAGGTGGTGAAGCTGCTGAAGGAGAATGGCCTTCCACTAGAAAACTGCATTGGTATATCAACAGACACCTGTAGCATTATGGTATCCGAACAACACGGTGCAGTAAAACAAATTCAGAAGACAGCATCAACCGCTGTTCACAGCCCATGTTACAATCACTAACTAAACCTTTCTCTTTCTAAATCAAGTTCCGTTGCTTCAATTAGGAATGTGATTGGTGTAATTAAACAAGTTGCGTCATTTTTTAACGGCTCAGCGAAGCGGACCGAAGTCATTCGGCGGAAATTAGGGAGCCAGCTTATGTCACTCGTAGAAACAAGATGGGCTGAGCGGCACGACAGTGTCATGAAGTTTCGCGAGGACTTTGCTGGAATTGTAGATGCGTTGGAAGAAATATGAAATTGGCAGGACTTAAGTACTTCCACAAAAGCGAAAACGCTAACCCTGTCACTGTGCAACACAGAATTCATTGTTTCTTTGCTCAGCTTATCAAAAGTATTAAGCTTAACCGTTGCGCTAAGCCGGTACCTCTAGCAAGAAGATTTAGACATAGCAACTGCTACTGGAGCCGTGGAGGATGTTATGGAGGTGTTGACCAAGCTCCGGGAAAATGCTGATGAAGAGTTTAGCAGTATTTTTCAAAAGGTAATAGAAATTTGTGAGACCATAGGTCTAGAAGTAAAAATACCGCGCATTACAGTCAAGCAAACGCAGCGAGGGAATGTTCCAGCTGAGAACGCAGAGATGTATTATCGGCGAAAGGTATTCCTGCCTTTACTTGACTTTATTTGTCAAGACATACAGTCTCGCTTCAGTGCCGCAAATTTGGAAGCCTTGGAGCTGAAATATCTTCTCCCAAAGCACCTAATAAAGAAGGATGTTAAATCAAGTACCATTAATAATCTGAGTAGTCGATACTGGAAGTTGGCTAAAGCCAGCAGTGAGCACGAGATGAGAAGAGTTCTGGCTGCCGAAGTCACTCTCTGGCAAGCTAAGTTGCGAAGGATGGCCAGAAATGAAAGCAGAACACCAACAGTAGCTGAAGCTTTTGATGAGTGCGACAACAGTGTTTTTCCGATGATTAAATTCCTGTATCAACTTCTGTTGACACTACCAATAAGTGTCGCAAGTGCTGAGCGTAGTTTTTCGGCCCTGAAACGCCTTAAAGACTTGGCTAAGAAATTCTATGTCTCAAGAAAGATAAGTGGGCTTGGCACTTCTCCATGTTCACCAAGACATTGAGCTGAAGGCTGTAAATGTCGTGGAAAGATTTATGAAAACGAAGAATCGTAGACTGCAAATAGGAGAATAGAGACACAGTTTATTTTCCCACCTCAAGAGCAGCATCCAATCCCTGCCTTCCACACAATTTTCATATTTCTCCAAATTGTTGGAAATTATGTCTTTAGCAATTAAGGGTATTTATTTTACAAACCAGTTTTAAAAAGTAATTCTGATATTGTATTTAAAATTTCTTTTATTTGCCGTTTTTAAACATTTAATGCCTCTCATTCTGAAAAAGGCAATTTCTTTGCATCCGATATGGGAATAGGATTTTTCTGTTTTGTTTACTACTTTTTATAAAGAGACATATTTTTTTTATTATTAAAACTAATTTAAACATTTTAAAACGAAGCTGCGTGCCTTTTGAGAGTGTCAAATGTCATTAAATGCTGACTTAATTTTACTTTTGTATCAATTGTTTTAAATTTTGTAGTTTATATACATAACATTTCCAGCTAATATCTTACTTCTGCATAAATAAGTAAATGAAATATTAGACTAAGGGAAAACTAAAAATTAGTTGTGAGTATTTTGATTTTACCTTAAAAAATAAATCCATTACTGCTGCAAAGTGTAAATGAAGTATGTATCTTTTGTATATTAATTGTAAATTTTTTATTTATTCATTTACTGTGTTTTTTATTTTGATGTTTTTATTTTCAAAACTGAAATATCTTCGAATGCGCTATGCAATCGAACTTTTCTCAGCTTTCTATTTCGTATGTTATAAAAGGTAAACAAAAGCAAACATTATTTTTATTTTTGTTTAAATCATGAATTGAAATATTTTGAACGAAATTCTAGGCTCAAATGATAGAAGTTAAATGCTGTATTACTATTTTAATTTTTTTTTCAAAACTGTTTTAATTTTTGAAACATATACGTATTATTTTTACTTTTCAAGTCTGTGTTTATAAGTACGTGAAATCTCAGAATCAACTCAGATTGTATAGATTAAGAAATTTGCATTTTCTAACATTTAAATTATTTTCTATATTCAGTCATAAATTGAATTTTCATTAATTTCAAAATATTTCCTTTTCGACAGAAAACTCTGTTTGCAGAATTTGATATTTGAAATTAAAGTAAATATTTTTTTCAATCTTTAAAACATAAAAATTTCTGAATAAATATTGAATAAAACAAATTCTATTAGTGAACTTTGGTAGTTGCTTGTTTTCATTTTTTCTGCAATCATTAGACATTATTTTTATTCAAAAATGTATTACTGAGGAGATTCATAGAAATGCCTCATAAATCCATGTCATATCGATCTCTGAAAATCCCACGTTACATTAGAATGGTATTTTTTTTCATTCCATAATAGGATTAGAGAAAATTTATAAAAAATGACGATATAAGGGAATGTATTTCCTTTATTTGTAAGACTCAATTTAAAAGCTCATGAATGATCTTCGCAACGAAATAGCTTTTGTGCGTCCGATACTTTTGAGCGCATGTGAGAACGGATGGGATGGAATCATAGGCGGCTCGTGGGGGCAACTGCACCTCCTTTTCGAAAACAAAGGGTCACTGCCCCTCCGTTTTTCTAACTTCAAAGTTATAGATCGACTGGAAAATGCTGGTGCTGATCGCTTCACGTGTTTAAAGAAAGAAGAATTGACTTAATAAGGGTACTTTAAATGTTTGTCACGTTTTTTGATGAAGATTAAATTGGAGCTTTGAATCGAAAGAAGGAAGTCTACTGTTGATATTTGTCTCGAGATTTCAGGTCGTGTCCCTAGGTTTTTTTTTTGAGACGATCATTTAACCAACAACAAAAATACCATAGCCCAATTTTATAAAATTTAAAATAAAATAATAAATAAATAAATAAATAAGGGCGCTGCCCACATCCCCCCTCCCGTGACTTCTCTGACCCCCCCCCCCCCAATTTTTTGTGGACCAATCGCCAATGGATAAAATCGCCCCCCCCAAAACAGGCCTCTGGATCTGCCACTGGTTTATATACTAGTATTGGGAGATAAAGGGGATCAAGCTGCAATGAAATGTGATCCGCTCACATTTATAATCCAAACATGAAACAACTGAAAACTTAAATCTAAAAACTATGCTTGTTGTACTGGCAACACCAAAGGAGGCATTTTCTGCGCAGGATACTTAATTGACTTTTGAGGTAGAACATTTACAATTTCTGAGATTTCAATTACAGTTGACATCTTCTAACAAAAAATACGACTTATTTTACAGCAACTAAAATTAGTGACCATTTTAGCATTTATGGTCAAAAATTATGAAATTTTGAAGCCACAGTTCTATTTGGTACTATCTGATTTGGAAAAAGAATTATATCTGTGATGTCCATTGGATTTTGGCAGGTATTACATTTCGCTCAGGAAAAAAAGTGCAAAATAAGACACTCTAGTTCACACAATGCCAAGATTTCAGATTTAATGATTAACAAATTTGTATTTATACCCAGCATTAAAGTTTGAAAATGCTGTACCGGAAAACTAGCAAAATAGCAGCAAATGCATATATGTTCTAAGCCACTTATTTATTATTTTTTAGGACCAAGTGGAACAAGATATAACTTATTTACAAGATAATAGTTCAAAAATCAATTTTAAAACAACTTTCTAACCAAAAATTTATAATTTCAATAATGATTTTTAGAACTTGGGCAATTAAATTTAAAAAAAAAATGACTGAAGGTACTTGAACTTACCTTTTTCTTTAGTAAAACTCGGAGGATAGAATGCTAAGCAAATTGTCCGTCCATCTAATGCCATTCTTAAGATATTATTAGCAGCACGATATACATCAGGTCTTGAGGTCTTTGCAGTATGAAAGCCACGTTTTATAGCCCAAGCTGCAAAAACATCACAATTGGTTATGCGATGAAACTCCCACCATTTATTTCAATCCCATTTCATATTATTCTGAATTTTACAAATAGGGATCCTTTAAGTTATTATATGTGAAAAATGCATCAAACAAAATTTTGGCGTTCAAATTATAAAGAACGTTCAAAACTGCCATCACCGAAAGACAAAATCTAACAGACATTGGAGAGACACAAATATTATTTATGAAAATTTAGTAAAGAAAAACAGAAATGATATTTTTTGTTTTTTCCAAATTTACTCAGACTTTTATTATTAAATCATACAAAATTTGCTACCAGTCAGGAGCGGTAGTCTTCAACAGAATTTTTCATGTCATCAAACTGAACAAGGTCATCAAGTTTTACAGTTAATGGGGGGAAATGCTTTCTGATGTATTTTGAATATTTGATGTTACAAAAAAGACTGGAAGTTGTGCAATATGTGCACACTGTTTTTTTTCTTTTTTTTTTAATTTAAAATATATTTGCTTAACTTTAAAAGATTTTTCACAAGAAAGGTTTTTTCAAAATTTTACCATAACCATGGGACAGTACAGGGTCCATTATGAAAGTAATGAGCATTTACTGGCAAAATATATTTATTGATCGTAATTGGTACAAATGTTCAATATTCTTCAAAATACATTCCTCCTGCATCAATACACTTGCGGAGACGTGTTTGCTACGCCTGAAAGGCACCCTGAAACTCTTCCAAGGGAATGCCTCTCAGGAGCATTGTAACATAGTGTTGGATGTTTCCCAAGGTTCCCCAATGTTTTCCTGTCTTCTCTCTCTTTCTTGAGTCGCGGAAACAAAAAGAAGTCACATGAAGCTAAGTAGGGACTGTAAGGTGGTGAGGGATCACCGGGGGGGGGGGGGACATCCATAACGGGGTTCGTCGGCGACCTCCTCCTGGCTCCTCTTTGAATGCTTTGTGCCACTTCCCAGACTGTGATCTTGAAATGCAATCATCCTTGAAGGCTTCTTGCAGCATCTGGAATGTTTCGGTTGCATTTTTTCCAAACCTCACGCAAAACTTTATGGCGTATCATTGTTCAAGCGAACGCTCCATTGCGTTATGTTACAAAAGTTGAAAACATACTTCAAGCGGAGGCACTTATCTCCGCTCACACTGCTTGAAAGCAACTGACGACTGGATGCATTGAAAGGGCATATCCCGCACCACATTTCCCCATCCGGTTTTACCGTGCTGCCATCTATCGTCGCGTCACAATAACATTATGCTCATTACTTTCATAATGGACCCTGTATAAATAACATCAATAAGCAAATCATTTATAGAAAAATAATCAAATAAAATAATTGTGAGTAGCATACAGACAAGACTATTAGTACTGTAGGTGTGTATTTTTTAAGCCCTGATGCAAAAAAGGAAGGGGTTAATAAGTTTGTCGTGTATCCAGGGGTGCCCACAAAGGGGGAAGGGGGTTCTGGCACACAATGCGCCATAGAAAATTTTAGGGGTGTTGTTATAAAGGGTATTTTGGGCTCTCTTTCGGAGGAGGGGGAGGGGGATAGGCGGCCCTGATGCATCTGTCTGTGACATTGTACCTCCTAAACAGACCAACTGATTTCGATAATTCTTTTTTCTTGTTCGAAAGATGACTTGATTAAGAATGTTTTTAGCTAGGTCTGATCTTTGTAGAACTTTCTAATTAACTAGCACTCTTCTTTTAATTTTGGCAGTAAAAACTTAATTACACATTTAAAAAATAAGTACCAGAGAGCAAACTTTTCCGCATATGATGGAATACATTTGGAACTTCCAAGTTGCATAGAACTGGAATTATATAACCTTTTTTTAAAAACTAAATTTGAAATATAACTATAAGGCTTTATTCACATGATCGGTAACAATTTCATTGTTTCCAGACAAGGGAAGAATACTCAATGACTTAAAATTTTTATCTGTTGCCATTTTCTGTTTGTCAACAAATAAAATACTTGTAATTGATTTTGGTATATAAATTCAAGGCTTTAAGATATTCATATTTTCCTCTTGAATATGTTTTTGTGTCTCGCAAAACTTAGCGTGTGATTATATAATCATAACTTAGTAGTTGTCGTTAGATATCCTTTTCTGAGTTTTGCACATTATCTGGATAAAAATTAAGTATTCTCAAATTTTATATGAGTTCTGGCCTACAAGGTTCATTTTAATATGAGATGAGGTAGTTGGAGTCAGAGTATGGATTCTTCAAAAGTTGAATTGAAACTTTTTATTAAATTACATGTTCAGTTGATTATGGTTTGAATTTCATCTTACTCTACTTACTATCACTCACTTTCTCATAATGTGGGTAAAATAAATGGGCGAAACCAAAAACAACTACATTTTACATAAAATTAACAAAATAAAAAGTGCAATAACTAGCTTTTTTACTCTAATCTCAAGTGTTACTTGCAAGAGCTAAGTTAAAGTAAAAGTTAAATAAATGCACATTTTGAAGTTGCAACTAGATTTGACATTAAAAGGATTAAGGAGGAGGGATACCTGACAATGCTTCCAATTCTAAACTACCGACAGCTATGCAACGTAATATTTCAGATATTATTTAAAAGAATTCAAGCTAAACAAATAGAATAAGATGAAATTGATCTAAAAATTACAATAATTGAATGTACCTTCACAAATATCAAACGATGACCATTTAAGTTCTTCTCCTGGTTCAGAATATTCCAATCCAGGATGTTTTAGTTTAAGAATATTTTGAAGTGGAACACGTTGGCATAAAAATGCGATAGCTGAATACGGTTCTCTGAGCTGAGCTATAGGATAACATCCCATCAGAACCTAACAATCATTAGGGGAGAAAAAGTATCAAATCTACAGAATTCATTTTTAAAAAAAAATCTAAATCTTTTTCATTCATACAATAGAACATCTTATTAAGCACATTACTGCCGTGACTTAAATGAAATACAGTGAAGTACCATTTATACGTTTTTGAAGGGACTATATGAAAAAAGCGTACAAACGGAAAAAACGTATAATAGGTATAGGTTAATGTGTATTAGACTCTGCAGGGACCAAATTGATAAAAATGTATAATGGATAATAAAGTATTAAAGAAAAACTTATAAACAATGCTTCACTGTACATTCAAATGGTATTGAGGTGATTGATATGATGTTCATAAATTGAGGTGCTGTTGCACCTCCAATAAACATTAAAATGCATACCGGCTATAGCTAGAGGGGAAAAAAAGTAAATGAGCTTAAAAAATTAGTAGAAGTTATGTTCTATTTTCTTACATTGCAAAACCATGACTTTAGTTGCTTCAATTTTAATTGGTATCAAAATATATTTATCATAATTTAAAAATTATTTTCACTTACCTGAATGGGTTTAGGAACTAAAGATGGAAAGACTAAACCAGGGCAATCACAAAGTCTAATATTTTTTGTCAACATAATAGTTTGGTAATGCTTTGTATGACCTGGTGTTCTTGAAACACTCACAACCTAACAGAAAATATTTAAAATTATTTTTTCTTTCTGCAAAAGTTTCTTAGTTACATAATGCACATCAACTAATTAATAATTTCAAAATTAAATAAGTTATGCATTGAAGTAGGGAAAAAAAAGCAATATTAATTTTGCATAGAAAATGAACAAAAGCTAACCAGAAAAATAACTTATAAATCTGAAAATGGTTTTAGTAATATGTGTTCTGACATCAAGAATTAAATGCAACATAAAAACAATTTTCAAACCTTTGGGGGAAAAAATAACTTCTTAACACTTTTAAGTTTTGGAGCAATCAAAGTCGATAATAGCCCGGTCAAAATAGACATTCGAGTTCGGAAAAATTCCCATAAAGCTGAAAATTGGTACAGACCTTAAGAACATCATTATAAGTGAAATGTCAAAAGTCCTCATCGATCCGAGTGGAGCTAAAAATTTTATGCAAGGTCAAAGGTCAAAATTGAAATTTTTTTTAAAAAATTGAAAACATTCATACAGTGCTGAAAATTGGTACAGACTTTAAATGCATCATTGTGAATGATATATGAAAAATTCCCATCGATTCCACTTGAACTAAAAATTTTATGGAAGGTCAGAGGTCAAAATAAACAAAAAAAAATTAAAACATCGGAAAAATTCACATAGAGCTGAAAATTGGCAGAGACACAAAATACACAATTATAAATGAAATATAAAAAATCCCCATCGATCCCACTTAATATAAACATTTTATGCACGGTCAAAGGTCAAAAAATGTTTTTTTTATTTTTTTTTATTTTGCAATTATTTCAAAACATAACTGTTATTATGAAAAGCGCATATTAATTTGTAAATTATACAACATGTTGAAAAGACGTTTTTATATGAAGTTCAACTCTTTCTTGTTCAAATTATGTGAAAATGGTGAAACAAGTACAACATTATCCCTTATTTAACGGATATAAGATGCCTCTCAGTACCTATTATCCCTAATCAGATTCTTCAGGTGCAACAGCAACAATTTTTTTTAGTCTTTGCATACAAAGGTTGATCAAAAGTAACAAGTAATGCTTTGTATTCTCCAAAGCACAAAGTAAAGTAGTGTATATACTATTGTAGTTATTTGCAGGTTGGTGAATAAATGGTAAGAACAAAATTCTAGACATTGAAAAATCCATATTATTCTTTGTGAAAACTTCAATATAACCGTTCCAACCTGATAGCGATAAATTATTCCATTTCCCATACAACCATAACAAATCTATTTTCCGGAGTAAGAAAGAAGTTGTATCACTTTCATAAGCAAAATTCTGAGCAGTTATTTTACTATATCGTACTACACCATTATTGTGGTACTCTTGTGTTGGCACATGAGCTTTTTCTGCAAAATCTTTCGCTGAAATAATTTGTTTCATTCGCGATAAAGGATCTTCTGCTAAAACTGAACTTCTAGGAGTAATAATTTGGATTATGCCCATTATGTGTAGAGTGTTATGGCCATCTAAAGTGTGTAAGTTAATACCAGCATTGTCTGCTGCGTATTGAATAAATGTCCCGGTTTCTGGTGGTAAAATATGTGGCTGATGGTTAAAAACTGTAGCCGCCTCATACGCCATAGTATCATTATACGAAGCACTTAAACCAAAAGACGAGAAAATTTGTATCAAACGTTTAGATCCAAATCGTCGATGAAAAAAAACTGAGAGACCCAATTGTAATATCGAGATGAAAGATCTAGGACGAACAGCAGCCATAATACAGTGGCTGACACTAGTACATATTAATTTCAAATGTTCCAATTTAGATCGTTTTCTTTTTAAGATAATTTGCTCCAAAAAATAAGTCAATGACTCCGGAATGTCACTATTAATATTTTCAAACATTTGATATGGCGGGGGATAATTGTTAGTGTCGCACTCGACAGATCGAATATCTTTTTGAATAATTTCTGCTGCAGTCTTTAGTACCCTAAATGTTTCCTCTTTTGCTGGTTTTTTTTTTTTTTTCGTACCAAGCTTTGTTCAGTATATCGTGCTGAGTGTAAACAAATCATTGCTAAACTTCCACGTTTCTCGGTTATAATCATTCTATTGCCATACCTTAACTTTAATCTGTTTTTGATTGTTTTATCATCTGGGATTTCAGTTTTACAAATATTTTTCAGTTCTTATGGTGAAAACTGAAAATCATCATTATTTTCAATATAATCAAATATTTCTGTTATTGCCATAGTAACAGCGGGATTTTCAGGACGACCTGCTTTAAGACCTACAGAACGCTTTAGAAATGAAGTGTAGCAATTAGAATGGTACTCCGCTTCAGCAGCAACTAAATCGTATTCATATTGTATGCGTGCAATAACAATTTTTGCCACGTCATCTGAACGATTATGTGCAATCTTCAGAATATTATCTTTAAAGGAAAGAGTAGCAACTTGACAAATTCAACGACGTATATTCTGCTGTTTTTTCTTTTCAGTCTCTTCATTTGCTTCATCACCACAAAATAAGCAACAGTTTTTAAAACAAAATGTTGTCTCACCTGATCGGACTCTAGTACGAGGTGGACTGCTCAGAGATGTACTGGCCTCTGTCTCTTGTTGTCGTTTAGCTGCCGCAATGCTCACTTTCGGGTGTACATTTTGCGACACTGTACATGAACTGCCACCGACTGTTTGTCTTCCAAGTATTCAACAAACCCATCGTTCCTTGCACTACTTGAATCAATTAAAGGTTTTAGTCCGCGTTCAACAGTAAAAATTTCGCCTTCAGTCAAAGATTCACTGCAAATGAAGCAATCTTGCGACATCTTTGAAGAATTATTTGTTAAGGGTACGTATTCATATCAAAAATAGTATCAATAAACCCGACTTTTCACAACAAAGAATCACTCGCTGTTAATAGGAGCACTTGTGCGACTGACTTTGCTCATACAAAGGAATCTAAGCGCATCCACTCTCCCCTGAATGTAATTTGATCTTTTCAATTTGAAGGGGGGGGGTGTGAATCGTAAGAGGGGATAGGCATAGCGGTCAAGTGTAGTTTCTCGAGGTCACTCGAAAGAAAGAAAAGGAGCTTCAGTACTATTTCCAAGTTTCAAAAACTGCAATACCTTAGGAATGTTATCATTTATTGGGGGGGGGGGCACAAATATTGGGCTTTTTTAACACCTAGGCAGATGCAGTTTCTGGTTTTGGAAGTACTCGTTATCAGAAAGGGATCAAAGTAATTTTAGGGCACAAATAGGGGGTTTAAGGTCAACGAAATATGTCATCAAAATGCAGCTTTAATTTTGTCGCTTACGGGGGGGGGGGGGGGGGGGGGGGGGAGGGCTGGGGGGTTAGACCACCAAGGCACAGCCTCTAAATCTCCGCTTGTATGTACATAAATGCATAGTTTTCAAACTTTGTATCCTCTATTTTAAGACACTTACCGTTTAAGAGATATTTGTGAAAAATTGATTTTCTGAGCTTCGACCTTGAATAAAACGTTTAGCTCCACTGGGATTCGTTGGGAACGTTTGAAATTTCGTTTATAATGATGTCTCTAATTATTTCTATGGTAATTTCATAGTCAAAGTGCAATATTTAGACAAAAATTGGGATTTTAGGGTGAATTTTTAGAAATTTGAGTCCTTGAACTGCAGTTTTAGACTTTATTTTATCGCTTTAGGGAGAGGGGGGTATGACCCCTTGACCCATCCACTGAATCCCCTCCCGTTTGTGCATAATTATCTATTAATTATTTATTAATTATCTATTAATTTTCAATCTTTGTATCCCCTATTTTTACAATAACACTTACCTTTTAAGAGATAGTTGCGAAAAATCGATTTTTGACCTTTGACCTTGAATAAAATTTTTAGCTTCACCGGGATCGATGGGGACTTCTGACACTTCACTTTAGTGTTGTCCTTAACTATATTTGTGTTAATTTCATAGTCAAAGTACCAAATAGGGGTACAAATAAGGGGTCTAAGGGATTTTTTTTTAATATGTCTCCAATGCCATTTTAACCTATATTTAGTAGCTTTAGGGTGGAAGGTATGACCCCCATGACCCATCCTCGGAATCCCCACTTGTTTGTACACAATTGCATACCTTTCAAACTTTGTAACCTCCATTTTTTCCCTGACAATTATCGTTTAAGAGATATATATGAAAAATTGATTTTTTGACCTTTTACCTTGCATAAAATTTTTAGCTCCTCTCGGATCGATGAGGACTTTTGACATTTCATGTATAATGATGTTCTTAAGGTCTGTACCAATTTTCAGCTTTATGGGAATTTTTCCGAACTTTCGCTTTTTTTTGGTCTATTTTGACCGGGCTAAAATTATGAAACAAAGGTAATAAAATAAAAAGCTAACGAAAAACAAGTGTAAAACCGGGAGAAATACACCTGAAATGGGAGAGTTGGCAGGTCTGCCATATATAATACTACAGTTAAACTCGATTAATACAAAATGTCAAAAATCCAAATTTGTTCGTATTAGCCCTTATTCGTAACAACCATGAATCAGTGATACTGTCAAAAAAAAAAAGAGGAAAGGAAAACCTATATTTAAAAAATATTGCTACTAAGACACACATTGTAACCTAATATTTTGTACATTCATAAAAAAATCCACTTATTTCTTATAAATGAATGTTTTTGGAAAATATTGAAAAAGGAGGACGACAATTTACAATTGCAGAATAGGTGGTAATCCACAGTGGAAGATGAAGTTTTATCTCCGAGTAAATTGAAATGTCCACAGGAAAATAAATGTATGGTCTTTATTTTCAATGCTAAATATTTACTATTTTCTTCTTAATAAAAAATGGGACTTCTTCTACCTAACAAAATGATGAATTATTTGTAAAAAAGAAAATTACAGCATTCAACCACAAATATTTTAAGCAAAGAGGTCAGAAAATTTTGTTTGTCTAAGCCGAAACTTTCAATTTAATGCATGTATTATACGTGAAATTTTTAATGTAATTTCAGAGCAAACCAAATTTAATAAACCAACTGTTTGTTTTAGCTGTGATTTTGTATTAAATATGATCTTATTAAGAGAGTTCAACTGTACTTGTGATTCTCACTTGTAGCAGTTTGATTTGACAAAAAGTTAGTGGTGTGTGTATGAGGAAAAAAAAAATACACTCTTGTCATCCAGTTGAAGAAAAAGTAACTTTTACTTTTCAAAGATGTGAACTGATACAGCTTACTCAGATATTTAGTTTAATTCAGAGCTATTTAATCATATTCTTTTAATTATTTGAAGGATGTAATTGAAAAAATAATATTTCCCAGCTGCTGCCCAAAAAATTATGAAGCAGTTCAGAGGTTTTGCTAACTTGACAAGCAGGGGAGGGAGAAGCGGGCCACAATCCCCAGTATAAATATATAATTACACTAGTGGACCCGCACGGCTTTGCCCATAATAGAAAAATTAAAAGGTCTTTTGGTTCGCCTGTATATTTACAAAAAATGTATGGTGAATGCGCGTCACAGAGATCCTAACAGAGAGAGATCCTGACAGACAGAGAGACTTTCATCTTTATTATTAGTAAAGATTATAGTTTTTTTAATTAAGTTCTTAAGACTATCAGAATTGTTTTATTTTCTATTATTTCTAGCAGACTTTTGAAGCAGACAGCAACTAATTAATTGAACCCTCAAATCAGAATAATCTCCTAATTTTAACTTATGAAATTTGGAATGAGTTCGAACAGTTTTCAAGCGTGGGACAATATTTTTGAGCTTGAGGTCACATTTTTAGTAGGGGCCCCCTGATGGAAAGTCACTGTAACTCTTCAAAATTTAAAATTTTCTTATACAACAAATTTTGAGTACATAGTATTGCAAAAATTTTATTTATCATTTTTTAACTATATCTAGTGTCTTTTCTCATTAGATGTAGGTATGTATGCATGCACTTTTTTTTTCTTTACTGTTTTAAATCTTCAGTAAAATACAGAGTCTCATTTGGTAAATTGAGAATTTCTCCCTCCAAAAAAGTTAGGTTCAGAATGCCCCTCAGTTTTAGATAACTAAAACTAGATTTTAGTTACACTCATATAAGCTTTTTAAGATATTAGTATTTTTAAAAAATATAATAATAATCTATCGATATAAAATTAAATAAAGTTAATCTAACAAACTTACTTTCCTACCACATATTGCATTCAAAAATGAAGATTTCCCAACGTTGGGATGACCTGAAAAGGAAATATATACATAGATAATAAATATATATACATAAACGGATACACACGCATATGTCTGTGTGTGTGTATATATATATATATATATATATATATATATATATATATATATATATATATATATATATATATATATATATATACACACACAAGGGTTTTTTTTTCAAGGTCCGATCGATTGTGAAATGAAGACCACAAAAACAATGGAAATTCTTTTATTTGGAATATGTACATACAACTTCCTACTATTTCTCGAAGTAGTTGCTGCTCCGATTAAGACATTTGTTGAAGTGTGATACAAATTTTTTGAGATCCTCGTTATAGAAGGCGACCGCCTAAGCTTTCAGCCAATTCTGTACACTGATCTGCAGCTCGGCGTTGGAGCCAAACGTCTGTCCTCCTAGCCAGTGTTTCATGAGACAAAACAGATGGTAATCGGAAGAGGCGTCAAGTCTGAGCTGTACAAAGTATGGTCAAACGCTGTCCAGCAAAACTGTTGCAGGAGATTTTTGGTTAAACCAACAGTGTTTGGGAGCACATTGTCGTGCAGAAGGGCAATGCCTGATGACAACATTCCTCTACGTTTGTTCTGAATTGCCCTTCTTTCAGCATTCAAAAATCGAATTACAGCACACACTTCACACTTGGCGGGAGATGCAATTATTCGAAGCATGTTTCCTTGTTTACGGCATGCTCCGAAATAACGATAGCGACCTGATGCACTACACAAACTTACTTGAGAGAATGTGCAACAAATCTACGCACAGCGTAATCGGTTTGACTTTCTAGTTTTCACCCCGCGATCGATCGGACCTTGAAAAAAAAAAAAACCCTGGTATATCTATATATATATATATATATATATATATATATATATACATATATATATATATATATATATATATATATATAGAGAGAGAGAGAGAGAGAGAGAAAGAGAGTATCTGAAATGCTTCAACAAACCAACAAACTTAAGAGGATGATACAGTATGAGACCCTTAATTTGGAATCCCAAAATCTGGAAAACCCAAAATCCAAAACTTTTTTCCTTAAATATTTGTTTAAAAAAAAAATCCCATTTTCTTTTTCAGTTGCAAAAGTGAAAAATTGTTAACTCTGGACAATAATTGATAACTTTGTAACTTTACTGCATTTAAACGATTTTTAAAAATATATATTAACTCTCAAATACTCACCCACAAATCCAATTGTAACAATATTGTCTCTATATTTTTCACCACTATAAGGACTTGTATCATTAACAACAGTACTTTCTTTATTCCTTTTAATATCATCTGTACTTTCTTCTATTTCAAATGGAGAATCCACGTAAGAATCACCACTGGTTCCAATTTGGGATGCTTCAATGTCAATTTTTTCTCTCCAACTCGTTAAATTTACTATTAAAAAACATTTATTACTCAAATGATTAATGCAAACATTATAAAAAAAATGTTAACATTTTGTAGCAAAATTCCATACATGAACTATTTATTCATGTATAGATATTTTCATACACATATTTGTTTGATCTGCTAGCTAATTCATACAAATTACAACAATATGAAGTCTCTGACTTATGGATCTACAGTAGTCTTAGTTCAATGTGTTAGTGGTTTATGCTATCAATCGCTTTTTGTTATTAAAATCAATCGGTCCCTTTTTTCTCTATTCTTTTGTATGTTAAACTTATCATTTTATGGGATCATTATCATCCTTTAAGAGCCATTGTCTGTAAGGATCAGGCAGGTTGTGATTGTTGGGATTTTTAATTTTCTTTATTTTTACATAGGTTGTTCCTTGTCATGAATGTAATATAAATACGAAATTTGAGCTTTGTCTGACTCACCGTTTTTGAGAAAACATTTTTTTTGTTTAGGGGGCGTGGCACATTTTTGCTGGTTTTCCAAATTTGCAGATTTTAATGTGCTTGTTGCTTGAAGCGCCCTTATAATGACATGGATTTTTTAATTCCATATTTCTATATGGTCTTGTTAGATACTGTTACAGCTGTCAAATCGGTGACACTACGAGGGCGACGCCCACAAACTCCGTTTAAAAATGACCGAAAATGAATTTTTTTCTATATTCAAGGTCAATTTTCTCAAAGCGCCTTCATGATGACACTAACATTTTTAGATCATTTTCTAGCCACACTTACATACATCAAAAATATGTATCAAAATCGGTGTCACTATAAGGGCGCCAGAAGATATTGGAACTTTTATTCGATAAATTTCACAAAAACACAAATATTTAAAATCTAACTACAACTGTCGCCTCATAGGAGAGATCTGGTACTACATTAGGTTGATAACCAACATGTTTGTCTAACATTTGCACAAAAAAAATCGGTGTCACTCCTATTATTTTTGGAAATATAATCGTTCAAAGTTAGTACGTTATGGCGCTTTTTTTTAATATTTATTTATTTAATCTTTTCACCCCCAGAAAGTTTTTTTGAGCATATTTATTTTTAATTTAATACAAAAAAGTGTATCTTTTAACATAAACAGCTTTGGGCAGTTAGAGCATCTTTTTCTTTAATAGAAAATGCCCGTTTTGATATAAACCCCAAGTGCTTATATTGTTGCCCAAGTGCTTATATTGTTGTGTTCTTGGCTATCAGCCTTTTTAACAGCATTAAATTTATTTCAACACGGAATGGGTGCATAAAAATAGCTGGTCTTCGACTATAACATCATGTATAGAAGTGATGCTGAACCTACGGCCTGCGGACCACACGGGACCCGTGAAGTTCATCTATGTGGCACGCAGTTGTTGCCTAATTAGAGTAAGATGCTCTTACTTTAATAATTTTTAAGTTCAAGGGAAACAAACATGTTTTAAAAGAATATAAGTTTATCACCAGATTACTTATTAAGAACTCCTTCCTCCTGGTCTATTTTTATTACTGGTTGTTTAAGTGATTTACTAGCCTTTTAGGAAACATTCTGAGGATCTCATAGGCATTAAAATTGAAATGAAAATAAAAAGAAAATTTATTTATTCATTTTGTAACAAAATCAAGAAAAAAAAAATCTTACGAAGTATTGATCACTGAAAATAATATATGCATAATAATTGCTTTAAATGTTCATATTCCATCAAATTTTCAATATTTTTACTTCAAATTTTAGTATTATATTTTGATTGTATGCTGTCCCATTTTCTGAAAGTTTGGTAAGTTTAGACAGAAAACTTTGCACTTTATAAAAGTCAAAAACCTGCAAATAAAATAATTTTTTTAAAAAGAAATGTTTACTGCTTTGTGAATATAAGTGATACTTTCATTAAAATATCAATATGAATAGTAAGTTTATTTATTTCTGAAATTTATAGATTATTCCCAGCTATTTATAATGAAATGTGACCAAAAACCTTTTTTTTTTTTTGTTTCCTTAATTTGTTACTGATCCCCTAAATGCATAGGCGATTAATTTTTCATTGGAAAATGTTTTCTCATTTATGTGACAAAGGTTACAGAACAATTGAGGCTGTGAGACGCAAAGGGGTGTATTTGCCAAAATTAAAAATTTGAAGATAATCAGTACAAATGGTAGGTGCACCTCTCCTCTGTTTTAGGGCAACTAGGGTACTAGTAGCTCTGATGCATGCAGTTATATACCATAATTTAGAAAAAAGGTTCAATAAAAGCCTACCTAGGATCGGAAATTTAAATGCGTTTGACTCGAAACTTTCAAAAGTCTACTTACATCCCTTTGCTTTTCACTGCCTCAAATGGTGGCTCATTTTTTGAGAAATCTATAAAAACATGAATTTTTGAAAGTGTACCAATATTTTTGGTTATACAGTCGGACCTCGATTTAACAAACCTCTATTTAACGAATCTCGTAATTTAGCGAATTTTTCTCTTTCCCCGACTAAAATGAAGGCAAAAACCCAGATTTACCGAATAATAAACCCTGAATTAACATATTATTTGAACAGCTGAAAAATCATTTTTTTCGTTAATTTGAGTTAAAATATTGGATTGTTTTCCAAATGATATAGCCATCTTGCTTGAAGTATAAATAGACTTTTCTTGGAATCAGCAATGTTTGACGGGCCAGGGGGCAACCAAAGAATAGCAATTCTGATGCATGAAGTAATTATGAAACTCTCATTAAAACAGTTACTTTTTCTAGTGCTTTATATGGAATGGAAACTAAAACCATATCTCATACAGAAGGCTGTAAATGACACAGTATTTTTTTCTTCCATCCATAGAGTCGAAAGAGAACTGTTTCAAATCAAGTAGTATCAAGAAAATTGTCAAAATCTACTACTCAGCGCAATAAAATTCTCAATTAATTACTGCGTAATAAGTCGCGGAATGCAGAATAAAAAGTGCACACTTTCTAATTATGGATATTTTTGTGCAGTTGCTTTCAGATAAAGTAAGTGTAATTTTTTTTCGTATTCGGATATCATGAATAACCCCGATTTAACTTATAAAAGTTTCGGTCCCAATGAATTCGTTGAATCAGGGTCTGACAGTAAAGTGTATATATGAATGCATATTACCTATTTATTTACATTTGCTCATGCATCGAAAGAGAAGCTTTAAACAAAAACATAACTACCTTTATCACCAACTATTTCTTCACATAATTTTAAAAGGTTTCGTGCTCCAGCAACAGCCATGTGCAAGTTTCCAACCCTTCGCCCTGAAATATATTAAAGTAAATAAAAGTATGCTAAAAGCAAAAGTAAATACAGCATGCCCTCTTATAGAGAAGCAGCAAAAAGCAAATTTATGGCTTTAAAATAATAATTTCAATTCCCCTTCCCCTTTTAATGCATATTACAAACCTTTTTCTAATGAAATTAAGGTTATTACAAATTGTTTACTTTGTCCCTTTGACTTTACTATACACGGGTGCAACTGCCATTTATCAGCAAGTAGAGCGGTTTGAACTTAAAATATTTACTCAAAGTGTGGAGAAAAAACCTAGAGTGATACATTATTTGATAAGTTTTTCCACTTAGTTGATTTTCATCCAATTTTAATACAGTCTGTTGAATTGCTTAGAAAGAACAAGTATTTTACATTGGGGTCAGTCATGGTCAAATCACCAAGGGGAGAAAATTTGACTTGATATTAATCATGTTTATGGTTTATACTAATAACCATCGATTATGGACTAACCAAATAGTCATATATTAGGTCTAAGCGACATTGTAAAGCACATTATATTTAAAAGTTATAAAAAATCCAAAGAGAACTAGCATGTTGTGGTCATCACAAAACTTCCTTCTATATATTTCATATAATTCTGATCCCTCCCCATGATTGATGAGGAAGCAATATTCCCAACAAAAACAAAATTACATACGCCAAAACTTGACAACCATCCCGATTCTGGATTTATCTCAAAAGCAAAGCAAAAAAATTGAAAATTATTTTAAAAACCTTGCTTAAAATAATTACAAATATTTATTTGTTAACAAACAAAAGATGGCAACATTTAAAAAGTTTAAATCATCACGATTTTCTAGTCATTTTCCAACAATTAAAATCACGTGAAATATGCAGACGACAGTCTATTACAACTTATCTTTCTTATTGTTGCATTTATAAAGATATTTTTATTCAGATAAAAAAATAAAATAAAAAATCAGCCCCCATGGAGCGACTGACGCCAAAATTGTACCAACTCCTGTTTACATATGGATTCACATTTATTCCAAATTTCATTCAGAATGTAGCATTACTTCTTGAGATATGGCACTCACAATGGAGAAAAAAGAACGTTCAATTGCGCCACCCCCTTTTCAGCT
This sequence comes from Uloborus diversus, assembly GCF_026930045.1. Classification (NCBI taxonomy): domain Eukaryota; kingdom Metazoa; phylum Arthropoda; class Arachnida; order Araneae; family Uloboridae; genus Uloborus; species Uloborus diversus. Next base: position 84,214,104 of record NC_072736.1, read on the forward strand.
GTTGACACCAAAATATAATCAGCTCTTATACCCTCTAAGGGCTATTTCTTGATAAATTTTTGTTTGATTCTGTTCATTTTTTCTTGAGATACAGCAGTTACAATGGACGATAAAAAACGCTCTATAGCTCAACCTCCATTTGAGCTATTGACAACAAAATTGAATCAGCACCTGTAACTGTTAGGGGCAACATATGGACCAAATTTTGTTTGATTCCACCAGTTACTTCCTGGGGAATAGCAGTCACGCAAAACTCAAGAAATGTCCCATTGCTCCACCCCCCTTGGAGGAATTCGCGCCAAAAACCAATGGGCACAAGTTCACATAGGCACATATGTGTACCAATTTTCGTTAGATTTCGAGAGGTAGTTTCTGCTGTAGAGCGGTTACAAAAAACTGGTCACACAAATATCTAACACACACATGGACACAGACAGACAGACAGACAGACATTTTCCAAAAATGGTCGAAATGGACTAAGCACACCTCAAAACGTTCGAATCCGCCAAAATTCGAAATTCGCAAATTTGCACGAATCCAATACTTTTTTCTATATATTAGATATAGAAGAAAGTAAAAATGTTGTGCTTGGTACAGTGAAACCTGTGTAAGTTGACCACTTGCGGTGCAATACTTTGGTGGTCAACTTAGACAGGTGGTCAACTTATAAAGGGGGTAATGATTATTATTATTTTTTTTTTTTTTTTGTAAGTCTTGCACCATGCATTCATTTTTTGACTAATTGACACTTACTCTTTCTGTTCAACTCACTTTCATTGTTTAGCATTACTTTGAATCAATAATATAAAATGTTATTCAAATATTTTTAGAGATTATTTCCCCAGAATGATGTATAGTATGTTATGCAAATTTAAAATTTCAGTAAATTAATCAAAAAAAAAAAGTCTTATTGTTTATGAAAAGTTACTCATTTTATATTAATAGTTCCTAAAAATTTATAGTTAATCAAAAAATAAAATTTTTTTTGTTTAACAACAAAAGAAAAACAAGTTTGGAGAATAAAAGGGTTCTTAGTAGTTTTCCCATGTGGTTAAACTCAAAAGGAGGTTTAGTTATGCTGCTGTTTCATTAGTTGGTAAAATGCTGGTCTGGCATCAAAAATATTCCTGGAAAGCTATAAAAAAATAATAAAAATAATAATTTGTTGAATAAAATTTTAAAAAATAAACCAAGTGGTCAACTTACAAAGGGTTTTTTGCAATACTTCAAACCAAACTTGGGGTTCATTAGTGGTCAAGATAGACAGGTGGTCAAGATAGAGAGGTGGTCAAGTTACAGAGGTTTTCTTTCATTATATAAGATAGGACTAATTCCGTTCCTGACAAAAGCGGTCAACATAGACGGGTGGTCAACTTACAAAGGTGGTCAACTTTACAGGTTTTACTGTACTATACTTGGTGGTACGAAAGTTCAAATTGTCTTTACTAGGGAGCTGTTCCATACAGAGAGACTAACTTCATTCTTTTGTTAACTTATGTTTTTTTCATAAGTGTCAACTACTAGTGCAGTGTCAACTATTGGTGATTTTACCGTAAATGAGTTCACAGTAAATATCATTTCAAGGATGAAATTTTAGTTTTATCCCCATCCCTCTTTATGTATCTTTTTAAATCTGTCTTATAAAGGTATAAATATTGCTTTATTAGTTGAAGTAAATAAATATTTTACTAATAATAAGAATAATGTTTTAAAAGCATGTTACATACTTAGTTATCAACTTAGGAAGCGTTCTCATAATGATTAGAAGTCTTACTCATACAACCGATTGCTTTAAAAATATTTTGATTTAGAAAATTTCATTTATTTAGCTAAGAAATTTACATCATTATGGAGCTCACAAAAAAATTGGGTCCGATGAGTAATGTAATGTATGAAAGGTTGACAATATGCAATCTTTACTGATAATAAAGCTGAAAGTCTCTCTGTCCGGATCTCTAAAACTGTCTGTCAGGATCTCTGTGACGCGCATAGTGCCTAGACTGTTCGGCCGATTTTCATTAAATTTGGCACAAAGTTAGTTTGTAGCATGGGGGTGTGCACCTCAAAGCGATTTTTCGAAAATTCGATGCGGTTCTTTTTCTATTCCCATTTTAAAAACAAAATTATCATAAGATGGACGAGTAAATTACGAAATTATCATTAACGTGGAACCGTAACATGGGTACAAGACAATTGGCGAGAAAATTCACCATACATTAGTTGTAAATATACAGGCGAACCAAAAGACCTTTTAATTTTCTATTACCGGCAAAGCCGTGCGGTTCCACTAGTTAGAGAATATATTTACTGCTAAAGAAAAGAACATGTTCAGAACTAAGAGGGAAAAATTAATAATATGAAATCTAAATTCTGTCCATACCTCTTTTACCTTCTTTAAGTATCATTCCAGCATATGAAGCAAAACACATTACTTTAAGCATAGGAAAATGCTTCTTAAAATACTCTTGCCAAGCCAGAACTAAAGGAGCAGGAACTAAATCTACTTTATTCAGAACAATAACCATGCTTTTCTTTAAATCTTTTGACACATAATCATACAAAGCTGGGGAGAAATGATATACCTAGAAGTAAATTTATAGGTTAGACTTTGCAATGCTGTGTACAAGAAATTTTGCCATGAAATATTGCTTAGAAGTGAGTCACATTAAAACTATACATATTCCGAAATTCATACAGTCACCATTTAGCATATAAATTATGAAGACAGTTAAATATTCATGTTATATAATAAAGCTGTTGAGTTAATCAATATAATGAAAAATTCTAACCTATTCCTACCAGGGTTTGCTGATATATATATCACAATACAAGTCCAATACTTATTTTTTCAACTACGGTACTTTCAATATCAAAACTATATTAATCATAGTAATATTATAAAAGTGTCTAATTAAATATTAAATGTTGGTCAGAAAAAAAGAAAATGTCGTATGACTGTGCACGGACTAAGGCATATTTTTTATTTCTGAATCATAAAACTGTGTAAAAGTAGCTAAGAGAAGAAAAAATGAGTAAAGCAGCTAATGCTAAATTAATTCCATTAAAAATGATAAAAATGGTAAATGAAATATTAGGTATAAATAATGCAAGAAACCTTAATTTTAAGACTAGATACTGTAAGAACAATATAAGAAAATAAAGAGTGATTTTAGGATGCAGTTACTATTTTGAAGACATTAGTTTTAGAGATGGGCGCTGAGTTTATGAATTGCGTAAAAGAATCAAATCTTTTAACTGAGAGAATTAAACACAATTAGCAAAAAATGAACGGCAAGTCTTTTGGCAAATCGCCAAGTCAGTTAGCCAATTCACTCACTTGGAATTCGCCAAAAGAGTTGCATTTGAGGATTTGTTGCAGGTCCATTCCCAAGGCAACGATTCTTCTGGACTCAGTTGTGCGATAGATTCTTTTTGGGAGTCCATTCTTTTTTTAGTGAATCACATCTTTTACTGAATTAAGTGCTTTAGTGAATCGCCAAGTTTGCCAATTCACTCACTTGAAGATTGGGCACAGGGGTCCTCTGATGCTCTAGAATTCATTCATATGTTTATGCTAATTCAGCGGGTTTGACCCCATCCCAGGGGGGTTTCTTTTACTAAGCCACTGCTTAGGTCAGATCTTTGCCAAATTTGACACAGAGGGGTGTTCTCATCCCACTAGGGGGCCTAACCCCTAAGGGCACTCCCTTATAAAAAATCCATGGCTAATCCCACCGCCATGGGGATTTTCCTTATACAAATACCGTTTACGTCAGACTTTTGCCAAATTGGCATAAAGGTCTTTTGAAGAAGGAATTCATGAAGGTAGATTTTCAAGTCCCCCCTCCCCCTTATGGGGGTTGTGACCCATTTGTTTTTGCCAATCAAATTGACAGCTTATGTCAGATCTTTGATAAAAACTTGGCACAGGGGTTCTTTGATGCTCTAGAATTTAGATAGGGATGCTTTCATTATTTTGCGGGGTTCGATCCCACTGGGGGTTTCCTTTAGACAAATCCACTGCTTACAAATTGACAGTTCATATCAGATCTTTGCCAAATTTGGCACAGAGGTCCTTTGATTCTCAAGGATGTAGGAAAGGGGATTTTCGTTCCTTAGGGGGTCTCCACCCCCTTGGGATTTTTCTTCATGCAAAACCACAGCTTATGTCACATTTTTGCCTCATTTAACACTGAGGTCATTTAATGCTCAGGAATTCACAGAGGGTGTTTCTCTTCTCTTTTGGGTGTTTAACCCCATTGAGATTTTCTTTATACAAATCCAACTTACCCCTGATCTTTCCATATTTGGCACACGGGTTCATTGATGCTCAAGAGTACACTTTGATTGAAAATACCGGATATACAGTAAAATCCCTCCAATGCGAATACTAAAGGGACAATTTATTTTGCCCGCAATAGAGGGTTGTCCGCAGGATAGGGGTTTAGTATTATTTGCCTCGGAATCGGGGAATTAAAAACTGTTCCCATAAGAGTGGCGTCCGCCTTTGAAAGGTGTCGTTAGGAGGGGTTTTACTGTATATCAAAATATTTGATGTACATCAAAATATTAAATGTTTTTGATATTTTTGGACCCTGATTTCTACACATTAGTTGATGCTTAATACAGTACTGTGGTTGGCAGTATGTATGAGAGAACAAGGGAGAGAAGCCCTTAAAAAAAAAAAAAAAAAAAAAAAAAGATAAAGATAAATAACAAAATCAGAAGTATTCAGTAAAACTATCAGTTAAAATATTTGATCCACAAGTAATAGAGTGATTCTAATTGCGTTTCTCCTAGTCAGGTTTTCTAGATCTTGGAATGTTGGGTGTCATTAGTAGGGAGAGGGAAAAATAAATACCAATCTCAAGAAATAGATTTTTCAGTTGTTCAGTTGAAATGGTTGCATTTATCTACAATAAGTTATTTATCGCAGAAAAAAAAATTTTGAAAGTGTGAAACACCGAAGCTAAACCACTCGGGGATAATTTTCAGGGATAATTGAGAGGTTACTGTACATACAGCAGAACCTTGGACTGTGAATAAAACATTTTAAACTATAATTTATAAACTATTCAAAATATACATATCATACAGCAAATCTGATGTCGGTAACTTGCAAAACAATATCAGAAAACTCCAAAACTCTCCATAGTTGTCGCCATGTTTCAAGATTCATTTCAAAATGGCTTAATTCCTGCTCACCAAATTTTGATTCTAAGTTGTCTAAATACTCCTATAAAAAAAAGCATCAAAATTTAATAAAATTAGTCATTTTTAATCTAACCCCCCCCCCCCCCCGCAAAAAAAAAAAACACACACACACACACACACAAAAGAATTAACTATTAATTATGTAGAATGCATGCATTATAGAACATGATAATTGAGAAACATTGAATGTGAACCATTATACAAGATAAATTTTCTTGTAACTTTTCAATCAAGCTTTTCAATTTACTAAACATAGCTCTAAAAACAAACTATGCCTTTCATAACAGGTGGTACAAAAATTTCAAGATTTGGGTGGGCAAATTAAAAGAAAAAGAAACGAAAGGAGAAGGAAAGACTGCAATCTTACAAAAGTTGAACATATTTTGTAGCAGGAAAATTAAGTGTGTATCAAATCATTCATAACAATTTTATGAAAAGACATATTGCATTTTTTAAACATTTGTATAAAAGGGACACTTGTATTTATGAAGCATTTTCCCCACTTTTTATATTAATGAAATTGATTACAAGGTTTCATACTTATTAAACACAAACGCAAACTAGACTAAACTTTTTGCGAGTAATTTCAAATATTAAATACAATCAATTGTGCAACGTATAGGAACTTTTCTTCAAAATGATTATCGCTATCATCCTTTCTTTCTTTGTAACTATTGGTTGCAAAAAGATCATCAAACTGTAAATGAAACAATCAATCTCCAAGTAAAAAACCAAATCACTTAAATGAAAATGATCAAAAATTCTTTGCGTTATAATTATTAAAATGAAAGTATAGTCTCATGAACTTGTACCTTATTGTTGACATTTTTCATTTTAATTCAAGTTGACTGTTTGCAACCAACAAGGCTCTCCAAGACTACCATAATTAAATGAACACAATAGAGTAAGAGCCCAGTTTTAAACCTCATTTCCGTACAGTAGCGTAACTAGGCAGGAGTGATTCTCACCAGAGGCGCAGCAGCTAAGGTTGCAGCATTTTGACTATTTTTTTTCTTTTTTAATTGATCATATCAGTAGAAAAATGCTTTTATTTGAATTTAAAAAAAAAAAAAAATTAAAAAGTCTCACAAGAAAAAGACCTAGAGGGGAAAATAAAACAATCCTTAATTCTCAAAAAAAAAAGGGGGGGGGGGGGAGTTTTACTCATGGTGTGAAATTCTAATCCGATTCGTTCAGTTCACTAAAGACTAACACAAATAATTAGCACACCAGGCAGCGGTGCTGAAGAGCATTGAATGATTCCATTTTTTTCGGGAAAGGGGGGGGGGAGGCAATTTTGTGTGTATAGTTTAAAATGCATAGTTTTTCTTAGGCTAAATAGTTATTCTCATTCTAGTAAATGATAACAATTCTTATTTGAACAAAATATTGGGAGGTCATAATTAGCAAATATATAGTAATTTTATTTTGCCTGTATGTAAACGGTTGTGTTTTTTAGTCAATTTCAGATTAGCAACACTTTTTGTATTTTCTTTGCTTTCCTAATTATAATACTATGATTTTTTAAATGCTTTGATTTTTATTCAAAAAAAAAAAGTTAAGGTTTCTTTCAATCTTTTAGTAAGCGTGGAAATTATGTTTATTGTAAATTTTCCTAATGGTGTGATACAAATTTTATTAAAAGTTGAAGCTGTTTTTTAAAAAAATAATACATACATTGCTATAAACAAAACTTAAACATGTTTATTCTCATTTGGTTCAAGAACGTACATTATTTATATTTATTAACGAATTGCAAATATTATTGGTTTTATTGAATTCATGTGAAATGGTGGAGGGAGAACTAAAATTTTTGGGAAGGGGAGAATTCTGAATATGCCGAATAATCCCCAATTTTACCGACTGATAAAATTTGAGCATACATACATATACATACTTAATATCTACTGCGAAGGAGAATTGGGCATCATTGAAAACAATTTAAAAATAGAAAATAAGAATATTAAGGTTACAATATTGTCTCCTAATTTATCAAATCAGTTACAGGGTGGCGACAGGAACTGTGAAAAAAAGTTCCCTGACTTTTCCCAGATTTTCCTCATTAAGTTCATCAAATTTCCCTGATTTACGTTACCAATGATAATGGTTTTCTTTCTTTGCTCTACTTGAAATCCATTGTATGTTTGTATAAAATGCAGTATTTTAAACGTTTTAAGTTGTGTAAAGTTATTGAACTAAAGATATATTTTAAAAAGATGCTACTTTTTTAATAAAATGGTTTTAAAAAAAAACATATCAAGTCAATTTTTTTTGGGGAAAAACCCTACAAAGCAGTATATTACATTTTTCTACATGGAAAGATTACAGAAAATTAAAAAAAAATACTTTACTACCAGAAACCGTTTAGCATAAGAACTTTAAGAAACTATTAAAATTACTCCTAAAAACATATGTGTATTTATGATAGAACTAAAAAGTAATTGAAATTATTTTGAACTAAGTTTTCAAACAGGATAATAATTACTGCAAGAATAACAAGTACTAGTGAAAGAATAGAAGTAATGTAATTATTCTTATATAACTAATTGACATATTTATGCAAAACAGATGAAACCATTTGACATCCATTCATAAGGAGCTTTTCTCTAATCAAGAACATAGGTTTTTAACGAATGAATACATCATTTTAACAATAAAAAAATAAAGATATTTACTTAAGAACACAAGTTAACTCTATTTCAAATGATTTCAGAATGTAACAAAAAAAAATCTTAGATTGCTTTTGTAACAAACAACTTTGAAATGCAAGAAGAAAAAAAAAAAAGCAATTAGTTAATTTCAAAATATATAAAAGAATAATACAACTGGGTTATAAAATTAAAGAATCACTTAAATCTGAAGAAAAGAAAACCTTTATAATCTGCGGTGACAACAAATAGTATAACGGCAAAAAAGAAAGTTTTATTAACTGAAAGTTCAATTTTAGCAATTAAATTAAAAACGCGAAGAAGTAATAACTTCTTTAAATAAGCTTTTATAGTATTAACTCAAAAACCAAAGATTTCTTCTTGAAATAGTGATTACAGTATGCTAATTACTTCAAGACAATGAAATAAAGGCGAAGGAGCTAAGGCATTAATGAAGGCTTCCTCTTTGCCAGTATGGTTGTTTATTTGTTATTGTTAGCATTGAAAGTGTAAAAGGAAATTTCAAGCTAGGTAAAACAAACAACCTAACAGACACAAAAGCAATCTTAGGAAGGTCATCCTGTGGTTATAAGTAAGATTCAATACTTTGATGTTGAGGAAAAAAGATGTACAAATACGCGGCAGTCTATAATCGCACTTCATTAATTTTGCTTTTTTCTTTGAACAGATAATTGGTAGAAAATGCATAGGGAATTACAGTACTTAATTTTGTAAAGCAAAAAAATTTTTTTTCTTAATAAAATCAATTTCTCCTGATTTTTTGTTATTTTTTTCCAAATTCCCTGATATTCCCCTGATTAATAAAGTTCCCTGACATTTCCCTGATTAATAAAGTTCCCTGACATTTCCCTGATCTGTCGCCACCCTGAGTTAGTCAACTGTCCCCTCCTCCAAATTTTTTTGGAGGTCACAGTGACCTCCGGTGACCTTTCATCGGGACACTGCCATGAGGGAGGGAGGGGGCGCAATTTCTTAAGTTCGCCAGGGTCACCAGACCCCTTAGCTACGCTACTGCTTCCGTTGGCTCAATCTTTTGAAATATCAAAAGGGAATTCAAACAAACAGTGTTAATAAATAAATGCACAATTATAAAAATAATATAGATTCCCGTTAAGTCTTTTATTAAGATAAATAACAGGTTTTATAGTGTTTAAAGACTTCATTCTTACTCGAAAATATTTTTGCTCACGAGCATCTAGTTGCTCTTTGGTGTAGGAAAATTCCCAACACGGACGCTTTGGCATATCGAGTTCTGATCCAGGAACAAAAACATCTTCATAGCTGACTTCAAGGCTGCTCTGAAATGGAACACAAAAAATTTAAATCAAAGTGAACTAAAAGGGAAATCAAAGTAAAGTAAAACTAATTTTAATGTAATATGCATCAGAAATGAAGAAATTCTAAACTCTTAACAGACGAAAGGAGAAGCAGAGATTATAAGAGGGAAAAGAAAATTCGAGGAAAAAGAAGGTAAAATTCGAATATTGTGGAAGCTTTTTAAATGGCACATGCAGTATATTGACAGTATGATTAAGACATCTAGAGACTGCAATTTGGATCTTGGTTATGAACTCATCAGTCTGGAATAGTCAATAACCGAGTTGGAGGCAGATGTCATCTCATTGTAGCTGAGAGTGACAACAAACTGGTAGCTAAAATAAATTTAGCACACCAGCGAGTCTGCAGCAATCAGATTCAATGCGTTGTTTGGAAGTAAACCTTGGGTATTAAGTAGTATATTTGGTACATTGCATGTTGTTCAGCCTTAACCCTGGCTTAAGAGCAGTAACTTACTGTTTAAAGTAGAAGTTTTCTGAAATCACGCTGGATAGCAGCACCCGTTACAACCCCCACAATGTCACAAATAGAATGATACGTCTCTAGTCATTTCCACTAATAATCTCTAAACTTTAGAAATCTTCAAACTTTATTTTTATCTCCCACCCCCTCTTGGGTGCTAGGTGCCTCAATTTTGTTTTGGCAAAGATTATCAGTCATTTCACAGATCTTATCTTTTATATTGAATAAAAAATTAGATTTGTAACTGTTAAAGCATCCATGATCATAAAAATCAATATAATTAACAAAAAAATAAAACTAACTTTCATGTATTCTGCTGTGGGATGGCAAAGGGTAGTATATGTGCAGAAATGAGTTTTTGAGACTTTAATTTTACTAATTACGAGGCCTTCGGAGTGGGACTGATTTTGGGATAAATGAGTAGGAGTCGGGAGTTGAAATTTTAAAGTTTTAAGAGTCGGAGTAGGGCATTTTTCCTCAAAGTCTACAATTCTGCCAGTATTTGCAGAGTCAAAGTCAGAGTCGGACTAATTTTGGGGCAAAGGAGTCTGAGTCAAAGATTCTAAAATTTCAGGAGTCTGAGCCGGAGTTGGTTACTTTCCCTAGAACTCCCCAGCCCTGCTTACTACCCATACTACCAGCATTATCATATGCTTTTGGTCCCAGTTAGAAAAAACATATGAGGTTCTACTGTACTTTTAAAAACAATATTGCCACTGAAAGATACAAACTCTCAAATTTTATTTTAAAAACAAAACAAAACCTACTTACTTCTGGTAACCGTTCAAAGGGTTGTTTTGCTAACTCAAGTCTTTTCTTCACATCTTCATGTTTCTCTTTTTTAAAAACTAAGCGATACCTATCAACAGAAAATAGACCTAAATGTCAACAACTAAAAACACATTTAACTCAATAAACAAGAAGTATTACTTCTGTCTCCTAATTTTCAAAGTATATTAAATCATAAATCTTGAGCTTGTTTATGATTCAAAACATATTTGGAATAACAAAAAAGGAGAGCAAAACAGCTGCATTTATGCCGAAAAAAGGAAAATTCTCGTCCAGTAGATTTAGCATATTAGAATCAAAAAAGATTCAAAAGAATTTCCTTTCGGCACAAATTGCAGCTGTCCAACTTCATTCTTCTTGACTTTCTTCTATAGGTGCATAACCAATTTTAATTAATAATTAGCAGTTACCAATATCTGGCATAATGAAAAGTAAAATCTATATAAAAATGCATATTTAATGAATCATTTTTTTAATGTGTCCTTAGGGCCCTCCTGAAACATAATCTGGCTCCAACGGTGACTTTTGAAAACATTGGACATGAACATCATTTGAAGCCACATTTTAAATAAGAATAAAAGTATTTTAATTAGAGGGGTTTCAGAGGTAAGTTAGGGTAATGAGGTTCTTGGTGTGTTTTCAAAAATCTTGCCTCCCCACAGTGAAAAATTAGAATTTTATTTTGAGGAGCAGGTCTGCTCTTCAAATTTTGACGCTTAATCATTTTGATGTTTTATCATTAAAAAAAATTAAAGTTATTTGCACATTGTTAATTAATAAAAATTGGCATCTAAAATCATTAAGTACACTACATCAACATCTAGTTTTGTCATTCACTTTTCAAAAATGTTCAGTTTTTTTTTTTTTTTTTTTGCATCACAATTTTTTTGATGCATTAATGATATTGTATCATTTTTCATACCTTTTGAATCAAAAACCACAATGCAATACTGCTTATTTCTTATGCTGCCGACAGAATAGAGATGTGTCGTTCATGAACGAACGGGTAAAAAAGAACCAATTCTTAAAATGAACGGATTTGTTTGTTCACTTAAAAAATGAACGACCGTTCTTTTGAACGGCGAGCAATTCAAAACATTGTAAAAATGCACTGGTGATAAAATTGCATTTCTTACAAAAAATACATACATAATATCTTCAAATTTTTTTACTCGCAATTAATCTTCAATCTCAAATTTCCTTTTTCTCAGTGCAGTACAATACATTCATTTGAATCTTTTTATATCAATTTTCTTCAAATATTGAAGTTCATTTGTAATTTTCCAATGTATCCATTAGTAATGTCTTTTGTAACTTGTTTGGGCTACTAACAAAACTGTTTTGACATTCTATTTCCAGTTTCACGCACCTGCAAAATCCTTTTCACGCTTTCAGTAGCCAAAATTATCTAAAAATATACTTTTCATCATTTTTCTGGTGATGATTTTGTCTTCCATAACATCTACTACTTTTTTACTTGCTTTACTTTTTACTTGCTCAGCGACTTCCAAATCTCTTATTTTACATTCAATATCCAGAGATTTTTAATAAGTATTATTACTGTCTAATTTTTTTCTCGATTTAAAATACTGTTGCATTTTTTTTTCAGTTCTCATCGGTATTGTGGAATAATTTTGAGCTCCTTAATATTTTAAAGTGAGTATTTTTTTTAAAATTAACTTATCTGGTACTCCTTCTGAGCTACCGATATATTTGAACATTTCGTTATACATAGGCTTGCCAGCCAGACGTTCCGGTTAGAGCGGGACAGTTCCGGTTTTCAGACAAAAGCCGGGTGTTCCGGCCGGTTTACTCTGTGTTCTGGTAAAAGATAAATTTGATTACAGATGACCAAAAAAGTCAAAAAGAAACTACATGTGAAAATTTAAATAGGAAAATTACTTTTTCATTTGAAACATTGACTTTAAAAATTAATATCGAGATAGAGCTTATGATTATTTTAACAAAAAGGGAAAAAAAACCAAAATATTATTAAAATTTTTATACCTCAAAATTGTTCAAATTGTTTTTTCCAACTGAAGTAGCTTATAAATATCATTACTTAAGAAATAAAATGCTTAAACTTATCTGCTTGCTTCCTATTTTATTTATTACCCCCTGTTTTAGGTTTATTAGTAACCATTTATTCATAACAATGAGAATGAATGAACTACACTCTAAAAACCAGCTAAGGATGTCTAACCTTTTGATACTCATGCAGAGAGATCACCAGCAACCTTTCTAAAATGAACGAAGTCGTTCAAATGAATGAGTTAAATGAACGGATAAAAAAAATGAACGATTGTCTAAAGAACGGATTATTAAAAAGAACGACATTGCCCGCCTCTACTACAGAACTATTCCAAAAGTTCCATTAAAATTCAAAAAATCAAGATTCCCAATCAAAAGCTTAGACACACATTAAAATTTAAAATAATCCACTTACTTAAAAACCGAAACAAAAATTTCATAAATAAGAAAAAATAGGAAAATTATGCTTTAAAAAACAGGAAAAAAAAAGGAAAATAATATTCTAAAGGGGAAGAAAATTTTAACTACATATAAAATATCATAATAGCAAAATTAACTATGAAATAAGAGCTATAAAGCTGTGCCGTGTTTATTAAACATATTACAATCAATGAAAACAGTTAGAAATTTTATTCACGATAAAAATTATGGGAAATTGTTATGCTTAAGAGAATGTTTTACTTATATATTTCAACTAGCTATTAGCAAAAGGCTTCAATGGGGGATTCACTAGGGAAAGGTGGGGCAAAGTGACCCTCATTGCGTCAGTGATCATCATTTTCTGAAACCAATAGTATGGAATTAAAGAAATTAGTTGCAATTGCTACTATTTTGATCAAGTAAATTAGATAAATTTTGATTTGAATTAGTTTCAGATAGTAGTGTAGTCGAGGGTGGACTATGTTACCTACTTTTTAAGTTTTACTCAAGCTCGCCCTTTCCCTCTTTTTGTAAACTATAATAATTTTCATATTTGTATATGTGTATTTCTAACTTTTTTTTCCCATCATTACCTATACTATACTGGTATGATAACACGATGCCATCCTTTAGATGACTATAGAATTGCGCTTTACAGTGTTCAAAGTTTGAATATTTCCATATTTATTTAAATATTCAGTGTTTAAATATTTCCGTAATGAGCCCCTAAAAGTTCCTCATTCTCTCAATGGTCCTCTAAGACAGACTTAAATTGCATGTTTAAAACTTAAATTTTGGAAAACATTTAAGAAAAGACCCTGACTTCCTAAAGTCACCAAAGGCTAAAACTGACTTCAGTTTTGATAAGATTCAAGAGAGAACCGCATCCCCCCAAATGTTACTTTTAACTGCAATTTTTGGCGTAAATTTAGAATATTTCTTCAAGATTGGTCCCTAACCCCTCCCCCTCCTCCCACACCCTTTCTCTTTTAGGAAGAATATGGATTAAATTAGTTCCCCTTTACTTCCTTAAATGAAGTTTTCAATTTAAGTTCAATATTTTTTGACGGTGTAATGTATTAGATATGTCTTAATGAAAGGCGGCAAACAGGGGATTCGCCCGGGCGGCAGAAACTGTAGCTACGTCACTGTCATTGAGCTTGTGAGACCCATTTGGGAAAAGTTAAAATCAGTGAAATTTGTCCGTGAACCTCACTGCAATTATTGATTTTAGAATGCAAATCACTCCTCCCCCCCAGAAAAAAAAGTGATGGAGCATCCCTCAAGCATTACAGAATGTCCTTCCAGAATAAAAGTCATTAAAAAAAAAAAAAAAAACCTTCAAAAAAACTTTTTTGAAAATTCCAATATCACAATTTGTGTTATGGACCTACCCGCCCCCCCTCCCCGGCACCCCGGTTAATTAGCATTTTTGTTTATATTAGAGTTTATTATTTTACTGTTATGGAGTGTGGTTTCTGGGATTTTTGAGTATTTTTTTTTTAGGAATAGAATTTAAAAAAGAAAGGATTCTTTTTGTTCCCCCTTTCCCCCCAAACCCAATGCACAAAATGCTGGGACTTATTTTCCCCTTCTTATTGGAAGGGTAAGAAGTTCTTTGCATCATATTTAAACATTTTTTTTGGCCGGGGGGTGGGGGGGGGGATGTTCGTGTTTTGCATTTTTTTGCTTAGTTTTAATGCACTATTGAGGGGGGAGGGGCAAACAGAGACAGCTTTTTCTTTATCTGTAAGGTTGTTTAATTTACATATCATCAATCAATAGAGTTAAAGAACTTTACAGGCACACTGTGTTAAAAAAACAACTTTACAGGCACAGGAACAGTCTTTTTTTTTTTTTTGTAAATTGAGGTTGGATAGCTTTAACTTTGAGGGAAAAAAAGCAGATAATCGGTGCATCATTAATTTTTCACTTTCATAGCAGATAACCTGTAGATAAGGCGTACAAAAAGACAGTAGTCTGGGTAAATAGGCGAAAGCAAGATTATGCATTGAAAAAATAGGAATAAAAAGGAAAAAACAGGAAATATTTCAAAGATTTTAAAAAAGTAGGAAAATAGGAAAAAACGGGAGGTTCTGCAGACCCTGAATGTAGATCTGGCAATAATTTGGCTGAAGCGTTCACGTGACTAATCAAACATTTCTGTCTAGCAAACAGTACCGTTCCTTGTCGATGGTGAGCTTTTGAACATTTTTTTTTTTTGCAGAAAATAACATTTGACTCCTTACAACTATAAAAAAAATTGGAAAATATTAGGGACAGTAACTTTCCTTCAATTGTAATTTCGAAGTGCCATTTTAATTCCAAAAACACATTTAATTATTCAAAAAAAGTTTTAAACCAAATGCAAGAACGAACATACCTGTTAGGATTATGTTTTGCACTGGATGTAGGTTGTTCATTTATGACTTCAACATCATCAAAGCTTTCTTTGTTAGAGCTCATACTATGAACTAATGTATCATCTTCTAAAAAATAAAAGTTATTTTAAAATGTTTATGAGCATGGTCAATGATTCCCCAAATGGAGCTTTCTCCCATAAAACACATAAGCAAAGACAATTATTTACTGAGAAGGGCCTCCCAAAAATATTCTTTATACAGCAAATTTTGCAAGACAATTTGACAAAGTTGGAGGCAATAGAACAATATTTCAATTTTTTGAATGATGTTTAAATGTCATTTCTCAATAAATGTAGGCATATAAGCATGCTCGTATTTCATCATTCAATTAAGTTCAGAATATCATCTGGCAAATCAAGAATTTTGCCTTCCCAAATACTTAACTTCGGGGCATAGCTGAAATTCAAAAAGCAGACAATTTATTTATTATTTTTTTATGTGGTTTGAAACCAAGTTTCATTAATTTTGCTACAATAAATCAAATATTTCGGGGAATGAATCTTCGAGGTAGCTATCAAAATTTAAATAAATTTGGAAGACATATTTGAAGAGAAAAATTATTATATCTTGGTTATAACTTACTGGAATTCGTCCCTTCATGTTTTCTTTCCCTACGTTGCTGAAGTTGAATTTTCTTCTGCTTCGTACTGAAAGGCACTTTTCGTTTTCCTTGCGGCATTATGAAATGTGTTTCGAACGAAACCGAACCGAGAAAGAATAATAAAGTCCTACAAGTATTTCAAATAAGAATGCTTGGAGACCATAGATTTCAGTTCAAAGAGGAAAAAACCGTTCATCTCTCAAAATATTTGATCAAAAAATATAAATAAATAACGCAAGAATTACAACCAGATTCCAAAACTCAAAACAACAAACTCAGCCAACTGAGTCACAGTCAACAAAATTAACGGACCAATCATTTCCCCTTTTTTATTGTAAACCTAATTAGTTAGCGCAATATCTACAGTCGATTTGTTAATGAAATCACAACAACAGTAGGAAGAAAAAGAAGATGTTTATTTTCTTTTTTAAATTAATCTTTTGTTAAATGACCAATGACATGACGTCCAATGCCAGATAAGTTGCGTTCGATGAGCTCGACCGGGAGCGACCGGTTAGTTAATCACGTGACAGCTAATGATCACTTGCTCCAATCAACCAATCAACTGCCTAGAATGGTAACCGGTTGATCGTAGAACGCATCGGTTAGGTACCAGTTACTAACCGGTCGACCAGTGAATTTTGTCGAACGCAACCCTAGTGTAGTTTATACGAAATACTCGTGGACTGATGGAGCACGATCGGTAGCGACCGGTTGATTTATCACGTGAGAGAAATGACGTCAGCGGTTACTAACCGGTTGTTCACGAACCAATGCTTCATCGAACGCTTTCGGTTGAGCACCGGTTACTTGCACAGACATGGCGCAGACGAATAACACGCAGGTGAAAAATACTTATAATTGGTCAAAAATGTCACGTGGTTTCCTCAACCAATCAACCGGGAACCATCTTAAGTTGCGGTTCGGTGAGGCTCATAGAACGACATCGGAAACAGCCAGTTAACCGGTAGCTCTCAAGAACGCTGCGGTTAGCAACCGGTTACTCACCGGTCGCCTGGTGAGTTTCGTCGAACGCAAGAACACACACAGCACAAGCTTGCTTGCATGTTCACGATGTAGAATCATTTGTTATTGTTGTTTTTCAAATTCGAATTAAAGTTTCTTGGTGAATTATGGAAAAACGTATTTCATTAGATTATTCAGTTGCTGTCGAAAAATCTCGATCCAACAACTCCTACTGCAGTGTTCCTCAGTGCAATTCGCACGGAGGAAGCCCGGAGCTTAGTTTCCACAGGTAGAGATTATGCATTTATAATTTTACTTCGATGTGATGGATTTGAAGTTTTTACCACATCCGAAAGTCCTTCAACTTCTGACATGTTTTGTACTTGGAGAAAAGCATTTTAGCTTGTCACTATTGTTTTTTTGAACTAAATGTAGCAGAAATCGTGTTTAACCGATTTGACAATTCAACTGAGAGCTGTTTTGCTAGAGATGTCATATTTCAGGTGGGTCATGGCGCAGACTGCTTCATTGAAATTTTTAGTGGGGGTTGTTTTGGTGGGTATTTGTCTCATTTTTAGGGGAGAGGGGCTCTTGCTTTTTGAGGGGATCTTTGTGATGTTTAGGAATGTGCGCCCTTCAGAGCTGGCCTTAACGAATACGGGGACCTATCGGAGAATCCTGGCAGGACCCTTTGTGAATAATTGCATTTAATTTGAGACACAAAACAGAATGAGAGAGAATTTTTAAAAAAACGTTAGACAAGTTTAACACTAAGAAATTCTTGATGCACAATTTAGTGCTCTGACAGTAATGTACCAAATGCTTTAACCTAAAAATGTAATTCTAGACTGTCTTTGGTGAAGTCAGCAATAGGACAGACAGGGGCGTGCACATAAATTTTGGGGCTCCTCACAATTGACTTTTATGCCCCCCTCCATTTTGTCCCCCCCACGTCCCTACATAAATTTCGCGCACTCATTTTTAATGTCCCTTCTCCTCCCTGTGCATGCCACTGAGGACAGAAGTGGGGGGTCGGGCGAACTCCCCTGGAAAATTTTATAAATTTAGGTCTTAAAAACTCAGTTTTAGTCAGAAGAAGAATTTTAAGAAGAAAGAGGGGTTCAAATTCCACTCCCGGAAGAAATTTGAAAACCGAAGACAAAATAGCAAATTGAGGCAATTTCGGTAAATCTAAGGGAAATAGAATAGATATTCTCTCGACTGAATTATTTCAAACTGAAGCCAAATTTAAGCTTACTGTGACAACATGAGGGGATCGGATGATCCTCCAAAAGTTTTTCAATATTAAGTATAAAAACGAAATTTTATGCTATTTTGATAACCACAATGGAAAAAAGAGATGACAGCCTCGAGAATGTTTTCTGAAACTGATGTCAATTTAAGTCTATTTTAAAGAAAGTTGAGGAGAGCTGTTTCGTGGAATTTTCTTGAAGCTGAAGTTCAAGCTATCAGTGGTGATGTTAGGGAAAGGGATAATAGATTCGGGGGCGCTTTCCTGGAATTTTATCGAAGTTGGAGTCTTAAAATAGCAACTTGAGGCTACCTTTGGCCATGTTAGGAATATCCCTTGGGAATGTTTTGAAATTTAAAACTTTAACACTTTGTTTGAGGCAATCTTTGGAGAACTCCTAACAATCACCTTAGATGAAAGAGTAGGGTTTGGAGACGTCCCCAGTGACGGGTTGGTTAAAGAAATCGGCCCTGACATGAAGGGATGTCGTGGCCCCATAGCTTCTAAAGATACTAATTTTTACAAAAATGATTAGGAAACGATATCACTTAAATATGAGGAAATTATTCAAAAAAAAAAAAAAAATAAATAAATAAAATAAATAAATACTTTCTTTAAAACAAAATATAACAGATGGGATTCTTTTCTGTGTTTTAATAATGAACAATTGATACAAGACAAACTAAACCTTTGTTTGTAAAAAAAAAAGGGGTGATAGTAATAATCTATTTAAGGGCAATTCTTTAATAGTAATAATCTATTAAGGGCAAACTTTTGGACATGCATCAAATTTCAAAATTACTTTTTTCTAAAATCCTTTACAAAGTAAATTATCTGTCTTTACGTTTGGTATTTGTGTAAAATATTAACAAAAAATTATTCAGTGTAAGATTCATGCCTTTAATTTTTTTTTTTTTTTTGAAACGTATGGAAATAATTTAAAAAAATTTTTTTAATGGTACATTTGCTCAGTTAACGTTTTGGTATGTCCAAAATTGTGCCATTTAGCAAAGAAAATATTTTTTAAGGGCATTTGAGGAGCTTTTTTTCCATAATTTATGTTAATTCTTGTCTCTATACAGCATTATAATTTACCTCAAAAATTTTAGAGTTAATTAAAATGAAAGTTATTTGGTGTTGAAGCTTCAAAGTTGAAGTCTGTGTTTGCTCCCACCTTTTGAGAACTGCCCTTAAGTATTTTTAAGTGCCTGTTGCTGTATTGGTTATTTCCATAATGATATCTTCTAACATTACTTCAGTTAGAATAGGGAGGTTATTAGGAAGGCAAGGGATGTGTGTGACCCCTTAATTTTGTCAAAACACATGTATCAGTACAGAGAAAGATAGGGAGAAGATTGATTTTCTAGCATGTGGAAGTCATTAAATATTAGCATTAGAAAACTAATTGTAAGTTTAACATTGAGTCAGAAATATGGGGTCCTGGAGTCTCTCCCCCGGAAATTTTTTCAAATTTCAGTCCTAAAAACGCAATTTTAGATGATCTCTGGTGACGTTTGGGAGAGTGGAGGTTTGAGGGTCCTCCTCCAGCAATTTTTCGGAAATGAAACTCCGAACTTGCATTTATATATTATCTTCAATAATGTTAGGAAGATGGAGTCTGCGAAAATGTCAGAATATTAGCTCTGAAAACGCAGTTTTAAAAGATTTTGGGTGATGCTAGGGAAAAGAGAAATTCAAGCAACCATCCACCAAGAATTTTTTTGAAATTGAAATCTTAAAAAGGTGATTGCAAGCTTTTTTTTTTTAAATAAAAACTAGGACATCGACAGTCATTCAAAAATTAAGTCCCAAAAACGAAACTTTTAACAAGCTTCTTTGATTATAATAGGAGGATTAATTATGGCGAGGCTCCCCTTGGTTTTTTTCGAAATTGAAGATTGAAAACGAGATTTCTGACGTGCTTTACTGATGATGACGAAGGGGGAGGGAGCGGGTGGGACTTTCTTTGAAATTTTTCAATACTGTAGATTCGAAAACGGAGTTATAAACAATCTTTCATGATGTTACTAAGAAGAGAGGATTGAGGGCTTTCACCTGGTAAACAATCAAAACTGCGGAAAGATAAATTAGAGGGGTAATATTTAATGCGGAAAGATGAAGTTAGTGGACAATGGAAGATATAAAAGTCTGAAGTACCTGTCAGTCCATGACACCATGACATGGAGTTTCTACATGGTACAGGATCTGTAAGTGAGAAACGATCGATAGGGAAAGGACTATGGCCAGTTGCAAAAATTGCTTGGTGTGTGGTGTTTAGATTTTAATTTCAGGTTTTAATTTAATTTCTGTTAATAGGTCAAAAAATCTTCTGTCATGATGTTATGGGGATTTGGGGGGTTTTCCTCTTTTTTTTTCAGATTGAAGCCCAAAAAAGTTAATTTTGGACGATCTTTGATGATTAAGGGGCCTCCGAAATTTTTTCGACATTGATTTCCGACGTTCTTTAATGATGGGGTGGGAATGTTTCTAGGTCGATTGCGGCGGAAATACTCTCCTCGAAGTTTTTCGAAGCTGAAATCCCAAATATGCTGTTGTAGGCCATCTTTAATGACGTTAAATTAAGGAATGGAGTTCGGGAGTTTTTCCCAGGAATTCCTTAAAAATCTAAGTTTTAAAAACGCACTTTAGGCAAGCTTTGGTGACTAAAAAGGAATATATAAGCTTTTAGATCCATCTCTTCCCCTTTTTGGCTACGTCCCAATCTTCTTTTATATATTTTATTGATAAAAAAATATGAAACACCCTCCAACAGTGTTCTCTTTCAAAAAAATTTACATTTAGATTTTCCATAATAAAATTTTAAATTTCCTGCCTAGTAATTTTATTTGCTTGAAATGCAAGCCATCTGCGGAACCAGGTAAAAAAACTTTTCTTGAACTGATCTGGTGCTTTGGTGACCTTAAATAACCTTAAGGGTGCTCTTCACTGAGAGTCTGAAAGCTTCGGATCCAATGCTAACCTACGGGGAAAGTTAAAGGTTATTTTACAAAATTCCTTTGAAGTTTTCGGGTCAATTTTTTTTCTGAGTATTTTTCAAGCCTATGTCTGTGTATTTTAGTTTTTACTTTTTTGATACGTCCATTCTTCGATTTTTTAAAATTCGAGAAAAAATGAATTTCTTCGAAAACGAGGTACTGTTGGACCTTTCGCTCTGTAAAAAAGCTGCAAATCGTGCTATCGAAATTTTAAGAACGCCCCAACACGCAAAATATTTCCAGCTCTCTTTTGAGACTAAGTTTGAAATGATGCGACCATTTCTAAAAAAATATTGGAGTTCCAACCATCTGAAATATTTTCGAAAAAGCTCAATTTCTCTACTAAGCCACGCCTTTCACTGGTCCCTCCTCTCTTGAGGGGAAAAACCGGGTGAGGTGTATAAGATTTACAATCATTAGCGCAAACGACCGTTTCCATTTACTACTCCCCTCTTTTCCGGAGGCATTTTTCAATGAAGGAATGAATGAGTGCTTTTGAAAGTGAATCCACATGCTTGGAAACATCTTCACGATTTGATTTGTGTTTAGAAAGGATATAGTTTTTAAAGAGTGCTTCTGAGATAATTCTTGTGAATTCTTGTGCTAAATGACCTCCTGAATCCAAATATGACCACCTTTTCCCATTCACACGTCCCGCTTTTTTGGAAATGTCGTCCGCAATTTTTTTCAGTTTTTGTGTTTCATAGCCATTATTTTTATTTGGAGGGGAAGGGATCGTTATATTATACATATTAATACTTTTCTGAGGGGCTAGAGGGGGGCTACGTTTGTACGCAAGAACATATGGAGGAAATTGGTTAACTCATGGGGGGTATTACCACTTATTATATTTTTAAAATCATCAAAATCCATCCTTTTTTCTAAGGGTTTGTTTTACAATTTTTTCTCTTATTTTTTGGCATGAAACCAGAGTATAGGACTCACACCTATAAACCCTATATCCGAAAAAAAAAAATCACGTTGTAAATTTAAAAAAAAGGAAGTATCGCATTTTGCGTGAAGTTGCATCGCAGACCTTCAGTGAAGAACCTTTCCGTGTTATTCAAATTAATTCACGGATATTATTAAGATTAAAATTATCTTAAGTATGCTTATAATATAGCATTAATGAATATTTCTATTTCTGGGGATGCACTACCCCCATTACTTTTCACTACATCAAGAAGGCATAAACAATGGAGCTGGTGCATCCAAAGAAAGATAAATATGTATAGTAATGCTACTTCATAAGGAAATTTAAGGGTGCTTTTCACTGAGAGTCTGAAAGCCTACGGATCCAATGTTAACCTGCGGGGAAAGTTGGATGAAGGTTTTACAAATTCCTTTGAAGTTTTCATGTAAATTTTTTTCCGAGTATTTTTCAAGCCTCTATCCGTGTTGTGTACTTTTTGCTTTTTTGAAATATCCATTCTTTGATTGTTTAAAACTCGAGAAAAAATGAATTTCGTTGAAAGAGGTGGTAGGTACTGTTTGACATTTTGCTCCATAAAAAATCTCGCAAAATATTTCAGGCACTCTTTTGAGACTTTGTTCGAAATAGTGCGACCATTTCTTTAAAAAAAAAAAAAAAAAAAAAAAACGGGGTCCAAAACCGTATTTCAGATATTTACTAGACATTTGGAATCTATTTTTGTCTATATTATTCTATGTTACTGCAAATGTAAACGCATAAAATGCTTTCCACAGCTCAACAAACAGTTTTGAAAATAATTTCTCGAGCCAAACTCGTAAAAAATTCTTTACAAGGTATGTACACATTGATCATGTAATTCATAATACAGTGAAATCCAGTAACAATGAACTTCAAAATCGGGACTGAAAACTTATTTGGTTGAAACGGGTGTTTCGTTATACTGATATACGTTGTAACAGGATTTCACTGAATTTTTCTTTTGAAAACTTTCTAAGGAGAAAAATGATACATACCTGCATTTCTTTAAAGCATGAATGAGTATAAAAAAATTGTTTTAAAGCAGGGGTGGGTTCCCAGGATCGTGACCCCAAATGGGGTCGTGTAGCGTTTCTTATTCGGTCGAAACGTTATTCCTACCACAGTATAGTTGTGGGTGGATCGAATCTAACATAGCAGTTTTGTAATGTAAGATCTAACGTAGCTTTCACAATGTTGCCAGGTTAGGTCCACACCTAGCGATACTTTACTGACATGTAGGCTACGGGATCACAGGTCCTTCCGAACTCCCCGTTTCCTAACATAATTGAAGAACCTGAAATTGTGTTTTTGGCGTTTCAAGTTCAAAAATTTGCTGGTGGAAGATCACAGGACCTCTTACTTACTTCCAAATACTACCAGAGTTCGTCTAAAAGTGCATTTTGAAAATTTTATTTTCGTGAAAATTAAAAGGCATAGTCCCCAAACAGAGGGCTTGGGAAAATAGGGAGTATTTCTGAGTAAATAGTATGCTTACGATAAAGATCATGTTAATTAAATATCGAAATGGTTCCCTCTCCTAAACAAGAAGCTAAATCCTTTCTCTCGCTGTATTTACATATTATTAGGAATTAGGAGTCAATAGAATAGAAAATGTGGGATCTCAAAAAAGATTTTTGTTCTATACGAATGAAAATTACTTGATAATCATTTGATTAGAACATTCATTTTATTCTGTGACTGAAGACACAATACGATAATTTTTCGGCACAGAAGTGCGTAACACAAAACTTAAAAAGAAAAAGTTTGTCTTGATTTTTTTTTTCTTTTTAAATTGTGAACCCTTACTTGTACTTATAATTGCTTTCCTAAATGCAAGCTGTTCATTTTCATTTTTGTTTTAACTTTATGTATTTCCTGCAAATCTGTTTCTTGCCCTTTTTTTATTTTTTATTATTGATTCATTAAATGCAAGATGCATGAAAACGAGGCAGAGCGATAAAAACTTTAAAATCTGGCAGAGCGAGGCGTTGAGATTTTTTTTCACCTAAGTATTTCGAGTTTTTTTTTTTTTTTTTTCAGGCAGATATACATGTAGGTAATATTTTCGTGCCTCCTGAGAAAAAGGACAACCCTTAATATTTTTTATGACAACTAACGAGGATCAGACACTCACAAGACTTATTAGGAAATTTTAATAAAAACTCAATGTGTTGAAGTAGAAGCATTATATACACTATATGACCAAAAGCATTGGGACACTTTCAAAAATTCATATTTTTAGGGATTTCTCGAGAAATAATACACCAATTGCTCTATAATTTGCTTCGCATAAAATGTATACTCTAGTTGTCATTTTCCAATAAAAATTAAGTCTGCATTTAGGGGACCGACAACAAATTGAGGAAAAAAGTTTTTTGATCATTTTTCATTGCAAATTGCTGGGAATAAGCTATAATTTTCAGAAATGAGTTAAAAATCTATCAAAAACTTATTTTTATATTTTTGTGAAAATATCTCTTATACCCATGGAAATATAAGCATTTCTTCCGAAAATGCAAAAAATTTTTGACGGTTTTCTCCTCATATTACGCAGAGTATTTCGTCAAACGTTACTAAACTTTTAGGATATTTGACAGCATTTTAGAGAATTATAATAATAAAATTTGAAGTTAAAATATTGAAAATTTGATGAAATATGAACAATTAAAGCTATTAATTTTTCACTGCGCATGCACGAAAGATAGCAATTTATAACGTTCATAATTCAAAGCTCAGATACATCCTACAATCCATGAAAAAAATTCCACCGCAATTTCTTTAAATTTTAAAAAGTTATCAGCGATCTAATGAGCCGAATTTCTATAATTCTAGGATAGACGACGAATGGTAAGGGATTGTGAGCAAACTGGCAACACTTTCCTGCCATCGTTAGACTGATTCATGATAAGAACGGATTATTTGTTGCTGGTCCCCTAAATGAATAGCAGACTTAATTGTTATTGGATTTGACGTCTGGAGTATACTTTTCATGAGAAAAAAAATTACAGAGCAGAGAGCAATTGGTCTTTTATTTCTCAAGAAATCCGTAAAATTGTGAATTTTTGAAAGTGTCCCAATACTTTTGGTCATATAGTGTATGTAATACCTCATGTATTTTGCCGAATTTAGTAACTGGGAATCTGAAACTCTAAAAGTGCTAGGTTTAGTTTTATTCCAAAATTTCAACGCAAGATAGTTTACAAACATTGAGAGTGGGGGAAGGAGTGATTTTTGCCTTTGAGTTTGGAGCAGGGTGAGCACCCCTGCATACAAACAAAGATCACAGAAAAATCTTTAATTTTTCAAATTCAGGAAATCCTTATCCGTAGCCGTCCGCGACTTTGCCGTTGTTATGCTCAATTTGAAAGAACTTTCACCATAACAACCCCTTGAGAAATGCTATCGTAGCCTTCTCATCTACATATAAAATTAGATAAATAAATAAATATTTTTTCAAAAAGAAAAGGATTCAAATATAAAGATTAGGGGAATTTTCTGGTCACCAGTGGTTGAGAAAAGGCAATTATAGTAGCCACATTTTTTTCTATTCGCCACTGCATTTGTAAAACAGGTAACTAACCAACAAAGTAGTATTTAATTTAGCACTAAAATATAAATATTATCAGTTCAAATAAAGGTTAATGTAACTAATTAGTGGCATTAATGTTTATTGTACAATCAAGTATTAACTATGCAAAGAGGATCTAGTTTCATTTTTAAGAAGAATGTTTTCTGGCAACTCGGATAGGGTTGGGGAGAGTGGCAAACAGGCAGAGGAAGCGAAAAAATTTCGCCAACCGATAACTAGTTAGTCTCCAGTTTTATTCGGCACTCGATTTTTCAAATATATTAAGTAGGATCATCCATTTTTAAAGAATATTTTTTGGTTAGAATTTGGAGTTCATTTCGTTAAAATTCAGTGTGGTCATGCGGGCTATCTTTTTTTTCCTTCCTTTTTTGAAATCATCAATTTTCAATAACGAACATTTTTCTAAAAATAAAACGAATTTATGAATTTATTTATTGCAAATATTCATTCATTCGTTAATTTTTCCTAGATGAGATCTGAAACCGTATTAATGGGGGAAAAAATCTTCGTTTCAAAAATTAATTTTAGTGCGAATGCAAATAAATTAATATCACAAGCGGGATTGCAAAATGCCGCGCCTTTTACACTGAGTAATTTTTCTTTTACCTATGTAGTCAAGACTCAAGAGGGAAAGAACTAGAATTTCCTTGGAAGGGTCTAAAAAGCTGCGGTTTCATTTCGCCGACAGCTATACCTCCCTTGACTTGCACAGCAGGGGGAGCGTCCGGTCTGTCCCCCTGCAAAATGCGACAGGTCACATGATCCACACTTTCATCGGTCACCGTTCGTTCTATTGGCTGTTGAAGTGTCAATCATTTCACTGATGTACACTGCTTTCGTTTAAAGAAAAGGCCCATTTTCAAGCGAGATCGTTTTTCTTCCCCACTGAAGAGCAGCCTTAATGATCTTTGGTCTTTTTTTTCACTCTATTTTATTTTAAATATCATTCTTTTTTCACCTCTTGATCATGTTTTTTTTTTCAATTTTCAATTCATACACTATTTTTGCATTCAAACACTTGGAACTACTGGTGTGACTATTAATTTCAATATTTTCAATCTCTCTCACTATATTTTAATTTTTCTCCTAGTTAAACCATATTTCAGATGCCTGTGTATTTTTCTATATGCATAACTCTGATTTTCAGGATGATATTTTTCATTTAAAAACAAGGAAAGGTAAACGGTAGAAAAGGTCGGTGTGTTGGCAGCAATTATATTTTTTATATAATCATTTTTAAACTGAAGGGTCTTCCACCGTGGGTTCGAACCCTTCGAGGGATATTGAGTGAGAGAAACTGAATAATTTATTTTTTGCAAAAGAAAATGTTAGAAACGTTTTGGAAGTCTTTACTTAATCTTCATAATACAGAATTTTGGATGCTCCAAGTTTTGTTTTAAGTTTGCATTTTCTGTTAAAACTTTATTGAAAAAATACTTATTGTCACTTTTATTGCAATTGTTATGAACTATAATTCATAACAATGGTGAATTGCCATTCATAAGTAAAGTAAATGTGAATTGTAATTCATAGATAAAATTGAAAAATGGACAAAAGTATTTTAACTTTTAAATACTGCCTTTTTTTCTGTTTTTCATTGCAATATTAAAATGAAATTTGCGACCAATTTCTGAAAAACTGGTAGCACCCCCATGGCCCCCTTAGCGACGGCCTTGCACCTTCCATCCGCGGGCTTGCAGAAAGAGGGATTGAAGCTAGAGAATTTACATTTTACTGTTTGTAGACAGGGCAACTGATCGGCCCAATACGTGATTGGCCCACCGGGCAAATGCCCGCTTGCCCGCCGGGTGTATCTGCCACTGGACATACCTTGACAATTTTGTGACATTGAGTGTAGCGTATGTGTGTAAAAGTGCGCGTGTGTATGTGTGTGAATGTGTATGTTTATGAGTGTGTGTGTAGGACATGGACGTTTCTGACTATGAGAAGCGGGTTCTGGGGGACAGTGCTCAGTATCAGAGGAGCTGTGCCTGCAGAGGACGGTGGGGTTGAAAAAGGAACCAAACATCAAGGATGGTCAAATAAAAACACTTATCATTCGTAATTGCTCAAAAAAAATAAATAAATAAATAAACCATCGATTCAGCATTTTAATTTTTGACTCATAAAAAAAAATTGAATTTCACTTTAAAAACTTGAAACGAGAGTTCTAACAAAAATAAAGAGACTTTTCATTTGCATCCTAATAAAGCGAAGTTAGCTTGAAAAAAGAACAAAATATGATTCTCATATCAGATGGAGATGTTAAAAGATGGCCTTTTTCAAAATGTAGACATCTAAAGAAAAAAAAATGGTATGTAAAAGAGTTTATTTAAAGTTAATCATCCTTGTTAGCATCGAAAAATCAAACCCATATAATTTTCTCCCAAAATAAGTTAAACATCGCACCCACTGTAAAAACGCAAATATTGACAAGCTGGTAAAATGATGAGAATATTTTCTAATCAAGTCATTATAAAGGTTTAACGCCAGACTCTAAATGGGAAAAATTTTGAAGTTTGTAACCCTATATGAAGCGATCATATTTTTCCCTACCCTTACTATCCCTTTGCAGTTCTAAGTACATTTCACTGATATATATTATTATTACTTTTGTTTATTAAATCATGAGCAGGAAGAAAAGTGCTTACCAATGCCTTGCCTTTTCAGAAAAGTTTATAACAACACAGCTGCTAATTAGCTGTGATAAAACAAACAAAATTATTTGAAACCAAACTTATTTTTAGCTGTTAATTTCTTTCCAAGAAACAAACAACAGGCATTATATTTATTTGGCAGCAGCAATTATTTATCGCTTGCAGGAGCATCACAAGAGTGCCGATGTTTTTTTTTCTTTGCAAAATTAGCAGATATTGTATAAGCTGATCCCTCTGATTTGACTTTAAAAAAGGTTCCGAAAATTGGAAATATGTGTTATTTTGCTTTCGGATTTGCTCTTTCAATAAACAATTTGTGAAAAATCCGTTCTTGTTGATCAGAATTTTGTGAAGGTTCCGTTTGGGGATTTTGTGAAAAATCCGTTTCGGTTAATTTAACATAACTGCAAAAATTTAACTTGTTTATTTTCGCTGACAGCGGTGAAAAAATCTATAAAATGATTTCTTACTTTTGAAGTTTGATGAAGTATTAAAAAATTTATTGTTCTCCCCCCACCCCAAAGAACACATCTGAGAAACAGTAAATATTATATACTGTGATTTGCTTTGCAGGGTTCGTACGGGTCATGGAAATCCTGGAAAGTCATGGGAAAAAAACAAGCAAATTTCAGACCTGGAAAAGTCATGGAAAATTGAAATTTTCATTGAAAGTCATGGAAATTTATTTCAAGTCATGGAAAAATGTCCTGGACAAAGAGAAAGTAACTGTAACTAAAAGAGCTTTATAAATCTTAAGTGATTTAACAGTGTAGCGCATAAAAGCTATTAAAAGTGGAAAACTGAAAGATCCCAAAATCACATCTGAATTTTAAAATCTCATTGCATCCACTTCTGTCGCAGCCGCTTGCCTTTTTTTGAGATGTGATTTTTCTGCTTGGACATCACTGATTTTGAATAAATTGTTATTTTCAACACTTCTTATGTTTCATATTCTGTAGTAGCGAACTCGCACGTTCTTGGTTTTGCCACGCCCAGTCAAAAAAGGCAATTTAATTGCATACAAGTTAGGTTCCATCACTTGTAAGAACTTTATTATTAAATTTATCAGAGTTGATCTTAATTTATTGAAGATTTTAGAAAATAAAGAACTTGAGCCAGGCAATAGAATACAGAAAAAGAGGAATTCTAATACTCGAAAAGAGTAGTGCCCAACATACGGCCCGCAAAACTAATCTATGCAACCCACTGCTACGTTCAATGTCAGGAATCTAACTTGTTCTGGAATTTCTGAACCTATTAATTTATATGCATTTGAAAATGTGCAAATAAGTAAACAAAACAAGTATACTTTTAAATGAGAAGATTAAAAAAACCATTCAGTAATGAATCAAAAGAGATCTGGTTTAGAAACTTAAGGAACTAAACTATGCAGCTTTATTTTAAAGAACCAAAATACTGTCAAGTTACGTGGATGATTAAATGTTCTGTTGACACTAAAAGGCAACTTTTGAAGCAAATTTATTGAAACTTAGTGATGACTCACTCATTCAACCTTTGTCGCATTCAATATCATTCTGCTGTTTATAAAAAAAATAAAAGGTTACATATTTAAGCTTCATCATATTCGTTTCACTGTATTTTTACTTTACTTAAATTTATATGATGAAGACAAATAAGAATAGTTTAGTTTTTCAATTGTACACTTATATTTTTTCCATTACAAGTAAGTGCTTCAATGAGGCTGTGGCATTCATGTACACGTTTTGTTAATGCTCATTTTCAAAAATTAGTATGTTTGAGATTAAATAGTGCTATTCTCTTCGTGTAACAAGGTCATGAAAACTTTCATTGAAGTCATGAAAAAGTCTTGGAAAAGTCATGGAATTCTTTCATCCAAATCGAGTATGAACCCTGGCTTTGATAAAAGCAAATTACTTGATGATTTGCTTATTATTTTTATATGATTTGCTTTTTCTGATTTTAACCCATAACAGGGGCGGTGCCAATAGTTTTTTGTTTTGTAACCTTTATCACCTTCCTTGCTTATCAGTAGCTTTTGGCAAATGCAGCTGGTTTAAATTTCATTGCATTCTTTAGAAGCGGTCTGTGAGCTTGACTACAATAAGTTTCACTAAACTTCCTCATCATCTGAGATTTTTTTGAAAATGTTGAATTGATTAGCTTTTTTTATATTAATTTTTTGTCAGAACCTTGTAAATGGATCTTCAGTTATTCAAATCAATTGGGACTGAGCCCCATTCGGATAATCAAAAATTTGAGTAATTGGATTTTTCCAAAAAAGAGTTATATTTTAATCAATTACTGTATGTATGTTGAAAATGAGAGAAAGAAAAAGAGCTTTTAATTAATCAAATAGATCGGTAATTCTTTTGGTGCTAAGTGTATTCTGTACTGTAAGTGAAATTTATTGCTTGCTAAACGTCTCTCAGTCAAAGTAAGCTGTTTGACTAGCTTCATGGAGGGAAGGATAACAGCATACAATGACAGAATCATTGTTTTGCAATTGCAGCAAGTGTAGTCTTAATTTTTTGCTCAAATACTGAAAACGATTGGGATAATGAGAGTTATATTGTATGTGTGTGTATATATATATATATATACATAAAACTTATTAAATAGAAATGCTACACATTGCCAATAGCATACAATTGGACCTGTTTATCATGAATTTTGTGCTACAGAAGAAAAATTGGAGATACAAAAGTTCTGCAGGTCGCTGCTAAACCGGTTCCATCCCCCTTTCCCAAAAATCGCTACCACTGATTGCTAATGTTAGAGAAAATGCTTTTTGTCTCCAGATTTTGCTATTGATAAAGAAAACTGAGAATCATATTAAAACAACACTCAGTTGTCTGTATTCAAGATAGAGGTTTTTGTAAAAACTCATCAATGTTAAAAATGAGCAAAAACATTGAATTTATACTATAGATGCAAGGAAATAGAAAATTTTCGACATAGAAAGGGTTTTGAGAAAAACAGGTTTGCTGTAATTTAAAAGATCTGTAAATGTACAAAAGAAAATGGCTTTTTAAAGAAAGTTATCATTTGGTTCAATTACAATTCTTAACTATGATGAACAGTGGCGCACACAAGGGAGGGGTCCCAGGGGTTCGCACCACTCCCATAGCTCTCGCATTTTTCCCAATTGATTATGATTCTATGTATTTTATGCGTAAAATATTTCCAAACAAAGATAACGGTGAAATTACTTCTTATAATTGAAAGAAATAAAATCCTCTTTTTAAAAGATTTTTTACACAAATGTGCACTTTTCCTATAACGAATTGCACAAGAGAGAGATCTTTCTCGACTTTGAGAAGTCTAAACACATACTAACGGAGTAATGCATAATGAACCATTAATGGGTTCTTTGCACTGCTGAATTCAAGCAGTGTCACCATCACGGGCATCACAAAACTAGATTTTATTCTACAATATTTTGTAAGCCTATAAGAACAGACAGGTGACTATAGATGGCAGACTGCTGACTGTAAATGAATAGTGTAATGATCATGTTTTTAGTTTTGTAATTATATATTAAAATAAGATTTTTCTCAGTCTTCAGACTTTGTGCTTCTTATACCTGAATTTGCTTCGCTATTTTCATTTTTGAATAATGAGAAAAGTAAATGCATAAACTCTTTTGCTTTCTGGTAATTAAATATCTGTTATTTATATTTTTTATTAATTAGTGCTAATTATTTGTTCAATAATTTATTTTTTACTGGTATTTGTTCTCGAGAATCGATAAAATCAAGTGAATATATTTGACGGCATATCGGAGTATAATATGAAAATGGGGCTTTCAACTCTGGGCCCTCCCCTTGTAAAATTCCTGTGTGCGCCACTGATGATGAACAACAATGTGATCCAAAACTTCTTCAGGCTTCAAATTTGGCACTGCCTAGGGTAATTTTGGTGTCACATAAAAAATTTTGGTCGTAAAATGTGAGGAACGACTCCTTATTTTTAACACCGTGACCAACTACTTATACTATTTAAATTTGTATTGGAGTTGGAGTAATACAAAATGCAAAAGTATTGAAGTGAATGTTTATAACTGGTTTAATGAATTGTCTGGTTTTATTTAAATTTTTTTTTCTAGATTTCCTAATGATGAATTAGAAAGGAAACAGTGGCAAATTGCTCTTAGGATAGGAAAAGAAATTACATATGGTATGAGGGTTTGTTCACGACATTTTAAACCCACAGATTATTTTCCCATTGTTCCAGGTAATTGAATGCTAATTAAAATTGTAATTTTTAAATTCAGAATAAAATAGGGCAAGTCAGGGCACATTGGTCCACTTTTCTACTTTTCATTTTTTATCTCATCAAAAAATTAAATGAGTCTCAATTTTTCGAATATGAATTGTTCATTGCATATTTCCCAGGTTATTTTGAAGATGTTCAATTCATTTTTTTAACAGAACTTTGAAGTGAACTAATGTGCCCCAGGCTCAAGGTACAATTGTCGCATTACACAAACAACTTCTGCTAAAAGTTAATTGATCAATTTTGATGATTAATATTAAAAAATAACTTAATATTCTTTTGTGTTCAGAATGCAAAAACATAAAGTTTAAAGATCAATGTTAAGTATATTGTATTAAACCAAATATTAAACTAACCAATTTCTACTTTTGCACTATTTATGATAGAACCATCCACATTTTCTGAAGATCAGCTCAAATGTGGTCTTCATCAACTTCGCTGATGGCTAGGATATTGCTTTTCTAATTCTTCTAAATACAAATACAAATGTGACGACCAGCAACAGGCTCTGGGCCCAGCTAGGCTGGTCCTAGTCAATTTACAATCCCCAGTGAAGATCAATGGCCCTCTTAAAACTATCTACTCCCTTGCTCATTACCACCTCTTCCGGTAAGCTGTTCCAAGATTCCACTACCCTGCTAAAATAATAATTTTTCCTAATATCCATGTTAGCCTGAGATTTAAATAGCTTAAAACACTGACCCATTGTCCTGTTTTCAGTGCTGAACTTCAGCCCCGTAACATTTTCATTTTAATAAATTTAAACAATTGAATCATGTCCCCTAGGTCTCTTCTTTGCTCAAGACTGTACATTTTTAGCCTTCTAAGCCTGGAATCATAGTCTAAATGAGAAAATTCATTTATTAGCCTTGTAGCCCGCCTTTGAACCCTTTCCAATACATTAATATCTTTCTTAAGATAAGGAGACCAAAACTGAACAGCATACTCCAAATGAGGTCTTACCAAACTTCTATGTAAGGGAAGAAGAACTTCCTTAGATATTTTTGAAATAGATCTATTGATAAACCCAATCATCTTATTGGCTTCGTTACTAGCTATGCTGCACTATATATTGACTAAACTTTAAATCCTGACTTATTAAGACGTCCAGATCAGTAACTTTATCTGCCTGACTAATGACTGAACCTTGCAAATAACTCGTACATTTATTTCCATGCCCTAAGTGTAGCACTTGACATTTTCCAACATTAACAGCCATACTCTATTTATCAGCTCACTCCGTAATATGATATAGATCCTCTTGCAGCTGATTTGTTCGTTCTTCATTTTCTACAATTCCCGTAACCTTGACATCATCAGCAAAACAATTCCTGTTCCCAGAAATATTTTTATGAATAAAAGTTTTGTTCCTCTAAAAGTTTTTTTTTTTTTTTTTTTTTTTTGTGTTTTCTAAAATTGGACTTACATATCTTGGTTCTTGGTCTAAAAAAAATGCTGTCATATTTTTCTTTGCGACAAAAAAAAAAAAAAAAACTACAAATAACTATTAACTAAAATAACTTACTTTAAAAGAGAAAATCAGTTTATTGCTCCATTATTTATGAAAATCATTTTAAAAATTTAAGTTATGAAAGTTACTCAGCACTGCCAAATAAACAACAAAATTTGCTCAATATAATTTTGACATGTGATTTCATTATAGGATTTTCAAAACTAAGTGTCATTCTTGGTCATAAATTAAAATGAAAATTAAAATAATGTTAATAAATTAATAGTATTGAAATTATTACAGATCCAACTTGCCCCTACCATTTATCAGGTATTAGGACCATGTGATGGCAACTGCTTTTCTAAGTGGTTGCCAATTACAATATTGTCAATATTGAGTAATGTTTGGTGATAAATAGCACTTAGTTCAATCAAATCACTATTAACAACAAATTGATTGCCAATACTTGTAAATAAGCACCACCTTAAAGCACTTAACTGTCAGTATTGATCCTACTTTCAGGGGTTACCTCTTCCATGAAACTGTTACTCACATTCTGTGTGATTCAGAAGGTTTTTTGCCTCTTGATTTGAACACCTTGGTCGTAATTTGTTCAAACGTGGAGAGATTCATGACATTCTTATTAGATGTTTGCTAAATTTTTCTTGAGCAACTGGTCCGTTTTAAAACTTCTGTTTGAGGACTAGTACAATAGACTCCTGGTCACAGTGCTTGGTTGGGTTGAGCTGCCCTTTCTTTTGTTACATTTATATCATTTCAAGCACCACATTTTTGTCGTATTATTGAATAGTGAGTGGTGTAAATCAGTAATT
Source organism: Uloborus diversus (assembly GCF_026930045.1). Lineage (NCBI taxonomy): Eukaryota > Metazoa > Arthropoda > Arachnida > Araneae > Uloboridae > Uloborus > Uloborus diversus. Next base: position 84,249,003 of record NC_072736.1, read on the forward strand.
AGCATTATTCATTCATGTTGGTAAGCTTGGTTTCTTGATCCCCTTAATCGATAAACGCCGAAAACAATTAGGATACTTGTAATAAATTTCATTTCCTTTTTCTTTTAGAAATAAATTGAATAAATTGCATTTATTTTGCCATTCAAGAAAATATTCACACATCATCAAAATGTGTGGTTCCAAGTTACTCATCCTTTTTTCAAAATTGTATTTGATGCTGTTTTGCATCCAAGCTCAAATTCTGAAACAATTTCTGTTGGGAATTAAGATTTGAAATTATTGAATAATTTACTCAAATGAGGACGTGTAATTAATCTAAACATTTTAGGCCAACTGAATGCTTAAGCACTCATATATATTTCATCATAGTGATAAGCACACTGGGATTAGATCAGCAAAGTGACCCATAGCCTTATGTTGAGGTTTTTGGAATTTATTTATATTTTTTCGTATGGATGAAGGTTTAATCTGCCTCTTTGGGGCTTCAGATTGATTAGACTATACACCCTTGTGCAAATTAATTGAAACAAACTCAAAAAATTGAGAAAACTAAGAAATGTTTTTTAAATTTTAATTTACTTAAAATCAAAAGTTTTTATTACATAATATGATCTCCACAGCTCTTTATTAACACTTGGACATGGTTTGGCATGGAATGCTCCAATTTTTTGCAACCTTTTATAATATTTGTGTCCTTGTACCAGACATGAATTAATGCAGTGATTAGCTTCTCTGTAGTCAAACAGTCCTTGTGGAATAGACAGTTCTTGCATATAAGCCAAATATTCTCTATTGGGTTGATATCAGGAGAGTTCCCAGGGCCATTTTAATGCCTAAATTTGGTTCTCAGACATGAATTTCTTGACCATTTTAGGCAAAAGCTAAGGGGATAGATCCTCCTGGAAAATCCTCATTCCATTTCGTTATCGGTTTTTCAACTCTGGTGAAATCTTTTTTTTTCAAAACAGTAATATATTGCTCAGAATGCATCATACCCTCAACAGGCTTCAAAACATCAACTCCAATGTAACCGAAACAACCCCAAAACATCTTTTAAGGGTGTTTTACAAATTTGTTTATGTGACTATCCCGAATTCTTTTGCCTGGAAATCTCTGCATGTGTTAAGTTCATTGGCCACAGACAATTAAATAACTTTCATCAATAAATAATGCTTTTTTCTAATTTTCAACAGTTCAATTATTTTATTAAATCGCCCACAAGTAGCACTTTTTCTTCATTCGTTGGGTAGGAACCTCTTTCTTCATAGGCCATAACGAACAGTAGATGAGTTGATATATATTCCATGTTCTTTTAAATCTCTATTAAGGGCAGCACTAGTCTTTTAAGGGTCTTTTTTGTTTTACATAAATCGAAAAAGACATCTCTTGGCGTTGTTTTCGATTTTCGACCCCATTTCCCTTTCGAATTTGGAGGTATGGATCCTGTTTCCCTATTTTGGTTTATAATACGGTCCACTAATGCAATACTAAAGCCAACTATCTTAGAAATCTCTCTATAAGTCCTTGATGTATGTTCCAAAAGAGCAACCATATTTGAACTCTTTCGGGGATTCACATGCATCGCTGACGACAGTGAAATCTCAACTGACATGATCATAGCTGCAGCTTTCATTTACGGAAAATCCTGCAAATGAGCTCACAAACCGGTCTGGTAAAAATTGATGATAGGTGAAGGATTTATTCATCTCATCCGTATTTTTACATATTTTAGTATGATTGGTGAAGACTACTAGGAATGATTTTAAAATTAATGACAAAAATATTTTGTTCCAATTAATTTGCACAAGGTTGTAGAATAACCACATAGTTAAGAAAATCACAGCTTATAAGTTTTGTTGAAGTGCTCAAAAATTATTTCTTTACAATTTTGAAACAGATGAGAGTTCACACTAGGGGAAAAAATAAGGTAGAATTTCCCACTCTGAACAAAATTTTAAGTAGGATTTTTATAATTGAAGTGGGAATACTATTTTTTAAAATTGCTTGAACCTTTTGAATTAATATTTGTTTGAACAAAATATTTGCATATCATTTTGCGCATAACATCAAAAATGAACATTCCATTTGTTTGCAAGAAAGAATGAGCATCTTATTATTTCAAAGATATTGATTTTTATAAATAAAAATTTACATTTGAATCTTTTAATTTCTGATACAAGGCAAGATTATTTTTTTAAATTAGTCATTTTCTAAATGGTGTTCTAATGAAGCCCTCTAAATTGTTTTCAAAAATGTTTCAATTACTCAAAAAAAAAAAAAAAAAGGTTCGAAAATGGCAATTTTGTTAGACAAAAGCATTTTGGTGTAGCTTTGAAGCAAAATGGGTTAAAAATATGTTTTGTTTGGTGCAACTAGGAGCAGAAGATAAACTCACAATTCTAAAAAGTGTTCCATGTACATTGGGTGTCTTTCTTAAAAAATATGAAAAATCCAAGACAAGAATTTTCGCAATTCACAAATTTTTTAACGTATGTCCGTGAATGTTGATCACGGGGAACAGTCCACAAAGAGATTTTTATTGAGTGAGATTTTAGGAAAAGTTGTGGGAATCAAACGATCTTGCATCCTAGCACAAATCTTGAAGAAGATAATATTTTGATCCATTGCAGTTGAACTTAACATTGGTTCTACAGTCGACTCTCAATAACATGCAAGTCCCAAGGGACCAGGTTAGTTCAAGTTATTTAAAGTTCCTACAGCCTTCTCAAGTGTTTGGGGCCAAATGAAAATGATAAAGGAATAATTGCAAGACTTACAGTTATCACAAGTTGACTGTACTTGCTATTGTGCTTAGTGTTATGGTTTCCTTAAGAAAGCTCTATGTGTGGTTCTTTTCATTTTTTCATTTCTAATAATAATAATTCAAGAACTCGACAATTTAACAATTGGGTTGGACTGACTCTTCTAAGTACACACACACACACAATTTTCTGTTTGTGTTAGTGACTGATGCTACCAATGAAGCATTAATGGATAAATTTTGATATTATGTACTCTTGAAATTGAGATTAGTGATTTAATTAAGAAAAATATTCTTCCTCTCAAGCCTTTAACAAGCTATATGTGGTGGCTATGTTTGTCAGAAATAATTTTGTTCAAAAATGTTTTTTGTGGGAATTTAGAAAATAATTTTACAATATTCAATGGAATAATTATTTCATTCTTTTTTTTTTTTGGAGGGGGGGGGGGGGCTCGTGCTCACTGCTTGATAAGCAGTACCCTCTTTTTTAATTAAAAATCACAAATTTAATGTAATTAATCAATATTTAATTGCTTGAGGATTTTATGAATAATCTGTTTTTAAAACATAATGAACAAACAATCATACAACTTGAAATGTCCTTTCCTATTCTAAATGCCTCAGCTTTCTTGTTAATTTATTAGAGGGAAATCAAAAAATAAATTAAAGTTGTTCACCAAACCAGATATGAACATTAAGAGAAGAACTTTTGCAGTATTTATCTATGTATTACTCAAACTCCAATACAAATGAAAGTAGTAAGTGGTTGGTTATGTACAACAAATGTAAAGATTGAAATAAAATTTTTACTTCTTTAATGAAACGAAATTTTCTCGTCCCTAAGGTAATACAGTTCAGTAATTCTTCATATACAGTGAAACATCTATTGGCGACCACCTCTATACAGCGATCACCTCCATTAATGAACAATTTTCCAAGGCACCGATTTTTCCCCCTTATCTACTCAATGTTAAAAGTCTTCTAGAAGCAACCAGCAAAGCTAGTCAACCCTCTATAAACGACCACCGACTGGCCAAAAATTTACTTGCATACTTTTCCCCACCAAAAAAAAAAAAAAAAAATCCATATTTCAAACTGGTTAGTTGACCTTGATACATTGTTTACTGATAGGCAACAGGTGTAAGAAAGGGGGGAATGACAAGTGAAAAGTCACATTGCTGATAATCCCTAGGGTCACTCCATCCCTAGGTAAGCAAGTTTGGTGTGAATGTAAAGGGCGTACAATAAGAATGACAGTTCACTTCCACGAAAATACTTGTCTAAACTAGTGCTTAAAACATGTGTAATTAACGAGTTACTTTAACGTTGGAGCCGCAGATAGAAGTAGTTAGTTCTTACAAAAAACGAAACCTTTAAAGGAAGTTAGCAGATGTTTTCGGTTGTGGGAAAGCTCAAATTATTAAAATTTTGGAGGACAAAATTGAAACCATTTGCATGAGCGTGGCATTTTTACCCGTGTCACTTGCACTTTATTCCCGGAAGTTTAAAATTTGGCCCTTGATTGCCGGGAGTCAAGTACAAATATATGTTTTAAAATGTTGCGTTTTTACAAAATGATAAATGATACCGACCACCTTTTAAAATGACAAAATTTTCAAGGAACAGAATGCTGCTTGAATTCTAACCTGCCCTCTATTGAGCAATCACCTTGAAACAGCCTGCCTCTAAAAACAACCCCATTTTCTACATAATGAGAAAAAGAATAAAACATCATATCCCTCATCAAAGATCTTATCTAATGGGGACCAAAGATATGAAAATAGCCTTTCTGTTTAAGAAGTGACTGAAATGCTTTCCCCGCTTTGAAAGAGCAGCGCTAATGTTTTTCTTAATGGAGTTCCTGCATATGATGATCGAGATAAAGCTTTGGTCACCAGAGAAGTATGAACGCATCTGTTTGGAAGTACCAGATGAGTGCTTTCAGATTCACCCTTTCAGGCTAGTGCATAAGTAGATTGATTATTATTTGAAACGAACTTCACTCACTCTGTTTCAGAAGAACACTTTTCGGGAAAAAAATTTTACTTGAGTACCTACACTCCTATACATGGCTGCAGTTTGCTATCTAAATGTGAATTGACCGTTTTCTAAACAATTCTTCTAGAAATTTTGGTAATCGTTTTCCTAACACATGTTGGTTGAACAGCACCTTCTGAACAGATTAACTGGACTCCCTCTCTCTCTCTCATTGTCTTGTTCGTGATATAGGGAGAGTAAATTAGTGACAGCTTAATTTTTTAAACCCTTCCATATCCCATTTCTGAGAGCACCCTCTTCTTGGAGCTTTTTCGACCAACAATTTCATTACTTTTTGTCACTTCCGTACACGTTTAACGTTATTGAATATTTTTAAGCAACCTCCATTCAGCGACTACCTCTCTTTAGACCACTTTTCACCAGAACGAAGTTTGATCATTTTTAAAAGGTTTCACTGTACTCACATGATGGTTGGTGTCATGTCCATTTGAAGTCAAATTGGTCCATGTGCCAAAATCATAGCTTTGGAAATGTACAAATTTTATTTTTATAGAGGTTTTCCTGAAAGGGAAATAATATTGTACTTGTTTATGTTGTTTTTTCCCAATTACTATTATATTTTTTTTTGGAGTTTGAGTATCATATAAATAAATATTACAAAAATATTAAGATAAACATACATCGCTTGTTTGGAAAAAAAAGTGCCACAATACGAAATTTTTATTTTTTTTTTTATTTTTTTTTGCTTGAAGGCCTTTAAAGGACGTTATTTTCTTTGAAGAATAATGACAGATTTTTTGTGCGAATATTAAAACACTGGAGAGCATAACAAACTCTTACTTTTCTTAATGCAAATTGCCTGAAGAGTTCAACTTCAAATACTTCCCTGTAAAATTTCATTTCTTCATATTGTGGCACTCTTCTTCCAAATGAGCAATGTCTGGTTTGGTCAATCATCAAATTTAATTTTTCAGATTTCCTTCTGTTGAGTTAAAAAGGAAACAGTGGCAAACTGCTCTTAGAATAGGAAGAGAAATTTCAAATTATATGAGGGCTTGTTCACTGCATTTTAAAAGCAACGATTATTTACCATACCCTCCAGGTAATTGAATTTGCTATTTTAAATTATAAAATATGTCATGAAGATCATTTTTTATCATTATCTAGCTAACAATTAAAAATTTTGAGTGCTGAAACATGCTTATTTTTCTTAATAAGGAAAGTTTGGTTTGAAATGACTCAAAAACTTGACTTTGTTTCTGGTGTCATTTTCTTGGAATAATTGAAAACTACAGGAATACTTAAATTGTCCTTTCTGACCCAGAAAAGTTATTCACTTTTTAGGAGGGTGGTACCCTTTTGCTCTTGGACGGGGGTGGCACTCCTGAAAGAAAAATCCATTGATTTGAAAATTTTAGCTTTTATTTTTGTGAAACAAGTCGGTTCACCCTGTAAAAAATAATTTTTCAATCAATCATTTTTTTAACTCTGAAAAGTGAAGGGGGCTCCTTTATTTTGAGAAGTGAGTGGACGGTTTCTCCCTTCATCCCCTTCCTCATACAAACAGCGTTATGTTCAACGGTGTGACAAAAATTTGCTGCTTGATGTGTGTGCTGTAACGATTCTGCCGTATTAACGGGCATGCCACAAAATTCAGGAAGTTCACCAAGTTATCAACAACCCTTGCATTCTTCTCTCCGGCATGCAATGAAAAACAAGGTTTAAAAAATATGTGTAATATATGTTTAACTAGTTGTAAAAAAAATTGTGCAGGGATGGGGGGTTTCACTTTTTACTCTCTAGTGCCCCCTCCAAAAACTATGATTCTGTATCTGCCTCTGGGTACTACTTTAGAATTTCTATTTATAGATAACTTTTTAGAGGCAAAGTAAGCTATTTGCCCCGCTAAATACAAATACTTGACCACCGATATGAATAGCTGTATAAAACTCCATTCTGTTTTTGGCATCTGCATGTGTGAACTAAAGCTTGCAACTCTTTGGCTTCATTGTTCTTGACTTGTGACGATTTTCCCGTGATAATAATTGCATAACTGCCAACCTCAAGATACAAAAAATAGGAGCACTTAAGGGAAAAAATAGGAGCACTAAGAGTTAAAATAGGAGCATGAAATCGTGGCCTGCGCTAAACCTTCCTTCTGTACCATAAGTTTCCATAAATTCTAAGCACTTATAAAATGCTTTTCTGAATTTTCATGTTAGATTTTCAACAAAACTACAACCAAGTTTAAAACAAAACTATTTTACATTAAAAAAGCAACATTACATACATACATATTGAAAAGTTTAAAAAAAAAACATGATTACTGTTTGATTTAATAAAACTGCAATCTTTTTTAAAAATATGCTTTTATACATATCCTACATGCATAAGAACATATTGAAGATTTAAAAAAAAAAAAAAAACAATTATTTCTTATACTTGGAAGTAAAACAACTTCATAGTAATGGTCAAGACTATGAAATTTTGAAAGTGACCAGTGGCAGTAGACTCCAAAAACTTAGTGGCCACCAATGTCATTAAGTTTTGAAATACAAACTGGAGGGGGGAGGCAATTTTTACAACTTCCCTAAAAAAATAATAGATGAATAGGATTTAAAGAGAGATATTCAATACTTTTTTTGCACATGGAAAATTTAAGTTAAAATAGGTTTCTGATTTATTTAAAAAAAATTTTAAAAAAATTTTAAAAAAATAAATGAATGAGAAGTCAGCAGGAACCTTCAATTTAGATGAAATAGTTTCAGTTTAGCAAAGCCTACAAGGCAATAAGGATCAAATATATAAAATTTCCCCTTCAAGAAAATTATTTAAAAAAAAACATAACTTTTTGCCTTCTGTTATTTTTAATAGTTTGCATTGAGACAAACAACAAATTCTGTTTTCAAGAACTTAGGCTATTAATAGTCTTGTTTACTTCATGTTGCAAATGACAAAACATGGCAACAACGCGAAAAAGTCAAGACAATAGATTTTTGAGTTTGTTGCATTAAAAGTAATTATAAATAATTAATGAGCCTTAAAAAAACTAAAATTTAGACGAAATAGCGAGTTTTTAGCACATTAGAGTCTAAACCAATGAGGTTAGAATAATATTCTGAAGAAAAAATTTTGCATTTTTCACGAAAAAAATTTAGAATTTTCCGAAAAAAAAAGCCTATTTTGCATTATTTTCAATAGTTTGCATTGCAATAAACAACTAATTCCAATTTTGAAAACTTGGCCACTTAAGAGTCTTGTGTACTAAAATCTCGCAAATGACCAAATATGGCGACTAAGTCAAAAATTCAGATATAAAATTTTGAATTCATAGCATGAAAATAATTTAAAAATAAAAAATCCCCATGAAACTACAATTTAATTGCGAATTTTTAGCACATTCGTGTCCAAAGCAATAAGGATAAAATGAAATTTTAAATGGTATAACTGTTTTCATATTTCTCAATAAAATTATTTAAAATAACCAAAAAAAAAAACATTTTGCAGCACATTTTGCTTATTTTCATTAGTTTGCATTTAAAAGAAACACCCAATTCTGCTTTGTCTTTGAAAACGAAGGCGCTTAAGCATCATCTGCTAACTTCCATCTTGTGAATGACCAAATATGGCGGCCACGTTTTACACGTAGCTGAAATGCTCGATGAAAAAACGACGATCTCCAATCGGCGCTCCCCCTCAGTGTTTATCCTGACACTAAGCTTCCAAAGCATCAAATTGTCTTCTCTTTTGTGGAGTTTGCGCACAATTCCTGCCTTCGAGTATAGGGAAATTTCTTCTTTTTCCTCAAAAATTGAAAAGTGTACAAGCAAAGTCAAAAAAACAGAGTTTTTTTGGAAAAAATCGGATTTTCGGAGTATGCTATAAAAATCGGAGAAACTCCGGGGAAAACGGAGCACTTGGCAGCTATGTAATTGTAAAATGTGTTGAGCTCTTTTACAAAAGTTTTAAAATTCCTTCTGATTAGTTCATAAAACGTTTTAAGTTTAGAATTTTGTAGTATCGGGTGAATACACAAACATTCCCTTTTTTACTGCATCTTTAATTTTTAAACTATTTTTCTAGAAAATTTAATGTTTTCAAATTTATATTTATAAATCAGTTTTGCTTACACTTCGAATGGTATGTTCAGGGTGTCTGGGCACCTGAAAAGTTGGGAAAACTTATGGATTTCGAAAATGGTCATGGAAAGTCATGAATTTCAGCAAACAGTGCTGAAAATCATGTAAACTGGCAACTGGTCATGGATTTTGAGTTCAAGATATTTATCGAATTGTACAAATTAGGTGTAAAATATACGCACTTTAGCATTTTCTAATGCTTTTACGTATCAGTCCCGATTTTTGGCACATTTCGAAATCCGATTGCATCCCCTCTTATAATACTCACTCGTTTTTCTTTACCATGTGATTCTACCGTTTGGAAATTAATAATTATGTGTTATAATTTTTAACCCTCTTTATGTCTCTAATTGTGTAGTTCAGGACTTGTAGACTTCTAATTTTGCTGCTTTCATTTGACTCAAAAATTTTAGTCATTTGAAATCTGTGTTGATTCAAGAGACTTATAAAAATTATCATTAATTTTCTACAGTGTCTTAAGTTAATGAAGATTTTTGAAAATAAAATTAGTCCAAAGAATTAAGGATGTTTAGGACGTTGATAAAATACAGAAATTAAGGAATTTTCACGGGTAAAATTTTTAAAAAGTACGAAAATGTTGCAAAAATCACAAATTTGGGAATTTTTTCATTACTTATAGCTTATCCTAAAACTTTAAAAGTAATATATCTGGTACTGTCTGGTAAATTAATTATTAAGCATTTCAATTTAATATTTATTTTTTTCTGATTATTTAATTATTTTATTTGCTATGAACCTAATTTTAGTTTACTAAATTATTGCTAGTAGTCCGGTCAATTTAGACAATGGAAATAACAAAAATTCCGGGAAAGCTAAATTTTTGTAGAGACTTAGGGTTTAGCATTACAAATAAAATGCCAAAAGTCCCCGTCGATCCCATGTGTGCTAAAAAAGTTATTTGGGGTCAAAGGTCAAAATTTTAGGTTTTTTTTTTATTTTTCTCAAAAACGGTAAGTTTTATCGAAAAGTACCTCAGACCAAAGTTGTAGATCTCAAAATTCTCTATAAAAATGGTCCTCATGATTTTTTTTCTCCAAGACCAAACCATTTTCCAGATATTGCCTACTCTCAAAAGACAGCCAGTCATTTACAGAATCCCCTCTACTCGCATGTCCTTGAATAACATCTGGCTATTCTAGTCCGTGTGACGTCGTTCACATACCCAGGAGTGCCCAACCCACTAAGGGCAAAGGTACACCCCCCTCATCATCATAGAGATCCCCCCAAAAGCAAGCCTCCCCCCCAAATGAAAAAAAACCCCTCAAAACAATCTCCCTAAAATTTTTTGATGTCGCAATCTGGGCCATGACCCCTCCTAGGTGGGCACCCCTGATGTACCTGCTTCTTTTTGAGTTAAACGTGCAGTTTGAGTGAATAAACGTATTTATTACAAGCGTCTACTGTTGTTTGTGCTGATTAATATTTAAGAAAAATGTCACAATTTTGCTTTATTTGCAATAAACTTTGGACTGAAGGTGAAACTGTTGTGCTGCGCAGTCGTGGAATGCCAACTTTAATCGATGCAAGTGTCGGGTGAAGTTATAAGAATGCTGATTATTTAAGAAGTCAAAAGTCCGTTACAAGTCGCGTCGATTGCAGAAAATCATACACCCGGAAAAGTTCAATCTCTGCAGCAACGTGAGGATGAACAGGCCAGTACTTCAAAAGTAAGTCCTCCTCGTACTGTAGAGCGATTAAGTGAATTTGAATCCAGCTTTTGTTTTTAAAAACACTGCTTATTTTGTGACTGTGAAGTGGATGAGGAGGCTGAGAAGAAGAAAGCGCAGAATTATCGCAGAAAAATTCATAAAGCATTGACTAAATCATACTCAAAATTAAAACGTGCAAGGGCAGCTTTTGACACACCTCAGAACGATTTTTAGCTAATTGTAAAAGGGATTCTTTGAATGCAAGTGTAGAAAATTTATGAATTTTACTGCGATAATTCTGCGTTTTGTTCTTCTCAGCCTCTACATCCGCTTTCTTGCCACAAAACGAACAGTGTTTTTTACAACAAAAGCTGAATTCAGATTCACTAAATCCTGCTCTAGTACGAGGTAGACTTACTTTTGAAGTACTGGCCATGTTCATTAGGGTGGATTGAAGAAAATCAAAATCTGATAAACGCTAAGTAAAAGCCCGGAAAAGTTGCCCTTTATAGAGATATTTGTTATGCAAAAAGATTTTTACAGCAAAAATATCTTGAGGTGTCGCTCGCGCCTTGAAGTTGACCATAAATACTTAAAAACTGGAAAAAGTTACAATAATTTCATCAAATATCGAAATTTGACATTATCGCTCTTAAGAGCAGACTTTTTGGGTAGATTACACATTGCATAAGATCATTTTAATAATAAACTGTATTTTAAAGTTCCACACATGTGTTGAATCTTGAATTTAACCAATATAGTGTCAGAATTGAATAACATCGTGATGCTCCGTACTTAGAGAAAAAATATTAGAAGTTATGATTTGTAAAAGTTTGCTTTCATATTAATTAATTCTTACATAGATAAGGAAAAAATAAGTAATAAAGGCATTTCTTATATATTAAAAAAAAAATGTTAATTCTCCACTTAGCCCATAACTTTGACTCTAAATGTCAAATTTACCTATGATAGAAAACAAAGGTTAAGTATAAAAATTTTAAAAAAATATGGCTTGCAACAGCCCACATAAGTCACCCTTTGAAACAAAAGAGGTTAAGAAATTTTAATGGGTTTTGAGCCCTCAAACTGTAACCACAAATGATTACAATAAAACATAAGTTTGGCGTGCGAGTTAAACTATAACACTTCTCATAATTTTCATTCTTGATTGAAATTGTGGCTTGATGGTATTGTGGCTTAATATTTCTAGATTCTAATTGGACTCGAATAAATTCATCCCTTTTGGTTATACAACAAACTGTACTTGACACTTCTTTCTCTTATTTTACCTATCGTCTCACTGCTTTAGTATGATATGTGAGGTTTTGAAAACCATACTACTCAGTAGGTACACCATCAAGCAATTTCTTTCAAAGTTTTATCGGAAACCCCCTTTTTGAAAGATTGAGCTGCCGAGTTTTACCAGTTCTGCTTATCGATGAGCTCCATAGTAGTCTCTCAGCTTCAAAATCGAAATCTGAAATTATAAATGTTCATTGTCCATCTTCGAACTGGTCGTCGTAATCAGTCTCAAAACAAGTTCTCTGATGATGGTCATCCGCAATGCCTAGTGTTATATTTTTTAGATTCTCAAAGTAACCAATTTGCAGAACGAGAGCTGATGATCGAAAAATAGTACAATGGCAATTTTGAAGAATTCGATTGTACAGCGAAAATTTACAATTCCAGATTTCAACTTGAGTTCTTTGATAAGCAGAAGTGGAAAAACTCGGATCATCTTCTTAAAAAAGGAATTTCAGATAAAACTTTAAAAGAAATGGTGCTTGAGGGCATAACTACTGAATTATATGATTTCCAATACCTCACGTTATACTAAAGCAGTGAGATGATGCGCAAAATTAGATGAAGCAGCTTCAACCACGGTTTGTTGTCTTACCAAGAGAGATAGATTGCTCAGAGTCATATTAGAATCCAGAAATCTTACCCACAATGGGTAAGATTTCTGGGCTATATCACTAACGCCAAACATTGTCAGGAGTCAAGATAATAATGCGACTCACCAGTCAAACTATGTTTTATTGTATGAAATGTGGTTACAGTTTGAGAGCTCAAAAAACATTTAAAGGGGGGGCTGTTTTGAGGGGTATTTTTCTCAGTTTTTGGAGGGGGCTGTTTCTTTTGAAGGGGGGGGGGCTCCGCGATATTGAGGGGTGCTCCCATGCCCTTAGTGCAGCGGTTCCCAACCCATGGGCCGCGGCCCACAAGTGGGCCGCAAACAATATGTTACTGGGCCGTGGACACTGGTCAAGAATATGAACCAGGACTGTTGGGGCCTTAATTTCCGTTTTTTGCAAAAATTCACTTATTAGATGTACCGTCACTCAAAAACTCCACCTGGCTTATCGGCAATAAGGAACTGAAGAATTTTCATGTTTCGTAGGAACTTCTATCATTGAAGATGAAATCTAATGAATTAGAAACTCCTTTAAAGAAAATAGCCAAACGAACTAGCATTAGCTTCAAGTTTAAAGTGCTCCTCCTTTGCTGAACTGGCATTACAAATCAGTGTAATTGGGAGACTGGAGCTGCTTTTCGACAACCTACTATTTGAATGAGACTTTTTATTGCAGTTTTCAAAAAATAATGTAGAAATGCATTGAATGTAGCGAGCTATTTAAGACTATCCAGTTTCAATGCAGATATCAAGTCCTTCGTAACAGCATCAAAAATCCCATGGAGCTTTAACTTTGATGACTTGTTTTTGATTTTCCTTAGAGCTGTACCAGCTAAATGAATGCAATAAAAAGTTACTTTCTTCCTTAAAAATTATTTTAAAAATTGTTCTTGTATAGTAGTTATTTATATCAGTGGTGTAACATAAGGAGAGGAGGAAAATGACATCTCCAGAACTCGTTTTTAACACACTTTCAGTCCAAATACGGTATATTATTTACACTTAAGGACAGTTATGAGCAAATGCCCCTCCCCGAAAAAGTAAATTTAGACTGTGCAAATAATATATAATAGTTATTGGGCCTCAATGGTATTTTCTTCAAACTTGGTGGGCCGCAGAACTAAAAAGGTTGGGAACCACTGCCTTAGTGGGTTGGGCATCCCTGGATATGTGAACGACGCCACACGGACTAGAATAGCCAGATGTTGTTCAAGGCCATGCGAGTAGAGGGGATTCTGTAAATGACTGGCTATCTTTTGAGAGTACGCAATATCTGGGAAATGGTTTGGTCTTGGAAAAAAATCATGAGGACCATTTTTATAGAGAATTTTGAGATCTACAACTTTGGTCGGAGGTACTTTTCGATAAAACTTACCGTTTTTGAGAAAAATCCAAAAAACCTAAAATCTTGACCTTTGACCCCAAATAACTTTTTTAGCGCACATGGGATCGATGGGGACTTTTGGCATTTTATTTGTAATGCTAAACCCAAGGTCTCTACAAAAATTTAGCTTTCCCGGAATTTTTGTTATTTGATCACTATTTTTATGTCTAAATTGACCGGGCTATAGTCAGTTTTTTAGAAAACATCTAGCTTTAAAAAAAGAGAGAGAGAGATTCATTATTTCTTTATAAAATCAAATTAAAATATTTAAAAAAAAATTCAAAAGAAAAACAAAAACAAAAAATAAAATAAAATAAATAAAAATCAAACTTTAATGTTTTACTGTTAACCAGTAGTTTTACATCAATTGCTGTATGTTTAAAGCTTCTTTTATTTTGAAAAATCATTTTGCAGTTGAAACTTTTTTCAGTACTTGTAGTGATTGAAAAATTGTTGCATATCAGCTTGTTGGGAAAAAAAAAATTCTTACCTATTTAAAAATTTTGTATATTTTTTTGGAATCCAAAAGATATTTTCAGAAATTTTATATTTATAAATGTATGTCCTTGATAGCAAAATAATTAGTAAGTTAAAATTATTTCACATGCATCACTAGTCATTGTTGCATAAATTCTTTTTTCGGTATAATAGAAGCTGAGCTAGTTATATTTCACTTTAACTTGAAATTTTTAGAAACATTCAGTGAAACCTGTGTATAACAATACTGTCTATAATGATAACCTGTCTATAACAATATTTTTTTTGACCCCAGCAAAATGTCAGCATGAATGATCAAACTGTCTATTACGATAACCTATTACTATAAATTTTTTAGGTCCCAACGGTATTGTTGTAGCCATGTTTTACTGTATATAATTTAACTATCACAAAAACCTAATTTAGATATTCTTGCAAAATACAATGTTCTTTTCTAGAAAAATTGCATCCCCTGAGTCAAGGAAAGTTACGAGCAGAAGTTATGGGAAGTTAGGGAAAGTCTGGATTTCAAAACTCGAAATGCAGCAGATACCCTGTATGGATTTTGATCAAAAAAAAGTCATATTTCAAAAAATCAATAAATAGAAATGAAATTTATTGTTTTATTTAAAACAAAAATTTGTCACTCTTACAATTTTTGAAAATTTTGTGCAATTGTTATAAAAGAAAAAAATATTTCTTCTTATTTCCTCCCATTTCTCTTGTTAAGTAAGAGGACGTATTCGAAGACGCTTAAAACTTGGTGTGGTTCCGAGCTTGAATTTGCCAAAAGACAATTTTAAAGGTAAGAAATCTTATAAAATGATATGTTCATTTGTTCTATTTGATTAGGTTAAATACTTAATAATTTACCAAAACAATTTTTTAATTATCTTGTTACTGTATTTCGCTTAAACGATAACTGGGTTTCCAAGGCGTTCCTGGGGCAGGAGACCTGTGCTACCGCCTAGGGAGGTAAATTTTGTGATGCCAAAATTAATAAATGAATATATTTCAGTGCCTAATGATCCCAGGGGTCTGTCCTTCTTTGTAGATCCTTCAGGATCCCTTATTTGTAGAAAATTAAATAATTCTGTGAAAAGTCAAATTTTAAGCTTAAGATCTGTTCCAAACATCTTAAGTTTAAAACAACCTTTTGTGTTTTATCAACAGACAGGAAATATATAAGCTCGTTCCATCCTAGTTTAAAGCTATTAGGTTCAGAAATTAGACGAACTTCTAGCCCCAAGTATCTTGGACTAACTCTGGATGCAGAGTTAAAATTCTCTAAACACCTTGAAAATGTGTCAAATAAAGCATTGAAAAAGCTTAACATCATCAAAAGACTTCGTGGTGTTTCCTGGGGATCAAGTCCAAAAACTCGCAAGAATACCTACACTTCTATCATCAGGCTTGTTCTCGAATATGCAGCACCCATATGGGCATCGGCAAGGCCTACTGTTAAAGAAAATATCTACAATGTTCAATACAGAGCCTCTAAAATCCAGGGTTGTTTGGTTTAAACCACGTTGGTTTAAACCATGGTTTAAACCAATTGTTTTTTTTTAAAAAACCATGCAGTTTTTTAAAAAAATGGTTTTAAAAAAAATCCATTTTACAGGTTTACATTGATTTCCTCACACATATTGAATAAGAAACAAATTAGGATTGGAAAAAGCTTCAAAGCTAGTCTTTTTGTTCAAGGCTTTCAAATAAATGAATTTTTTCTAAAGACTGTTGGAGAAAACAATGGTTCTTTTGGTCTAAAGCAAAATATTTTTAATCTGTTACAAACAAAAACTGTAAAATTACATTTATAAATAAATAATAAATCGGGTGTCCGAAAAGTCCTTGACACATTTAACCTAAAATACCATTGTTATGTGTCGAGGACTTTTCGGACACTCTGTATATGTAATGTATTCAACTCATTTCAGAAATATGTGCAGGGGTCTGTCCAGGATTTTTCACAGGGTCCGTTTTTTGTGAAAAATCAAATAATTTTGTGAAAAATGAATTAATTTTGTGAAAAATCAAATAATTTTGCAAAAAAAATTTTTTTTTTTAAACGAAATTTTAGAATGTAGAGATGGCACAAACTGCATCAATTAAACTTAAAGTTAGGTGTTTTCCTCTTCTATGTCGAGAAAATCATTCTGGAGTGGTCTAATATTTGGCGGGGGGGGGGGGGGGAGACATCGCTCTCTCAAGTATCAATATTTATCTACCATTCTACATTATGTTAAATTATACTAGAAATATTTCGGTACAGTATTTAAAATAATTGTAACAAAAAAAAATAAATTAATAAAATAAAATTCAGAATAAGGTTCAGCATTTAACTTTTTGACTCAAGACACTCTTAAAAAGCACAGAATTTTGTTTAAAACTTATAAATTCCGTGATTTTAACAAAAATAAAAAGATATTTTAATTGTTTACCTCTTAACAAAGCGTAACAATCATCAAAAATTCTAAAAATCGGATTCCCGTAGCGGATGCAAAGAGATCGCAATTCTCAAAGTGAAGGCATCAAAAGTATAAAAACAGCTTGTGAAAGAAATATTTTTGATAAAATTATTTTAAAATTGCATTTTAGAGTCCTATGCTAAACATTTCATTAATATCTGTGGACACAGTTGAAGCAAAAAAAAAAAAAATAAATAAATAAATAAATAAAATAAAATAAACCATCTATTCAGCATTTTAATTTTTGATTTAATAACAGAAAATGGAATTTTGCTTTAAAAACTTGAAATGAGAGTTCTAACAGAAATAAAAAGACTTTTCATTTATTTGCATCCTAATAAAGCGAGGTTAGCTTGAAAAAAGAACAAAATATGATTCTCATATCGGATGTTAAAAGATTACATATTTCAAAATGTATACATCTAAAGAAAAAAGAAATGGTAATTAAAAGAGTTTATTTAAAGTTAATCATCCTTATTAGCATTGAAAAATTAAAACCCATATAATTTTCTCCCAAAATAACAATTAAACATCGCACCACACCCACCGTAAAAATACAAATATTGACAAGCTGGTAAAATGATGGGAATATTTTCTAATCAAGTCATTATAAAAGTTCAACGCCAGATGCTAAGTGGTGATAATTTTGAAGTTGGTAACTCTATCTGAAGCGATCATATTTTTTCCCCCACCCTTACTATCCCTTTGCAGTTCTAAGTTCATTTCGCAGATACATATTATTATTGTTTATTAAATCATGAGAGGGGAGAAAAGTGCTTACCAATGCCTTTTCAGAAAAGCTTACAACAGAACCACTGCTAATTAGCTGTGATAAAACAAAGAACCATTATTTTTATTTGGCAGTTAGAATTATTTATCGCTGGAAGGCTTGAAAGAGCATCAAAAGAGTGCCGATTTTTTTTTTCTTTTTTCAAAATTAGCCGATTTTGAAAAAAAATATCAATACATATTATATTAAATATTATATTAAATATATTATATTAAATATCAATTATATATTATAATCTGATCCCTCTAATTTGTCTTAAAAAAAGGTTCAAAAAATTATCGGTTTATACACAGAAATATGCGTTATTTTACTTTCAGATTTGCTCTTTCAATAAACAATTTGTGAAAGATCCGATCTTGTTTATTAGAATTTTGTGAAATGTCCGTTTTGTTTGATCGGGATTTTGTGAAAGGTCCGTTTTGGTTGATCGGATTTTTGTGAAGGGTCCGTTTTGGTTGATCGGATTTTTGTGAAGGGTCCGTTAACGGACCCAAATATCCTCTGGTCAGACCCCTGATGTGTATAAATCTTTTTACAATTACATAAAATCAACTTTACACCACAATAACATATGCATAAATACATAGCAACTTTTACGTTATAAATTAATATTTTTATGTTATTTAGTACTTTGAACAAAAAGCAAGTTTTGAAGCTTTTCCAGAGCCTAATCAATTTTTGAGTTATGAATGATATCTAAATGATGAAAATATATGCACTGCACTTTTCTGAAGCTGGTTTTAGTAATGTTGAAGACTTTTAAAGACGGTTGCATTGCATTTTTCAAATTCTTTTTCCTGGCTTTTCCACCACTCAGTCACTGTTGCAAAAGATATAATGTTTTTGGCAAAAAAATTTCTTGAAATAGAATTTGCTACACATTTAGTTGTTCTAAAGAGTTTGCATTTAATATTTTTTAAACTTCAATGTTGGATGCAACATGTATGCCAGTAAATAAGCTGTAATTTCAGCCATGTTACACCAATTTTTGTATTTTTGATTTGGTTTTTTGTTTTAGCGATAGTCGATATCTTTTCCAAGTCTTTCCAAAATAAGAACGGGGTCGAATATAGAGCAGCACTTTTTTTTAAAACTTTGTCAGTACAACAGCAATCGATTTTTTGACTTCAATCATGTACTGTTGTACATTTTGCTTTACTTCAATATTTGCAACATTGTGTATATAAAAATCAGCGTTATGTAAGATCAGAAAGAAAAAATATGAAAATTGTTCTTTTGAAAAATTATGCTTAAAAATATAACTTTTACCTTTATTCGATAATTATTCATATTATGTTGGTTTTATAAAGTTTTTTTCTTGGATCTTCATTATATTTTATCTTAACCCGCATCACAACCACTTCTTGAAGTATTTCGTATCATAAAGGGTCTATATATACATGCATACTAATATATTAATCAAGTCAAACATTTCAATCAATATTTCCCCGCAGAAAGCTATTTTAATTATTTAATTTAGTTACAAGATTTTGTTCTTATCTCTTTAATTAATCAAGAAATTAGGTATAATGTGACTATTGAATAACTGTTAATTACATGGAACCTTAATTACCTTCCGAAAATTGTTTTTCTCGCAAATAGTATTTAAACCAAAAAAACCTTGGTTTAAACCAAAAAAACCTGGTTTAAACCATAAAAAGCATTTTTTTTTTTTTTTTTTTTGAGAAAACCGGTTTTTTTACCAACCCTGCTAAAATTATCACTGGAGCTGTTTCTTTAAATGAATAACATCAAAATTGAATAGGAATGCGTCCTTGCCCCTTGGAAAGCAGCAGAAAATCAACAACCATTAAATTTACTAACAAAATCCAAACCCTTGCTGATCGCCATATCTAAAGTAGAACGTTTGGTGCATGGAGTGGAAAGTGCAGGCTGAAGAGATCCTCAACCCTCCTGATCATGATATAAGGAATGATATCAACCTCAAATATGAGACTTTTAAAATTTATAAAGAGCCTTACATCATCCTGTGCCCTCTCCCCAAACTAAAATATACTTAAATCTCTTATGGCCTTGCACCAAGAAAGAACCCACAGTAATAATCAATGAAAAAAGCGACCAGGACTGGATTTAGGGGAGGGCAGGCGGGGCTACTGCCCCGGGGCCTCCACAACAAAGGGGCCCCCACAATAATTTTTTTTAACAAAATATCTTAACTTTCACGGGTCAGCAAAATTAACGTTTTTTTCCCCAGACATTTTTTAAAAAAATTTCTACAAAGAATGCTTGCACAAAAATAATATAATTATCGATACATCAGAAAGCCCTGATTGCAAGTATCCATTTACTATCAATTTTTTATTTGATCGAGCATTTCAGTGGCAATATATATTTTTTTCATTCATTTAATTTGTACTTATGAGTTAAAGAGAAATAAAGTAAGTAAAAAAAAAAAATCCGAAAAATGGTTAATTTTGCAGATCATCCTTACAACTTCTCACTTCTTGAGCTCAAAAATTTAAGAATTATTTGACCAAATGACTTGAATGGAAATTTTTTAATGAAAATATCTTTTGAACACGTCAATTTTCTCCCGCTTTCCCCTTTTTTTTCGACATTTTTTAATAGTAACGAAGAATTCGGAATTAATCATTAAAAATCTGTTATAATTTTCTATTAGCAATAGATTGCATGGAGCGCTCTTTTTTTCAACCAAAGAAAGAATTTGCCCTTTAAGTTGGTGAAACCCCTATAATATATCAAAGTATCGGATATTTTCGAAAATATGATCTTTTCGAACCATGATTAGGGGCCTCCACTCCTTCGTTGCCCCAGGGCCTCCACACTTCCAAATCCGGCCCTGAAAGTGACCATACCATTGAAAAACTCATGACCTCAACTCAAGATCTGACGATCGCCTACACAGATGGCTCTTCCAACTCCAATCTGGATAGAGGAGGAGCAAGAGTCTTTTTCATCGAACCAGACAGAGCGTAGGAATGCCACGGTATTGATGTTTGGAAAATCTCGAACTACACATGCGAACTCGTCGCCATCAAAAACGCTCTGGAGATTTATCTTTCTAGGGAGGACTAGAGTTCCAGAGGCATCATCATTTTCTCTGATTGCAGATCAGCATTGCAGGCGATCCAGAAGGGCAAATGTCAACTTAGCCATCAGATCATTGAGCTCACAAACAAAATCATTGCTGCCCAAAGATCCTGCATTTTATAATGAATACTGACTCATGTAAATATTTTTGGTAACGAGAAGGTAAATGAGCTCGCAAAGGCATTCCGTAATTCTCCTCAGCCATCCAACTCCCTAACCCGCATTCACACCATCACTGTTGCTGGCCGAAGACTAATCGGTCAACAAGCTAAAAGAAACTCCATTCCAGATTTGAAACTATGACAGAGCCATATCGACTACTATATCCAGACTTAGGACAAAACACCTAAAGGGGATGAGGATTTCTGCGAAGGTACAGAGTAGTTGCACCAACTTTCGTCCTCATTGCCCAGATGACATCCCACTGTCTCGTCAACACATCTTCAGCTGTCCAGCAATCCAGGCCAAACTTTTCAACATTGGCTTAAAAGACCCAGTGGACCTACTCTATACAGATAAGGCTGTTGAAGTTGCAAAGGCTGTCTACGACAGCTTCGGAGCCATATAAATGCACATTATCATAGACACGACATCATCATCAAATGATTTTGTGAAATAATGAGTAATTTTGTTAAATCAAAAATTTATACATTATTCAGAAGAGGTGGGGGGGGGGGGGATTCATGGCATAAACTGCACCATTCAAAAAGTATTTTTGTGGGGTTTTGTTTTTGGAGAGAACGCTATTATTGAGGGTTCGCACAGTATTTGGTTGAGGGAGAGGGGTGGGGGGGGATCATTGCTCTCAGGTTTTCCTGATTTATGAATATCCATATACCATTCCACTCAGGGGAGGATACAGACTTGCATTTTAGGGGGGCCATGCCAGAGTTTTGGGTGCAAGAAATTTCTGGATGTTTGGTTGTTAATAAAAATCACCAACCCCCACCAGTAATAAATATGGCACCTAGTAGGTTGTAAACAGTATTATTTAACTTCAGAAGCAGTGAAAGAAGTATTATTTCAAATATTTGCTTAAATAAATAAGTAGTTAATCAAAACACTATGGCAAACGCATTTAATTCATGAAATATTTAAATACAATGTGAAATAATATGTTTGCATGACAGTCTACATCAATCCGGCTTGAGTGCAAATATTAAATTATGATCACAAACGATGATGGATGGATAGTACTGTCAACAGTTTTCATGGGCCATGACCCCCATGACCCTTTCCTTGTATTCACCCCTAATTCCGCACAATGTAAGATTATACTAGAAATTTTAACTGGAAATGTTATATGCACAGTAAAAACTTTCAACAACAAAAATAAATTCAGACACCTGTTCAGCATTAAACTTTTTGGCACTTAATAACACTCTTAAAAAAGGGAATTTAGTTTAAAACTTCCATCTTGCAAATTTTTCATTTATTTTGAAATCTGGAAATTAATTTTATCACTGCCTAGCTTTGAATGGCCGTTTTGAATAACTTTTCTTATTTTACTGAATATTTTACTGCAAGTAAGCTTTTTGTAAATTGTTTCCATAATTTTTACATATTTTTTAACAATGTAATTATGTGTTATGCAAGTGTTTTTTGCAGAGTTATACACACTTTTCTTTTTCTTCGCAGGGAAGGGGACAGATCTGCCATTTGAGAAGGTCAGGGAGAGTACTGTCCCTTCCCCCGCCTTCGGAAAGTTAATGTATTTCTATAAATTTAGGCGTAATTTTTGTTGTTTTCCAATGCAACATTCATTGGCTATAAGGGCGGGGCAGACCCGGCTTCTGGGGTAGGCAAGCTAGGCGGCAGATTTTAGGGGCGGCAAATTTCGAAATTGAAACATTTTTTTTTTTAAGTATGAATATGTTTCAGCTCCAAAAGATTCTCTGCTTCAGCGCTATAGGATTCATTGCTTCAATGCCAGTGTGTACCAGTGCGTGGATATACAAAACATTGTTTGGAATTTTTCAAGAAGCTCAATTTAATTTTAGAAGCGGCAAATTGAGTGATTTAAGTCTTTTAAAAATATTAATATTTGTTTCAGTGCCATAAGATTCACTACTTTAATGTTAAAAAAGATAATTCAAAGTGTGTACCAGTGCTTGGATATGCAAAACCCAGTTTGGAATTTAACTAGAAACTCACTTTAATTTTAAACACTTTACTAAAATTTTTATTTTTTAAATATATTATTATTTTTCATTAATAATATTATAATTATTCAATTGAGGTGGGGGCACTTGTCTATATCGCCTAGGTCGGCGGAACTATAAGACCCGGCCCTGGGCTGGGCCGAAAAATACATTTTTGTTATTTCAATGAAGTGTAGTGCGGAAAAGTGCCATTAAGAACGGAAAGTAACTATAGGTGGCGCTATAAATTGGATAAAAATTAAACCATCTTGTCTGCTATAATGTTCTGCTACGGTATTAAGTTAGCAATGAATCCTTACTTTTCTAATTGTTTTTAGCGATATTCTTGCCTTGTTTTCATATTTTATGCTTGGTTTGTGAGGATGTGGTTATTCTTAATGCATTAATTATTCCTGAATTAGATTTATTGGTTTTCTTTTCATATTATGATTTGTAGTATTGGTATTGTTGCATGTCCATTCTTTGACTCTTTTCTGTTTACAATCATTTCATATCTTTTTCTACTTCTAATTTTAACTTTGATCTATTGTCTGCTATCTTCCTTCTGTCACTGTTGGTCTTTATTTCTACAGAGGAAGATGGCATATTTTTATTTGCACTGATCGTGCTTCAGCACGAAACTGCAGTCCTCGGCTGGAAATGACTGAGCTGGCGGTGTATTTAACATATTTCTGCTTTAGCCCTAGCTAATGGGCGGTAATTTTACTGAATATAAAATTTCAATGCTTAAAATACTCTCACATCCTTCACAATTTAACCTCTGGTTTTGCTAATCAACTTTAGCTGAGGGTAAAATATTTATCTTCGTGTTTGTTGTTTCTATATTCAATTCCTTTGGTGCTTGTAAGTAGCGAGAGTCAAAAAAAAAAAAAAAAATAAAATAAAATAATAATAATAATTTGAATTTTGACATCTTGAATTCAAATTATGTTTTTCGCAATCACGAAAATGTATGTAGGGGTGTGTGTTTGTGTCCAGGCATGAGTGTGGGTATGTGTGTGTATGTATGCGTGTGTGTATATGTCTGTGTGCAGGCATGAGTGTGTGTGAGTGTGGTGTCTGTGTGCAGGCATGAGTGTGTGGGTATTTGTGTATGTATGCACGTGTGTGTAGGACATAGATGAAACCTGGAGGCGGTTTTCGCTAGGGGAGCAGCATCGTGAAGAGCCGGTCGACGGTGATGCTGCAAAGGGTGCTGGTGGGAAAATAAAATCATAGGACATCAAAACAGTCTAATGAAAGCAATAAGCAATCATGATTGCTCAAAAAACCGTAAAGATACACTTCTGAACATTTCTATAGTGCAGACTGCGTCATGACTCCCTAGTAACTTCCCATCGATAGTCACTTCTTTGACCACCAGACAAGGCGGTTGGTAAAACTAGCATTTGTAAAAACCCCAACTGGATTTTAAAGGAGCACCTGGATTTTTTCAGGTAACTTTTAAATTTTGGTTTCTTTCAAAATTTAAACTTATCATTTTTCAATTAAATCATGGAAAAAGTTAAATACACAATAAAAGTAAAATCTATATATCTAAACAAAATATGATGTATGTTAGTGATTGTGTGTGCTATGTCCTTTATACAAATCCACAATTAGGGCCAGATTTTTGCCAAATTTGTCACAAAGGTCCTTCAATACTTGAGAATTTACATGATGGGTTTCACCCCACGGTGGACAACCATGGGAGGGGGGTTCCTTACACAAATACAGTTTATCAAATCTTGTGCAGAGGCAGTGGCGTAGCTACATTTTCTGCCGCCCGGGGCAATTCCTTAATTTGCCGCCCTTTGGTTGAGAAACAGTCAAAAGTATTTAAAGGAAAAATAAGAACTTAATTACGAAGAAAAATAATATGCTCTATTCAGAAAAAATTTCTAAATTAGCCGTAAGAATGCATTTTAACCTTTTGGTGACACCAGGCAGGAGCTTAGAGGCCGGCGCTCTGTACAGGAAATTTTCCTAATTTAAAGATCTAGGTATGCAATTTTATGGTTTCTTTGGTCTTGTCAAAGGGGGTAATGACAGGGTTCGTACGGGTCATGGAAATCCTGGAAAGTCATGGAAAGAAAATAAGAAAATTTCAGACCTGGAAAAGTCATGGAAAATTGAAATTTTCACTGAAGGTCATGGAAATTTATTTCAAGTCATGGAAAAATGTCCTGGACAAAGAGAAAGTAACAGTATCTAAAAGAGCATTAGAAATCTTGAGTGATATAACAATATAACACATAAAAGCTATTAAAAGTGGAGAATTGAACGATCTTAAAATCAAATCTGAATTTTGAAATCTCATTGCATTCACTTCTGTCACAGCCACTTGCCTTTATTTGCCAGGTGATTTTACTGCTTGAGCATAACTCATTTTGAATTTACTATTATTTTCAACATTTCTTATGTTTTATATTCTGTAGTAGTGAACTTGCACTTTCCTGATTTTGCCACATCCACTCAAAAAACGCAATTCAATTGCATCAAAGCTGGTTTCCATCATCCTTAAAAACTTTATTGTTAAATTTATCAGAATTTATCTTAATTTGTTGAAGGTTTCAGAGAATAAAGATCTTTATTCAGGCAATAGAAGACAGAAAAAGGGGAATTCTAATACTCTAAACATTAGTGCCCATACATACGGCCTGCTAAACTAATCTATACGGCCCACTGCTATGTTCAATGTCAGGACTCGAACATTATGTTCTGGAATTTCTGGACCTATTAATTTATTTGCATTTGAAAATGTGCAAATAAATAAACAAAGCAAGTACTTGTGAATCTGAAGATTTTTTCAGTACTGAATGTTTTTTTTTACACAAATATCTGGTTTTGAAACATAAAGAACTAAACTATGTGGCTTTACTTTACATAACCAAAATGCTGTCAAGTTATGTGGATGATTAAATGCACTGTTGACACTAAAAGGCAACGTTTGAAGCAAATTTATTGAAATTTAGTTGATGCTAATTCAACCTTTGTCCCATTCATTATCAGTCTGCCTGTCTATAACAAACATATTAGACATTTAAGCATCATCATATTCGATTCACTGCATTTTTACTTTACTTAAATTTATATGATGAAGGCAAATAAGAATAGTTTAGTTTTTTAAGTGTAAACTGATATTTTTTCCGCTATGAGTAAGTGCTTCAATGAGGCAAAGGCATTCATGTAGAAGTTTTGCTAATGCTCATTTCCAGAAATTGAAAAGTTTTATATTAAATAGTGCTATTCTCTTCGTATAACAAGGTCATGAAAATTTTTATTGAAGTCATGAAAAAGTCTTGGAAAAGTCATGGATTTTTTAAATCGAAATAGAGTATGAACCCTGTAATGACATCCTTTTGGATCCGTGCTGGGGTGCCTGCCTTAATGTTGAAAAACTCGGAAATTGCCGCTTTCCTAGATCCAATACTGCTATATTACAGAATTTGGATGGTTTTTTTTTCACTGATACAGGGTGATAAGATTAATGAGCCCTATAAGTTCGATTAACCATACTGATTCATAAGAAGAAAAAGTTGCGTATCGAAAATCATTACTTTCCATGTGAATGTGAAAGGTTTACTTAGACATCAATTCACTAATTAAAAACCTTCTGCTTAAATGAATGTCTCAGTTTGAAACTCGCTGTTTATAGGAATTTTACTGATATAAAGCAGTAAGATTAGTCGCAGTTATTATTTGAGTTGTGAGTAAGTACTTTTATAAGATAAACACAGGCATCGCAGCGTTCCTATATTCCTATATTTTCCTATATTTCTGAAAAAGGTTCCTATTTTCCTATAATTCCTATATTTTCCTATATTTTCAGTTTCCGCTTCCTTTTTTTTTTACTTTTCCCCCCGACTTTTTGCTACTGCATTTCCTCGAGCGACGCGCAGACGCCATTTTATCTAAGCAGGGCTCCCAGATGGTCCGCTTTTCGCGCCAAAGTTCGTTTTTTATGGTTCAAGTCCGCTTTAACATTTCAGTCTGATTAGTCCGCTTTTACATAGTTTTTACTTAAATATCACATTTTAAAAGTTTTTTCATTTCGTTAAAAGTTACTGTACACCCAAACACGCCGCCGCAGCGCGTGTTAAACCAAGTTCGTACGCCCATTAAAAAAACCTTGAAAGGTTATTGGGGAAAAAAAAGGTCTTTTTTTTTTTTTTTTCAAGTGCTTGAAAACCTTGAAAATGTATGAAAAGTTTCTTTATTGCTTGAATTCTTTCAAAAATCATTGGATTGTGTTTCAATAGTGCAATTTTCTGAACATATATAGATTCGGTTTGATTTATCGCGAAAAATTGCTTCCGTGTTTAAGGTTTCAATCCCTTTGCATCTTGTTAATATTTTGATGTTTTTACAATCCAAAGTGATTTTGACATGACCTTAGCTTAGCTTATTTTTCGTTTAATTTCAATAATTAACGAAGGAATTACTTTGGAAACTATGACAACATTGAACTTACTCGGATTTCGCGGAAAAATGCTTCTCGCGTTTGAAATTTCAATCCTTTTGCATCTTGTAAATATTTTGATGTTTTTGACAATTGGAAGTTATTTTGACATATGCTGATATAGATTAGCTTATTTTTCATTTAATTTCAATAATTAACGGAGGAATTATTTTGGAAGCCATGGCAACATTGTACTTACTCGGATTTCGCGGAAAAATGCTTCTCGCGTTTGAAATTTCGCGCGAGATTTCCTTTTGCATCCAGGGCCGATCCTAGCAGGTGTGCAGAGTGTGCACCGCACAAGGGCGGCCGAAGCAGGGGGCGGCCGCAGGCCGCATCATGTTTTTCTTATAATCAAGAAAAATTCCTTAAGAATTTCTCACAAGATAACTTATAATAAGTCAAATAAATATGCTGAATTTTAAACGTTCAACTATCAAAGTAAGTGTCGGTTTCCCGACAGCATATAGCATTGTTAAAGAAAAATAGAATGTTTGGGAACATTGTGTTAGTTCATTGTCCATTAATATTTACTCTTTACACACATGCTTCATTTGATTGCAAAATTTGTGACAGAACCGGTAATCAGGCATGGATACAAGGGAGGGGAAATGAGGGAAATGGCCCCCTCCTGAAGCATGAAAGGGTGCCTTCTAAAAGGAGCACCGAAGGCGGCCACTAATGTTTACCTTCCAAGCTTTTATAGACCTAAACAATGAAGACATTTTTTTACTTATATAAAAAAAGCTATACTGATTAGATACTCTCATCATAAGCATTTCAAACAACAAAATCTGTTCAATAATCGTGGATGCGTGGGAAGAAAGTGGAAAATTGCGACTCCTTTGAGAGCCAAACATATATGAATGACGAGCTAAAATTTTGTAATTTTCCCACTTTACGGCAATTTTTTCTAATTAAAATCCCGAATGAACTGCCCGGTTTCACATCAGGTAGGAGGACAGGGCTCTTTCCCTGGGTAGTAAGTTTAAACGAAGATCCAAAAGGATGCCATGACCTCCTTGACCAGGGGCGGCAAATAGGGGGGTCAAGAGGGGGCGGTCGCACCCCCAAATTTTTTGAGCAGAATGATAGAAAATGGATGAATTCAATTTTTGTAAGTCAGAAATCAATATTCATTAAAGGAAATCTCCCTGGTTCTCAGCAACTATTTGATGAAACTTGACACATTCTCATAGAAAAAGTGATTTTCGTTATTTGGATGATGACTTAGAAACTCATGAAGTATTTTTGGCTTTTTCAGAACATGGAAAACTGATAGAGAACCATTTAATTTCAGCTAAAGAAAACATTGCCTCTTATAGGCTAAATATTTCACACTTGTGTGCCCAGTGTAACGATGGTATATCCAATATGAGAGGCTCGTGAAAAGTGTTGTGGCAACATGGTTTTCACTAGAAAATTCCTTGATATTTTACATTCACGTTTACGCTCATTTTTTAAGAGTATATTTATTTAATGAGTGTTCATCGCTTTCTTCTGCTAGAAACACGTTTCAGCTGCTCACTACATTATAATGCTTTCATAGAAACTTCTTAAAAATGCATGTGATTATTGAATAAAAAAAAATATATCAACCAAATACCTTTTATGGTGCTCGATAATTATGCAATCGCGGAGTGACACAACATAATCTTCAAGAGTTAAAACGATAAAAACATTTCTCTATAACTTCAAAGCAGTGATTTGACGACTGGAAGAATTATTGCAAAACGATTCTTTCAATGGTGAAAAAGCTCATGCCCTTTAGCATGTATGACTTCGTTTGAATTTTTATCCAATTTGTTTACATCTGGAGAAGGTTTTTGAAAAATGCTTTACTCTATCAAAATCTATATCTTCAATCCGCTACTCGACTATTCAAGCCACAGTTCAATCTACAATTGATCTGTGCACCATACTACCACAGTTCAATCTACAATTGAAACTGAAAATAGATTTTTCATAGTTGTATATTTCAATCAATCATGAAATTTTTTTAAAAAATTCTTCCTCCGAGCAAATTTTAAAGAGGCGCGAAAAAAAAAAGTAAAAAAAAAAAAAAAAAACTCCACATGATGATGTGAATTCAAACATTGATTTTTGAATATTTTGTATGAAATAATAGATTTAGTTTCGAATGAAATCAACACAAGATTTGATAATAATTATTTTTCTGTATGGTTGGCTGGGATTATGGTTATTTGGATTGGATTTTGAAAACGAAAAATGAAATGTTTCAACTGTGAGTAAAATTTTTAGCATGAGGCAAGAAAAATTACAAGCAATATATTGACAGAATGGTTTTCATATCCAGAGACTGCAGTTTCGTCCTTATTATGGACTCATAAGTCTGGAATGGTGAATAACAGAGCTGGAGGCAGATGATATCTCATTGAAGCTGAGAGCGTCAACATGACTAGATTATTCAATGATGAAAATTTTAAGCCCCTCACAGTTTTTGAAGTAGCCTGGTTGATTTTGAAGAGCAAGATATAAAAAGTGTTTTCATGACATAACTTTGTGTTACTTCAATTTTTTTTTTTTAACTATTACAATCAGCTTAGCTAGTAGAGAAAGATTTTTTTTATGTCTCAGGAGGTTAGAGAAATATCTTTGAAGCACAAAGGGGAAAAAAAAACTTTTCCATTTAGCTGAACTGGCAAATTAGCACAACATTGGGCGCTGATAGATTAGTAACTAGTGATTTTTCCGGATATCCGTATCCGCGGATATCCGAGGAAAAATAAAGATCTGTATCCGTATCCGTATCCTTTACTTTTTTGACGGATCTTAAACGGATCATTTCAATTCTAAAAAATTTTAAATATTTGAATGAAAGACTCTTAAATTCCGTTTAAATTAGGTTTTATTCCCTATTTAAATTATAAGGTATCATTTCAGAAGCCAATTTTAACCCCCCCCCCCCCCCCCCACATTGCAAAAGGAAGTGGAAATAGGTATTAAAAGTATGTATCAGTGTGTCCTTTTGTGGCATCGTAGCTCCTAAACAGATTAGACGATTTTGATAGTTCATTTTTCGTTCAAAAGGTGACTTGATCGAAAGTGTTCTTAGCTTGGCCTCGTTTTTGTAAAACTTTAATTACCGGAGATATTAATTAAAAACCGATTTATCGTTTTTCACAATTATGGTTGTAAAAATTTACCCGTACTTTAAAAATGTTGGCCCTAATTGAAAGAACGAAGTTTTCTGCGTTTGATATTTATTTGAAACTTCCAACTTCAGTAGGAACTATAATCTTGTTAAGTAAATTTTAAATGCAATTCTAAGCCTTTATACGCATGATTGGTAGCGATTTCATAGTCGGAAGATAAGGAGAAAAAACTCAATGACTTAAAATTTTTATCTGCTGTCAGTTCATATTTGTAAAAAAATGTGTATTCTGACCCGCGAAATTCATCTTAATATGAGGTCGGCTCTTTGGGACATGTTTTTTTTTTTAAATTTAATATTAGTTTTTGTTATTGATTTGGGGTTTCTGTTATTCTTCATTTTTGTTTTTCTCGGCATCCTTTAAAAAAAGTGAGACTAAATTCTCTATTTACTGTTTGTAAAGTGTTCCCGGCTCTGTATTTCGTCGGTCGTAGAAGTTCGGGGGAATATGTCAGCGCTGCATTTATGCTGAAATAAAATGGGAAAAATTATTTGTAGCCTGTCTTGTAGCAGCTTTACACTCTTGCTCCTGTATCCTACATCTACCGAGTAAGCTAGAAATAATTTTTCACATTCCATCCAAGCATTAATGCAGCGCTGGCCCATTCCTTCCAACTCTCCCGCAATTTTAACGGAGATTTCTTTAAAGAGTAAATCATAGTCTTGATTATATTTTTGCCGCAGTTGACATTTTTTGAAGAAACTGCCATTATTCTGACGAGAATACATTCCGTAACAAATTTTACCCTTAGATAGTTGAATTGGGTTAAAAAAAAAAAAAAAAATGAGATCCGTATTCGTATCCGCGGATCTTGACACTAATGATCCGGAACCGTATCCAGATCCGCGGATCTACTTTTTTAACGATCCGGCACATCACTATTAGTAACACGATTCCCTGCTCTTCCGAATTCCTAAAATCATGCATTATAACTTTTCCAAAAGGTATAAAACCTTTAGTAGCGAGATGTTTTGTATGATAACTTTTTAGTCAGCGAATCAAAATTTTAATTGTTTCTAAACACTAATTTTATTCATACTAAACCGATTTTATGACAACTTCTTGTTAGCTAATGTGTGTTTGGTTTCGCTTTGGGGTTATACATATTTAAGAAATTCGACCCCCCAAATGAAATGGTGAAATGCTGCCCCTGTCCTTGACGAGACTAAAGAAGGCTTAAAATTTCGTTTCTAGGACTTTAATTTCGAAACATTTCACTGGTTGAACCACCGATCTTAAGGACCCAATTAAGTCTCTGATTCACCCCTTCCACCTTAACTTAATCAAACATAGCCTAAAAATGTTGACTCCGAAATCTAAAATGTGTTTTTAAAGGACAGCCTTTCCTAATGAAATCAAAAATTGCGTAATGACATTTTTCGGATTTCTTTTTTGAAATTTTTGCGATGAACTTTTTGCAATTACTACCAAAGACAGTATTAGTTAGCTTCTTTAGAGAAGCCCCTAATCCCACCCCCTCTCACTTAATTTATTGAAAAATAAAGTAAAATTGCATTTTTCAGACATTAGTTTCAAGAACTTTCGGGGAAAGACCCCGGATCTCCCTTTTCTCCAATGCAATCACTATACCTCAAAATTTCGTTTTTAGACGGTTCCGTGGAGCCACAGAACCCTTCCTGCCTGAACTAGCCTGAAACTGACTTCAGTTTCTAAAAACAGTTCGTGAGGGCACACTGAACCCCCGCCCGCTCTTAGTCCCATCGTTATCAAACAATGCCTAAAATACGTTTTTGGGACTTCAATTTCTAAAAAATTCCGGAGGAGAACTGCTTGGTTTATGTAACTTTTTACCGCTCTGGTGCATACCCATCAATCGTCGAGGTGAGGTGGACAAAAGTCTATAGTTGTAATTTTCAGATATTAATATCGAAAAATATTCGTAATATCCACCGAAGCTTCCCAGTATCGTTAACGTCATCAAAGATAGTATTAAATTGCGCTTTTAGAAACATCCGCATAAAGCGTCAAAATCCTTTCTTCTAAAAAATAGCCTATAATGGATTTTAGTTCGGAAAAATATTTCGGTTCGGAATATTTTCACGTTTCCCCTATCGTTTTCAAATATAGCCCAAAATGGGTTTTTTAAACAATAGTGCCGAGAAATTACCGGAGGAAAGCCGCCAGATTCCCTACCATCACCAAAGACAGCCTAAATTTGCGTTTTAAACTTCAATTTCGAAAACCTTCGATGGGAGACGATTGAATCTCCCTCCCTCTAGCAACGGCAACAAAGGTAAACCAAAATTGCGTGTTTAAAACTTCAATTTCAGATAATTTTCGGGAAGAGCGCCGATCCTCCCTACGCTACGGTCACAAAAAAATAGCTTCAAACTGATTTCAATTTGGAAAGAACTTTAGGAAAGAACATCAACATTACTATCTCCTGAAGTCTCGAAAAAGTTCCTAAAATTGCAATATTTGACGACAATTTCGAAAATTTCTCCATGCACCTTGAATATACCCGACTCTTTTGTCCTTGCAACCGAACACAACCAAAGATAACCTAAAACTATTTGTCATATGCCAATTTCGATAATTTTCTCGGAGTAATCTCCCCTCCCCTCTTCCCCCTCCTCTGATGTCACCGAAGACACTATAAAAATGCGTTTTTAAGACTAGTAAATTTTGGTATCTATTACTTTCTTCAAAGATATAAGTTGTACCTAAGGAGTTTGTTACTATAAAACTTTTCTTCCTTTTTATAAGTTCATCATTCTTCTGTTTTTTTTTCCTTTCTTTTTAAAATTAGAACTTGGTGTAGAAATTTGAAGAAAGATTTATATGGACGTTAAAGATGAGTCAAAATATGCAAATTACTCTTGAAGGGCGGCACATTAGGTCTTTGCACACGGGCGGCGGACACACTAGGATCGGCCCTGTTTGCATCTTGTAAATATTTTGATGTTTTTGACAATTGGAAGTTATTTTGACATATGCTGATATAGATTAGCTTATGTTTCATTTAATTTCAATAATTAACGGAGGAATTATTTTGGAAGCCATGGCAACATTGTACTTACTCGGATTTCGCGGAAAAATGCTTCTCGCGTTTGAAATTTCAATCCCTTTGCATCTTGTAAATATTTTGATGTTTTTGACAATTGGAAGTTATTTTGACATATGCTGATATAGATTAGCTTATTTTTCATTTAATTTCAATAATTAACGGAGGAATTATTTTGGAAGCCATGGCAACATTGTACTTACTCGGATTTCGCGGAAAAATGCTTCTCGCGTTTGAAATTTCAATCCTTTTGCATCTTGTAAATATTTTAATGTGTTCCACAATTGGAAGTTATTTTGACATATGCTACGTTAGTTTAGCGTATTTTTCGTTTAATTTCAATAATTAACGAAGGAATTATTTTAGAAACCACGGTAACATTGAGCTTATTCGGACTTCGCGGAAAATTGCTTCTCGCGTTTGAAATTTCAATCCTTTTGCATCTTGTAAACATTTTGATGTATTTGACAATTGGAAGTATTTTGACATATGCTGCTATAGATTAACTTATTTTTCATTTAATTTCAATAATTAACGAAGGAATTATTTTGGAACCCATGGCGACATTGAACTTACTCGGATTTCGCGGAAAAATGCTTCTCGCGTTTGAAATTTCAATCCTTTTGCATCTTGTAAATATTTTGATGTGTTCCACAATTGGAAGTTATTTTAACATATGCTACCTTAGTTTAGTTTATTTTTCGTTTAATTTTGGTAATTAAAGAAGGAAAAAATTTGGAAACCATGACAACATTGAGCTTATTCGGACTTCACGGAAAATTGCATCTCGCGTTTGAAATTTCAATCCTTTTGCATCTTGTTGATATTTTGATGCTTTTTACAATCCAAAGTGATTTTGACATGCCCTTAGCTTAGCTTATTTTTCGTTTAATTTCAATAATTAATGAAGAAATTATTTTTGAAACCATGGCAACATTGAACTTACTCGGATTTCGCGGAAAAATGCTTCTCGCGTTTGAAATTTCAATCCTTTTGCATCTTGTAAATATTTTGATGTGTTCCACAATTGGAAGTTATTTTAACATATGCTACCTTAGTTTAGTTTATTTTTCGTTTAATTTTGGTAATTAAAGAAGGAAAAAATTTGGAAACCATAACAACATTGAGCTTATTCGGACTTCACGGAAAATTGCATCTCGCGTTTGAAATTTCAATCCTTTTGCATCTTTTAAATATTTTGATGTGTTCCACAATTGGAAGTTATTTTGACATATGCTACTTTAGATTAGCTTATTTTTCATTTAATTTCAATAATTAACGAAGGAATTACTTCGGAAACCATGGTAACATTGAGCTTATTCGGACTTCGCAGAAAATTGCTTCTCGCGTTTGAAATTTCAATCCTTTTGCATCTTGTTAATATTTTGATGCTTTTTACAATCCAAAGTGATTTTGACATGACCTTAGCTTAGCTTATTTTTCGTTTAATTTCAATAATTAATGAAGGAATTATTTTTGAAACCATGGCAACATTGAACTTACTCGGATTTCGCGGAAAAATGCTTCTCGCATTTGAAATTTCAATCCTTTTGCATCTTGTAAATATTTTGATGTGTTCCACAATTGGAAGTTATTTTAACATATGCTACCTTAGTTTAGTTTATTTTTCGTTTAATTTTGGTAATTAAAGAAGGAAAAAATTTGGAAACCATGACAACATTGAACTTATTCGGACTTCACGGAAAATTGCATCTCGCGTTTGAAATTTCAATCCTTTTGCATCTTATAAATATTTTGATGTGTTCCACAATTGGAAGTTATTTTAACATATGCTACCTTAGTTTAGTTTATTTTTCGTTTAATTTTGGTAATTAAAGAAGGAAAAAATTTGGAAACCATGACAACATTGAGCTTATTCAGACTTCACGGAAAATTGCATCTCGCGTTTGAAATTTCAATCCTTTTGCATCTTATAAATATTTTGATGTGTTCCACAATTGGAAGTTATTTTGACATATGCTACTCTAGATTAGCTTATTTTTCATTTAATTTCAATAATTAACGAAGGAATTATTTTGGAAACCACGGTAACATTGAACTTACTCGGACTTCGTGAAAAATTTCTTTTTGTGTTTGAAATTTCAATCTTTTTGAATCATGTAAATGTTGAAATATTTTTCCCAATCGAATGTTATTTTTCCATATGCCACCTTAGATTAGCATGTTTTATGTTTAATTTAGTAGAAAATAAATGTTTTATGGGAAACATGCCAACATTGAACTTGGTTCGTGAAAATATGCTTCTGTGAGCTTTCAATAGTTTTGCATCTTATAAATATTTTTATATTTATGACAATTAGAAGTTATTTTGACATGATACGTTTTAATTTTTATTTAAATAACTAAAAAATTAATAATTTTTGTGTTTAATTCGAGTTTATTTAGTTTTTCAAACTTAATTTTGATTATTCTTTGCTTATTTTCGTTTATTACTGTTTTTTGTGTGGGGGGGGGGGATATTAAATTTAAATAATTGAGTACATAGCATTTTAAAGTAGCATTTGTATATGAAACAAAGTTGAAGTATGTAATTTCTTCAAGTTGAATTTGTGTACATCATTTCATTGTCATGATGCCTGCTGTTGTTCTCATGTGCCAGCTAGGCTGGCAATTTGGGGTGCGCTGCTTCATTTTTCCAACCGCACTGTCATTTGGTGTGAAGTCCGACTTCCACAGTACACACATGTCATAAGGACCAGTTTATAGGGTAGGCAATTATTCACAGCATAACATTAGATTCACACAAAGAAAGGACAAAAGAAAGTACGTCCATGCCCGAGCCGGGATTCGAACCCGGACCTTCCTGTCGCAGTCAGACTTCTCTGACCACTAGACAAGGCAGGCGGCATGATGCCTGCTAAGGGGGGATTTGTTCCCCCCCCCCCCCCCATAAAAGTTCAAAGCACTCATGGCCCTGCAATCATGGAGTAATTTTTTAATGTAAGCTTTATGATTCTTGAAAATATACTTTGAATATGAAAATTGCAAAACTAAGCCTCATGTGATCTGCTTCCCTTTGTGATTGAGCATTTCAGACATTTTTAGGAAAACTTTGAATACAGTAGATCTGTTTGGTGTGTGATAGATTCATATCGGTTGTGAAGGGTATAATGCTATTAAGAAGCATTACAAGACAGAAAAACACAAAAATAATTTTAAACTAAGGAAAGATGAAGCACAGCTTCATCTATCCTTCTGTGGGACTACCAGCAACCCCCCCCCCTCCCATCCAAATGTTTGTGTAAATAATATTATTATTCAATGGATAAAAAGAACAGTTGTGCAGAAGATAAAGGAATTGTATCATTAAAAATCTCAGTATTATGGTTAATTAACAAATTATCTTCATGGATTTAGCAGCAGGCAGCTAATTTGCCTTTTGGTGCTTCCTTGAAATTAAATGAATGGTCCTCCCAAGGTCATCTTTTTAATCCTAACTGGTCCTCTTTAGTCCTCTTTTTAATTGAAAATGGTCTCCTTCCTTTTCTAAAGCTAAAATGTGTTGAGTGCCCTGTACCGTGTTTCTTCCTGAGTGGAGCAGCGTTTGACTTCAGCTCGTCTCTGCAGCTCAATTCTGAGCCCATGAAGCTCCTGCGCAAGTCCTCAAAACTTCACTTTCGAACTCGGCGTCGATGAACTTGGGCGATCATGATGGGCGCATGGGCTGTGTAGGTTTTGATGATGTCATTCTAGGAAGGGCTCTCCGGGCCACTTACCGTTTCAGGTCTCCACACACACGATTTTTTTTCTTTTTTCGGAACTTTGCGTTTGGCTACGGTTGCAATTATTGCTACTTGCGGGATAGCTCATCTCAACTTCGATTGTTTTGATTTTAATTGTGTGGAATGTAGATGCTGCAGTTCGCGTATCAACTAAACGTTCATTTTAATAGTAATGCCTCCGAAGAGGCCGCACAGCCAAGTTTTCAAAAAAGAATACGCAAAGCTGTTCTCGATTTTAAAAGAATTGAGGAAGTCGGAAAGACATGCACACTTTGGGGTCGTTCCAGACACAAATTGGGTCCGCTTTGCGGCCCCTTCACAAATTTACGCATCGTAAAAGCGGCCCCATTCACAAAATTCCACATTCAAAAGCAGCTCATTCACAAAATAAATATACAAACAACATAATAGGGTAAATCTGGAGCTATCATTTTTTTTCCAACCGGAAAGCTACCAGACCAGCAGCTACGTGTGAAACATAGTCGCCATATTTGGTCATTCACGGGATGGAATCAGACAAGATGCTTAAGTGCTTAAAATTCTAAGAACAAAGCAGAATTGTATTTTTAGACTTATTTATGCGTATGTATTGCACTTATGTCAGGTAGTGTTATTACATATTTTTAATCAAATAGTAGTGCAGTCGAACCTGTTTATCTCGAACCTGCCTACCTCGAAAACCTCTCTGTGTCGAAGTTTTTCATTTTCCCTGCACATAAAGTATTAATTCAATGTTTTCCCCCATGTTTGTCTTGAATGAAATTTTCTGAAAACCTGCATAACTCGAATTTCGACTTAAGTGTCTTTCTTGAATTCCATCCACAACAATCTTTATTGACTAGAATTTGGAGACAGAAAGCACTTTTCTTAATATTAGCAGTCACATAATCCTCCAGAATTAAAACTTTATGTACAAAAAGCAAGTTTTCCAGCAATTAAATCCATTCTGAAACTGAGAGGAAGGGGACATTGTTGATTAGTAAAATTGCTCCCAAAGTTTTACTTTCGAGTCATTGCGCCAATTACTTATTTTTAGAACTTTTTTCAAAACTTCTGTATCTCGAAGCCTCTATATCTCGAATTTTTCTTATGTGCCGTAAAATTCGAGATAGACAGGTTCGACTGTATTGCATTTTGAAAAAAAAATGTCCTACTGGCCTGCCTTGTTATAAAAATTCCTGTATGTCCTCTTTTTTTTATTTTCAAAATGTTCCTATATTATTTCGAAAAATTCCTATATTGTTTGCAAAAAATTCCTATATTTTCCATCGAATTCCTATATTTTTTTCAGAAAATTCCTATATTTTCTATCCAATTCCTATATTTTTTTCAGAAAATTCCTATATTTTCCTATATTTTTGTTGGCAAATGTCACTTCTATCCCTGTAAACATAAAATTAATTCTGGTCTGAATAAAAGTTTTGTAATAAGTGACCAGTTAAAGCAATTTCAGAAACAGATAATGCTACCCCAAAGATGAGCAATTAATTGCCCACCATTTCAGGCCTCTCTTTTCTTACTCTTGTTGTAACTTTCCTCAAAAAATAGTTTTTTTTTTTTTTACTAAGGTAGTTTCCGAGTAACTTTCTTAAAATCAAGTGCTAGTTTCATATTATAACGAAAAGTTTTTTTTTGCCTCCAGTAATT
This sequence comes from Uloborus diversus, assembly GCF_026930045.1. Lineage (NCBI taxonomy): Eukaryota > Metazoa > Arthropoda > Arachnida > Araneae > Uloboridae > Uloborus > Uloborus diversus. The sequence goes on from NC_072736.1 coordinate 84,287,871, forward strand.
GATCAGAAGCATGATTTCCCTATTGGCAAATGTTGAACTTTTTTCACATCAAGAGCATGAAATTGCCACCCCCCAGCAAAATGCTGCCCGGGGCGGACCAACCCCTCCGTCCCACCTTAGCTACGCCACTGTGCAGAGGTCGTGCAATGCTTAGGAATACACATAAGAGGGTATTCGTCTACCTATGGGGAGAACGCCCCATAAGGAGTTTTCCTTATACAGCTCCATAACTTACAACAGATCTTTGCAAAATTTGGCGTCTTTTTGCGATTTTTAATTTGTGGTAATTCCTCTGCTTCGTGTTGTCATACATAAAAAGTAGTTTGCTCATTTGTATATTTTTTAGATGTGCGTAACATTTACTGTCTGGCTACAGATTGTATGGAAAGACAAACATCCGTTTTACAGCCGGAAATGGACGAATCTATTGTTTTTTATCGATGCCAGCTTTTGCAGAAGCAGAGTCTCATTCAAATGAGTGGAATACGGGCATCAAATTTTTACTTTTCCCCCTTATTCACATAGATTCGTCTTATCTGGACGTATAAAAATTCCATGCAATCCTTGATTGGACAGTATGTGTGTTCGGACAATATTTTAGGTAACTTTTTAGTTCCGAAAAGTAATGACTTGACCATAATTATTCAATTCCCCTCCCCTCTCCCTTTGTTTCTTTTACTATTTGTGTATTAAAAAAAAAACTTTGGAAGGACTACATATTTGTTTTAGATATTAAATTCAATGCCTCTTGTAACGGTTCCGTATTCTTGTGTAACGGCTGCATATTAGCTATTTCCCATTTTTTAAAAAAGTACTTATCAGACTAGGGTTCGTACGGGTCATGAAAATCCTGGAAAGTCATGGAAAAAAAATAAGCGAATTTCAGACCTGGAAAAGTCATGGAAAATTGAAATTTTCATTGAAAGTCATGGAAATTTCTTTCAAGTCATGGAAAAATGTCCTGGACAAAGAGAAAGTAACAGTAACTAAAAGAGCATTAGAAATCTTGAGTGATTTAACACTATAGCGCATAAAAGCTGTTAAAAGTGGAAAATTGAACGATCCCAAAACTATATCTTGAATTTTGAAATCTCATTGCATCCACTTCTGTCGCAGCTGCTTGCCTTTTTTTGCGATGTGATTTTTCTGCTTGGACATAACTGATTTTGAATAAACTGTTATTTTCAACACTTCTTATGTTTCATATTCTGTAGTAGCGAACTTGCACATTCTTTGTTTTGCCACGCCCACTCAAAAAAGGCAGTTCAATTGCATCCGAGTTCGATTCCATCACTCGTAAGAACTTTATTATTAAATTTGAGAGTTTATCTTAATTTATTGAAAAGTTTAGAAAATAAAGATCTTTAGTCAGGCGATAGAATACAGAAAAATAGGAATTCTAATAATCTAAAAGAGTAGTGCCCAGCATACGGCTCGCAAAACTAATCCATGCGACCCACTGCTACGCTCAATGTCAGGAATCTAACATGTTCTGGAATTTCTGAACCTATTAATTTATATACACTTGAAAATGTGCAAATAAGTAAACAAAACAAGTATACTTTTAAATCAGAAGATTGAAAAAACCATTCAGTAATGAATCAAAAAAGATCTGGTTTGGAAACTTAAAGAACTAAACTATGCGGCTTCATTTTAAAATTTCAAAATACTGTCAAGTTACGTGGATGATTAAATGCTCTGTTGACACTAAAAGGCCACTTTTGAAGCACATTTATTGAAACTTAGTGATGACTCACTCATTCAACCTTTGTTCCAGTCAATATCATTCTCCCTGTTTATAAAAAAAAATGTTACATATTTAAGCATCATCATATTCGTTTCACTGCATTTTTACGTTACTTAAATTTATATGATGAAGACAAATAAGAATAGTTTAGTTTTTTAAGTGTACACTTATATTTTTTCCATTATGAGTAAGTGCTTCAATGAGGCTGAGGTAACGTTTTGTTAATGCTCATTCCCAAAAATTAGTAAGTTTGAGATTAAATAGTGCCATTCTTTTCGTGTAACAAGGTCATGAAAATTTTCATTGAAATCATGAAAAAGTCTTGGAATTTTTTCATCCAAATAGAGTATGAACCCTGTCAGACTAAAGTAAGCAATAATTATTTCAATCAAATTCCAAGACTTTTTTTTTTTAAATTGTTGGGGGGAAATGCTTTGATTAACTGAAAATGGCCATCTTTTTTTTAACAACAGCTCAATGCAAGGTTTCCAAGAGAAAAAGCCATAGTTCAAAAGTCAATTCCGATCACCCCTCAATTACATCCACCCTTACTCGAAACAACTTCGAGATGAAGAGATATCTAACTCCTGCTCAAAGGTAAAAACGTACACTGTGTTCCAAAATGAAATATATATACATTGCTTTCCTTTTGATACATCAAATAAATGTCAAACGTATTTTTTCAATACTGCATTTGTCCATAAAACCTCACCCCAGGAGTTAACTAGAATTTTCTCGAACGTTAATGCATAAAGGCGCTCAAAAAGACATTTGCACGATGGCACCGATCAGGCTTGGTGCGGGCCTGCATACACGTAGATTTGCACATGTGTTAAATGTAGCCTCCCCCCCCCCCCCCCCGAAAAAATATTTCAACACCACTGTTAGTATTATTCCACAATAACATGCAAAGCAGTTCTAAAAAAATATACATTTTGATACATCACTACAAGCATTTTATTATACAGTGAAATCTCTCCGAGAAGCCACCCCTTCGTTCAGTGAAAATGCGGACACAGAAGAGGTGGCCATACTTAAGAGTTTTCATTATTGAACTCGAGCTGTACTATGAATTATATAATTCAACACTTTTTAATGATGTTTCAAGAAAATAAAGGGGTCAACATACACAGGTTTCATGGTATCACTAAATGAAAAAATGCTCCTCATCGAGTTCTGAAAATGTAATAGCAATAACACAGCAAAAATTATCAACTATTGTTCTCCGAGCGGCTATCAGAAAGAAAAACTTTTGCACACTGAGAACAGTGGTGTTCCCATAGGGTATATTCTATGTATGCCGTATATTCTCAAATATTTTTTAGACATACAGCGTATACCTTCAAGTTTCAAAAATTTCCATATAGACATGTTACGTATATCGTTGCCTCAGAGCAACACTAAGACATCTAATCCCCGAAATAATACTAAGATATCCTACTGTTGCTCCGAGGCAACGATTTAATCGCATACAAATATTGTGCGTAATGGATTACTGGGAGTATACCCTCAGAAAAATAGATGGGAACATCACTGTATGAGAATAATTTGCACAAGCCAAAAACCTCATATTTGAAATTGATTAAAATAAGCAAGTAAATAAATACAGTATAACCTCGATATCTCAAATCTCTCGGGACAGGAAAAAAATTCGAGATATCGAGTTTTTGAGCTATCAAGGTTTTACAAAAATTGCACTAGAAACTCTCACAATTACACACATGGGTCATTTTCCCTAAACAGCGCAATTTGGACAGGGCAAAGAATGGCATTCACTGTGCCAGGGGAATGACACTCAAGAGGAAATAATGCGTTTTACTGACGATATTATAATTTATGTGGGAAAAGGAAACACTACTTTTATGAAATTGAAAAAGATAAAATGTCGTGGTGTCCAAAAAGTAGTTATTGTGATTATTTGTTTCCCTTACATTTTACAGGGGAAGGACGACAGGGGAATGACAAAAATTAAAGTTAACTTTATATATTGTCATAACTGCAAACAACAAATATCAATGTCACTTAAAGTAGGGGGGGGGGGAACTCTATACAAACAAGAGTCAATCATTCATTGAGCGATTATTACAAAATTAAATGAATTATCAAAGACAGGGTAATGACAGTCATTAAAAATACTTATCAAGATTTAACTTGAGATCACCCGAATAATACTCGACACCGTGTATTTATTCAAAAAGAACTAATTAAGATTATTTCTATGATGAGACCAGAATTCAAAGATTAAATTATGAGTTAATACAACTATTACCAGGTGTGAGAAACATTCATTACATTCCTCGACAGAGGAATGACAAAAAATCAAAGGACATTTTTTACTATTTTTTTTTTAAATAGTTCAAACCTTGAAATTTTTTTATTTTTCTATTTTACAACATTGCATAACACTTGTTAAGAGGTTGAACAACAATTTCTGTACAAATATGCATGGCTTCCTGAATCTTTAGAGCTGATTTTGCTTTAAGGTGGAGGTAGGGACACACAGGGGAATGACATTTATCATGTCAAAAAATTATTTAAATGTATAATAATAATAGGTGTTCGTTTTAACTGATTTTACAAACATAAAAACATGTTGTTAAAGCATTCTAGCCTCAGTTTTATTTCTATACTAGTTAATTTGTTATTTTTGGAGCAAGGACAAGAATTTAGCAGTTTATATGCATTTATATATGTACTATGAGACCACTTTGAATTACGATCAATAAAGTAGTCTTCAATATTTTACCAGATTTGAAATTTTATAATTGTTGTTCATTTCAAAATCTCTTCCTGTGCACCAGGAAGAGATTTTGAAATGAACAACAATTTCAACTTTGTTTTTCACCTAAAAATTTAAAAATTCTTATCTTCAACTAGTAGCTCCCCACATTCAAAAAAGTTTTCAACAGCCATTTTGTAGTAGTTAAAAAAGCAGAATGATGGAAATGAGGAACGCATTTTCCGTTTTCACTTGAAAACTGACTGGCGAAAAATCAACCCCCTTTCCTCAAGTGGACAACATGTTCCAGAGAAATGCGCAAAGATTCTAAACTCTGGGAAAAATACAGCACCCCTTTCATACCAACACTTCCCTATTATCTTGCTTCAATCCCCTAATCACAAAGTTTCCAAGAAGAAAGATGAAAACTGCTCCCTAAAACTTGTTTTACTACAAAAATTGTCAAAGAAAAACGACAACTGAAACTTGCTTCTGTGCAAAAATTTCGACATATCAAGGGTTTCGAAAAGTAAATTTTGAGATAACTATGGAAAATACATAGGGGTTTTTATAGAAAATGCAGGGGAAAAATGTTTTTTCGAGACATCAAGGGTTTCGAGATAAGGAGGTTCGAGACATCAAGGTTCAACTGTATGTGTTTCAGTATTCCAGGGGTCGAAGTGGTCCTATATATCCTATATTTCCTATATTTTCAAAAAAAGTATGAAAATCGTCCTATATTTCCTATATTTTTGGAAAATGTCCTATATTTCCTATATTCCTGTTTTTTATCCAATTTATTTCTTTAAAACAACAGTAAACAAACTATCTGACTTCGGATTTTTCGTCGAAAGTAACGAATTTCAAATTAAAAAACACAACTCACTAAATCCTGCAACAGGAATCTTCTCTCATTGGTCACAGCAATATGACGTCACTGTAGTGGGTGGAGTTTCGAGAACGAATTCTGAAGTTTGTTTTAGAATTTTGCGTTTGGCAACAGCAGTTTGTTTTGTTTTCCAGCGTGGTTTTTTTTGGTTTTGTTTTCGTGGTTTTTTTTGGTTTTTGTTTTCGCGGGTATATTTTTGTGTTCAGTGCATTTTCTGATCGGAATGTTATAATAGTCTTTTTGCAATCTTTTCTTTTTGTGGAATTTTATAGAACAAAATATCTGTATGTTTGTGCTACAAAGCATTGGTTATTTCCTGTTAGTTCTCAACACAAAGATGGTTTTTATTTATTTATAGAAGCTATGTTTGTGACACTTCTATCCCTGCAAAAATTGTGAGTTGCTGTGTTAATTATCAATAAATTTCACTTTGTTCTTTTTTTTGTCTACAAAGTACACTTTTTTCAAAAATTATTCTTTCAACTACAGGAAAGTCATTTTAGGTGTAAGTTATAATTTTGTTTGAAGGTTTTTTTTAAAACAAAATCATTGATAAGAATAAATAAATAATATGTAAGTATTATTTCTTTTTTCATAGCGAAACTATTCATATAATGTGTCCTATATTTGTCCTATATTTTTTGTGGAAAATGTCCTATATGTGACAAGTCGATCACTTCTACCCCTGGTATTCTAAAAATTATTTTATTTATGAAATCCTTGTGCAATTTCATTTTTTCATGCATACAACAGCAGCATGATGTGATAAGATCCTAGAACATAGACCATTCTCTTTTTTAAATTAATCTTTGAATTTCAGGGGGGGGGGCGGGAGGGAATGTTTGTTCAATGAACCCAGAATTATCTTCTATTTATTTTTTTAGCCTGGCTTAATTGTGCACATGTTATGTATTGAATATGCACACAGATTTAAAAAAAACAGTGGTAAACCATTCCCGCGAAACACGGGAAAGCACTGTTTGGAAAATTTAGAATTTTTTACTTCTATTTTTTAGCGTGGCTCAAAAAAAGATTAAAAAATAAATCAGCGCTATCCAAGACATGTTTTCTAAAAAATAAACCTTCAACATTTACGGAAAACACTTCAATTCTTTAACAATTAAAAAAAAATAGTAGGAAATAACAGAAGATTCAACGGATACAAATATAAACAAACAGGAGCAGACGCCCTGTCATAACACCGAACCGGTTACGAAATTTGCATACGCTTTCCGCCTTCGTGTAAATGAGCAACGATTTCCCTCTGACCTGTGACGTCACATGTCTGCCGTTCGATGTCCGAAAGCGGGAATCTTGTAAAAGGGGTCTAGCAAAACTTTGTAGCAGACAAGCAGGTTTCGTTCGTCGTCGTTATCTGCAGGGAAAGACATCCATGCAGATATCAACAATGACGTCATCAAACTGATTAGGTAATCGGTAGTTCTATTCGAACACGACCCTAGCTTGCCAGGTGCTGATTAACTGCAACCCTCAAAATATGGTTTGAGTTAGTGTTGGTAAATACTTTCTACTTGTGATATATATGTCTTCTTTTTGAACGAGACTTTAAAATTGTTAGATCATGAATTTCCCGCAGCATTCACTTGGAAAGGGCAGAATGGACCGAACGTACTGTAGTGTACCTCAGTGCTATTCTAGTGGTTATAAGAATCCTTATTTAAGCTTTCATAAATTCCCTTGGCGAGATGATAGAGAAAAATTACGAAGTAAAAAGTGGGCTTTAGCTTGCAGAATCGGAAAGCAAATTTCGCGCAGAATGACTGTGTGTTCCAAACATTTTAAAGATTCGGATTACTTTTTGAAAGGTATAGTACGATATCTACTGCTTTTCTGCAAGGTCATGGAAAACTAAGGGGAGATTTCGATAATTAGTACTCTGGCGATCTTTTTCAATTGGCATCAAGTTTTTGACACAATGCATGCTCGAAGGAAATTTTTCCTTTGCTTACTTTGGGTTTATGTACTGTTCAAAAGGCTTAGCAAGATTCATGCAAATATAAAAGAGAATATAATATTAAATGCTTATTCAATGTAATTATTTAAGCAATTACATATTTTCTATCCATTTCCCCAAAACTAAAGAATATTTCGATTCAATTAATTGTATTGATGATTATTTATGATCTAAAAAATAAATAATCAAGCATTTGTCTAGAGTACCTAATGTTACACCTTTTGTTGGAACTCCAATTTAGTTTTTTCTCCTTAAGTTTCAGTGTATAATTTATATTTTTGGCAACAGGAGAAACTATGAATACTTTATTATTAAGTTCTTAAGAGCTGGCAACATATTTTGAATGTGTTAAGTTAAAATAACCAATTTTTGTGATACATGTTTTTTTTTTTGGATTTTTCGGGCATCTTGTGTGGACCTCATGGGTGGCTTGAACATCAAAATTCATTTGTGTTTTCAGGAATAAAATATGTTTTTTGAATCTCAACAACTGGCGTCCAAGAATCAGGACTGAGAATACAAATTAAGGTTTGTTTTAGTTTTACATTTGAGCATATACGAATTGTTGTCATGGATGCTTCAAGATTGAAACGCAAGATTTTGCAAATGTCTTTTACGAATCATACGAAAGTTATAAATGAGGAAATTAAGAAAACGGAAATTGATGCAGGTGGGTTACTAGAAGTGAATTCACAATTGTGCGATAAATATGAACATTTGGAAGCCAATCAGGAAAAAATTAACGATTTATTGCTTGGCAAAACAGAAAAAAAATGCCGACAGCGAAAAAGACTTCATAAAAGAATTTGCCGAAGCTGAAATTTACCGAGAGCAATATTTATCTTTGAAGGCTAAGATAGAGTATTTGTTGAATAGAATCGATTCTGATGAACTGTCAGCTAAGTCACCAAATAACCGGAAGTATCGTTTGCCTAAACTGGAGAATCAAAAATTTGATGGTGATATTAAACCCTTTTTGGGATTTTAGAGTCAATTTTCCAGAATCCATGAAGATGAAGACATGCCATCTGAAGACAAATTTCAGTACTTAATTCAGGCGATCATCCCTGGATCACAAGCTGCAAGTCTAGTTCAGAGCTTTCCTCCTACAGCTCTAAATTACCCTAAAGCGATTGAGTTACTCAAGGAAAGGTTTGGAAGAGATTTGCTAGTTCAAGTCTACGTCAGAGAATTACTCAAGATGGTTATGATAAATGCTATAAGTGGAAGGAAATGTACGGACTTAACAACTTTACACGATCAACTAGAATCCCACTTGCGATGTTTAGAGATATTAGGTAGATCCAAAGAAAAGTTTGCAGATTTTTTGTCACTAGTTGTGGAGTCTTGTCTTCCCGAGGAAGTTCTAAAGGCTTGGGAAAGACATAGAGTATTCAGTAAACAAAATGCAGGTGAAGAAATTTCTGAAAGTAGTCGGAGGTCTCTAGAGAAGCTTATGATTTTTTTAAGACAGGAAGTGAATGTTGAAGAAATGATAAATTTGACCAGATCAGGATTTGGATTGCAAGTAAAACCCAAAAGGGAAACGGAGAGTTCTATAGATTGTGAAGTTCCTTCAGCTTCTGCCCTTACTTCCACACAAGGAAGATTTGAATGTGTTTTTTGTGGTAGCTCTCACACAAGTCAAAATTGCGATAAGGCAAGAACAATGAATGTGAAGGAAAAGAAAGCAGCAGTCATACGTAAGAGACTTTGTCTGGTGTGCTTGAAAGCCGGCCATATGGCTAGGCAGTGCCGCAGTAACGTGCGCTGTGTCATTTGCTCCAATAGACATTTTCCAATTTCATGCCCTGAACTTCCAAATGTAAATTAAAAGACTTCTCCTAAGATAGAGTTTAAAGAGAAGAAAACATCTGCACTCTTTACGGTTCCATCTCCTATGGGAACAATTTATTTAAAGACACTTTTTATACGACTGGAAAACAAGGGACGAAGCCAATACGTTCGTGCCTTAGTGGATGACAATTCGCACCGTTCTTACGTAGAAGAGGGATTGGCTAGAGAGCTTAAGCTTAGTCCTGTAGGAAAAGAGGTATTCTCTCAAGGATTGTTCGGAGGAGAACAAACTCCTGAACATTACCGTTACTATATTCAAGTGGAAAGACTTGATAGAAGGTTCTCATGTCAAGTATCAGTATTAGATCAACCAAAGATCTGTACAACGATTCCTAGAGTTCATGACAAGAATCTACTGTCCGAATTAGAAAGTCATGGCATTATCTTAAGTGAAATTGGAGAAGAAAACCCTCCCGTAGAACTACTAATCGGAGCAGATGCGCTAGGACACATTTTGACAGGAAGAATAGAAGTACTAAGGTCTAGTATTTCTGCCTTAGAAACAAAGTTAGGATGGAGCATTTTGGGAAGTGAGAAGAAGAGTTCGGTTAATGGAATGGTTAGCGTTTGTATGCAGAACTTTGAAATTCTGCGTATTTGGGAATTGGAAACTTTGCGCATGGGCAGTTCTCAAAAGGTGGGAACAAAAAAGTTAACTTTGAGCAATTTCAAAAATTTTTGAATTTGATATCAATTTTGCTTTTATTCTATAGTATGCATACCTAGAACACAATATATGAACATGAAAAGACAGCAGGTATTTGTAAAAATTGTTAATTAGCAAATTAAATTAGCAGTCTGTAGGTAACAGATTTTGGACATTGTTGTCCTGTAGGTAACGGATTTTGGACATCATCATAATGTAAGTTTCACCATTTTTGACAACTGTTAATCTGATTTTTAACTTTTCCAATGAAAATTTTATTTACTACTTTTTGAATTTTGCAATTTAATGATAAAGAGGATAGTAATGAAGTACTTGAATGGCTATACATACTGCTCTTTACATATAATAAAGTTTTGGAATGATTTTGAAGAAGTTGATGAAAGGTAGAAAAAAGCTTCATGGAAATAATTATACAAACTTGTAGTTTGATTTTTTGGGACAAATAAGGAATAAAAATAGAGACAAATAAATACAACATATATATTTTTAAAGGAAAAATAAACAAAATATGCTTTAAGAAAGAATGTAAAAAGTGACATCAGTTTTAATAATGAATATATTTTCTAATGTCATAAGAATTAAAACGATGCCTAAAAAAATTTATTGAAAAAAGAAATTCGTATTTCTATTTGGAGATTGTTAAATTATGTTTCCAAAAGAAAGAAGAGAAAAAAAAAATTCTAAAATAATAAAAGCGGCGGGAAAAAAAAAATTTGCTAGTGCAGGTGATAAAGTCGCCAAAACTGGTGCAGCTGACGATTAACTACATTTGTCAAACTAGAATCCCCCTCTGGTAACCTTTAGTTTATCGTATACTATGTTGTCGCCAACGGAGGTTTGCTTGGCGATTTTCGCGCAAAATGGCTTTCGTTCGATCATAAACAGCCATGTTTCTACTGTAATTTATGTATTGTTCAATGTGTAACGTATTAATTATGCAAAATACCTATGGATTAAAGAAGATAACATCATAATAATCTTTTTTATTGATGTTAGAAAACAGTGGATTATAAAAAAATTATAAATAAACGGACAGAACTATCGGCGTCAAGATCGTAACGCCATTTGGACATCTCACATGTATGTTTAAGTGACTTTTAAACAATTAAAAACTGATTCTGAGGATCGATAAATACCTTTAAAACGAAAACATCATATACTTAGTTCTCAAATAATAGCATTGTAAAGATCGTAACTTTTGGACATGCATCAAATTTCAAACTTACTTTTTTCTAAAATCGTTTACAAAGTGAATAATCTGTCTTTACTTTTGTTATTTGTGTAAAATATTAACAAAAAATTATTCAGTGTAAGATTCATGCCTTTAATTTTTTTTTGAAATGTATGGAAATAATTTAAAAAAAAAATTTTTAATGGTACATTTGCTCAGTTAACGTTTTGGTATGTCCAAAATTGTGCCATTTAGCAAAGAAAATATTTTTTAAGGGCATTTAAAGAGCTTTTTTTCCATAATTTATGTCAATTCTTGTCTCTATACAGCATTATAATTTACCTCAAAAATTTTAGAGTTAATTAAAATGAAAGTTATTTGGTGTTGAAGCTTTAAAGTTGAAGTCTGTGTTTGCTCCCACCTTTTGAGAACTACCCGCACAGAAGATCCTTCAGAACGAAGAATTAAGAAAATGTTGGAAGAAGAAACCTTAATACAATTCCGTAAAACTGTCAAGAAAGGAGGACATAGATACGAAGTAACCTTGCCTTGCTTGGCTGGACACCCTCCTGTGTACCAAAGTTACGACATCGCTGAATCCAGATTAAATTCCGTAGCAAAATGTTTATTGAAAGATGGTTCTTTCGAATCTTATGATGCTGTATTCAAGCAATGGCAGTTGGAAGGCATTATAGAAATTGTACCTGGATAAGTCAATCCTTGTGACTTGTCTTCACGCTCTTGTGATTGGTCAAATCTCTTACGAAGGCGATGGTGGGAGGATCCAATGTGGTTACGTGAAAAACCAGAACTTTGACCGCATTCTGAAATAATACTTTCGGATGAAGCAATGTTAGAACGACGTAAGACAGTTATCACCACTTTAAATGTAAACTTCAAAGCAGGGTTGGCAGGTTTCTGCCGAGGCGGTAAAAACCACTGGTAGAAACCGGTTAAAACCGGCATGGCAAAAACCCTTTCTGCCACATTTATGGCAGAAACTGGCAGAAACTCAAAAAATGACATAAATGCAATTCCTGACATACAATAGAAAATGTATAAGAAAAATAATTAAATATTAACCCAAATACAATTTATTTACAACACTATCACCATTCAAAATCAAATTTTACATTGGTTACACACTGCAGCAGCCTGTAACAAAATACAAGTTTTGACGCTGTTTCTAAACCTAAACAATTTCTCAATTTGTTGTGCACAAAGGAGAAATTTGAGAAGATTCTTTCAATCCCAGCAAAACTAGCTGGCATTATCAGCAAAGAACAAGCAAGATTCACATAACTTTCATCTATAGCACATTTTTTCAAATTGAACCACCATGCGGTAGCTGGCGTAGTTGTTATAACAGGGTGGCGACAGGAATTGTGAAAAAAAGTTCCCTGACTTTTCCCTGATTTCCCTGATTAAGTTCATCAAATTTCCCTGATTTACGTTACCAATAATAATGGTTTTTTTTCTTTGCTCTACTTGAAATCCATTGTATGTTTGTATAAAATGCAGTATTTTAAATGTTTTAAGTTGTGTAAAGTTGTTGAACTAAAGATATATTTTTAAAAGATGCTACTTTTTTCATAAAATGATTAAACATATCAAGTCAATTTTTTTGGAAAAAACCCTACAAAACAGTATATTAAATTTTTCTACATGGAAAGATCAGAGAAAATTTAAAAACAAAAATACTTTACTTCCAGAAACCACTTAGCATAAGAATTTTAAGAAACTATTAAAATTTCCCTCAAAAACATGTGTATTTATGATAGAACTAAAAATTAATTGAAATTATTTTGAACTAAGTTTCCAAACTGTATAATAATTGTTGCAATAATAACAAGTAATAGTGAAAAAATAGAAGTAATGTAGTTACTTTTATATAACTAATTGACATATTTATGCAAAACAGATGAAACCATTTGACATCCATTCATAGGGAGCTTTTCTCTAATCAAGAATATAGGTTTTAATGAATGAATACAGCATTTTAACAATAAAAAAATAAAGATATTTAAAGTAAGAAAAACAACGTCAAAAAAGCACAAATTGCCGATTACAGCAGACACATGTTTCTGCGTTTCAGGGAACGCCTTTCTCAATGCAAAAAGTAATGAGCTTATGAACGAAAAGACATCAAGACATCCGACAAAAGATATTTACTTAAGCACACAAGTTAACTCTATTTCAAATGATTTTAACAGTATGTAATGAAAAAAAATCTTAGATTGCTTTTGTAACAAACACCTTTGAAATAAAAGAAAAAAAAAGCAATTAGTTAATTTCAAAATATTTAAAAGAAGAATACAACTTGGTTATAAAATTAAAGAATCACTTAAGCCTGAAGAAAAGAAAACCTTTATAATCTGCGGTGACAAAAAATAGTATAACTGCAAAAAACAAAGTTTAGTTCAATTTTAGCAATTAAATTAAAAACGCGAAGAAGTAATAACTTTTAAGCTTTTATCAGCATTAATTCAAAAACCAAAGATTTCTTCTTGAAATCGTGATTACAGACGCTAATTACTTCGAGACAATGGAATAAAGGCAAAGGAGCTAAGGCATTAATGAAGGCTTCCTCTTTGCCTGTATGGTTGTTTATTTTACGTAACATTAAAAGCGTAAAAGGAAATTTCAAGCTAGGTAACATAAACAACCTAACAGACACAGAAGCAATCTTAGGAAGTTCATCCTGTGGTTAATAAGTAAGATTCAATACTTTGACTTGAGGAAAAAAGATGCACAAATATGCGGCAGTGTATAATCGCACCTCATTAATTTTACTTTTTTTTTGAACAGATAATTGGCGGAAAGTGCGTAGGGAATTAAAGTACTTAATTTTGCAAAGAAAAAAAAATTTTTTTTTTCTTCACAAAATCAATTTTCCCTGATTTTTTGTAATTTTTTCAAATTTCCCTGATATTTCCCTGACTTTTCCCTGATTAATAAAGTTCCCTGACTTTTCCCTGATCTCCCTGATTTCCCTGATCTGTCGCCACCCTGTATAACTTGATTGGAAAAATAGGTTTCAGGAAAAGGGGCCAATTTGTTTTGTAATACTATGGTATAAGATACATAATCAGGGTTAATATTTGTGAGTAAAGTTCGGGCACTTTCTTCTTGATTACATGATAAATTTACTCCCAAATACTTTGGATGGAACATATAGCCTAGTAAATGGTTATCAGTAACTGCTTGATTAAATCTGTGCATCACTTCCTTCTCAAAAGCACACATAAGAGCGTCTTTTGTTAAATGAATCCAAACATCGCAAGCATCTGCAGTTGAGCAGTTCTCTTTTTGAACTGAATCCAGCGCAATAGTAGCAGGTTTTATTTGCAGCAGCAAGTGTTTAACTTCTTTGTGAATCATCTGATTATTTATAATCTGAACAATACCTTTGTCATGAATATCATCTTCATATTCTTCTAGTATTTGTAAATAATATGGGCAATTCTTCATAAATGACTCTAAGCAGTCCACCTGGCTATTCCACCGTGTATTACAAGGTGTAAATGTGGTTTCACACCTTTTGGGTACTCCTTTAGCCAAGCTCCTTGCCTGTGATGGTTTCTGAAATATTTCTGGACTGAAACCACATGTTTAATAAGAGAATCTGGTGTGATATCCAGTCCAAGAAGATTTAAGTAATGAGCTGAACACCCATAAGTTGTAACAGATGGCATTTCTTATTCAATAATTTTCCTCATTAACTCCATCTTGTGTTCATTATCAGTTACTAAAGATAATACTTTGCAGCCATATTTCGTTTCAAGCTCTATTATTGCATTTTTCGCTAAATCAGCACAGTAAGTTGCAGCAGCAGGAGCTCTTTGAGAATAGCTTTATTCAGTTATATTAAGTGTAAAATGACAAGTTCCGAGTTTAATGAAATAAAAAAAATCTGTATTTATTTAAATATTTGATATATTACACTTTTTATCTCGAATGCAAACAAAATAATTATAAACAAACTGAAAAATTTGTTACTTACAACATTACAGGGCTAAAATTTCTAACACATAGCAATTTCAACTATGATACATTTTACTTTGCTTTGGAAATGTAAGTCTTGTTATTTAACATATTTTTACACTAATTATTTATAACTATTATATTAAGTTTTTGAAATGACGAAATGGGGTTATATTTTTTATTTTACTTAATTGCGTGTCATTAAGTAATTATTAGAGCTATTAAAAACATTTTCTAGTTTTTGCCAGTTTCTACCAGTTTCTGCCGGTTTTTACCGGTTATAACCAGTTTCTGCCACTGGCAGGGCAAAAACCAGTTTCTGCCGGCAAAAAGCCAACCCTGCTTCAAAGACAAATTTAGTAATCAATTTTTATATTTTTCGAGTTATTCTAAGATTGGGCATGACTGGATGGATATTGAGATTTTGCAACAATATCAGAAGAAATTCACTTAAACGAATAGGAGAGTTGTCATGTGAAGAAATTAAAGAAGTTGAGAATGCGCTAGTGGGAATAGTGCAAGTAGAATGGCCAGCAGACATGCGTGAAAAGTACAGCCGCTCAATACAATTTTACGAAGAAAAGCAAATTCTAAAGGTGAAATCAATACTCGTCCTCGCAGATGATCCGGTGAATTTCGTTAGACGTATAATTCTACCCGACCATCCCATTACGAGAAGGAAGATTGAGTATATTCATAAAACTCTTCTGCATACTGGAGTGCAAACTACTTTGACAAGTATACGCGAACGTTTTTGGATTCCTAAAGGCCGAAGAGTAGTCAGAGAAGTGCTTGTAAAATGTGTAATCTGCAAGAAGTTATCTTCCAAACCTATCACACCAGTCACACCTCCACTTCTTGATGACAGAATTAACTGTGTTGCTGCATTCGAGGTAACCGGAGCTGATTTGGCTGGCCCGTTATACTTGAAAGGTGGAACAAAATCTTGGATCGTGGTTTTTACATGCTCGGTCTACCCCGCTATCCATATGGAATTAGTGACGTCTCTCTCTACTGAAGCATTCATGCAAGCCATGCAAAGGTTTTTTGCTAGGAGAGGAAGGTGTTCCATTATGTATACAGATAGTAGAACTAATTTTTTGGGGACATCAAAGGCTCTACTAACTGTCAATTGGCAAGAAATAGAAGCTGAATGTGCTGCACAAGAAATAAAATAGCATTTCAACCCACCCGCTGCACCTTGGTACGGTTGCTGGTGGGAAAGAATGATCCGCACAATCAAGGTGCAGCTAAAAAAGAGTTTAGGACGTGCCTGCGTTACTTACGAAGAAATTACAACATTGCAGTGCGAGTGCGAAAGTGTAGTTAATAATCATCCACTGAGGTACGTGTCTGATGATCCCAATGAATTGAAGGTACTTAAGCCTGTAGACTTCAAGACTTAAAAGGGAATGAGACTGGATTTGAACATTGTTGATTCAAAACATCTACACAAGCAAATTCGCTATATTCAGGGATTACGTCAGCAGTTATGACGACGCTTCCAAGAAGAATATTTAGCTGAACTAATACTAAAGCCACATTTGTCTTCTAAACGACAAAACTTAGCTCTTGGTGACATAGTACTCGTTGGCTCAGATAACACAAAACGTATGAACTGGCCTTTTGCACGTGTAATAGAACTGTTTCCCGGCAAAGAATGTATTGAACGTGTGGTCAAACTACAAGTCAGGCCAATGGAGAAATCATAAGACCTGTTCAAAGAATTTATCCTCTGGAATTTAGTGTTTCTGACAACTTCAGACAAGATCATCAGGAAAGAAGAAAAACACCAAATCCGGAACCTACGGAAAAATCAGATCCGGAACCAGGTGATCTCAATGTTCCCGAAGAAGTAAAAAGAACTCGAAGTGGCCGTCAAATAGTTCCCGTTAAACGTTTGAACTTGTGAACAGAAAAAAAACTTTGATATATTTTTTTTTCATGTTATGTTTATAATTTGTTTTATTTTGTATTGCCAGAAAGTATATCTTCTGCAACACAAAAGGTGGGAGGATGTTGGAACTCCAATTTAGTTTTTTCTCCTTAAGTTTCAGTGTATAATTTATATTTTTGGCAACAGGAGAAATTATGAATACTTGATTATTACGTTCTTAAGAGCTGGCAACATATTTTGAATGTGTTAAGTTAAAATAACCAATTTTTGTGATACATGTTTTTTTGGATTTTTCGGGCATTTTGTGTGGACCTCATGGGTGGCTTGAACATCAAAATTCATTTGTGTTTTCAGGAATAAAATAAGTTTTTTGAGTCCCAACACCCTTTTATAAAACATTATCATTCAAAAGAATTCATTCTCCGTTTTGAATAATTAATCATGCATTTTATAAACCTTGTAACGTGTTTGACACCTGTAAACTGCACTTTGTTATGAAGTTGTGCAATTATTCTTTGTCTGTGAATTCTGTTGCAAACTGCTATTCTTTCGTTTTGCAATAATATTAAGGATTTGTGTTATATTTTTTATGTATCTTAAGGTGTATTTGATTTTGAGAGGGGGGGATGCAAAAAAGCAGTTGTAACGTGTGTGACAGGCTCTAAAATTTCAGACTACACTTGTCTCATTTCACTTAGTTATGTTTACTGAAACTGTCTGAATTATTTTCAAAAGGCACTTTTTACATATTTTGAAGGAATAACATAAATTAATTCAATTTCATATTCATAATACTTAAATTAATGTGTATCTTGAAACACTTATCTTGAAGCTTACGATCAGTTACAAAATGCGCTTCGCACATGTGAAAAAGTTAAGAAATTGAACAATCTTTGTACAGTTTATACAAAAATAGAAACTTAAAAAAAATTTAAAAAAAGACAAATGAAAGTGCCCCTAGTTTCTATTATCAAGGATGTCCTGAAATGTGAACTACCCACAAGACCCTGCTACTTCTGAAGGACTAATTTTTCTTCACAACTCCATTAAATTTGTGGTATAGAATGTCAAGATGATCTGGCCATATCCAATATCTTCCTGAATTTACCATGACACCTACTTCAATGTCATCTTATGCAATACATAACCACTTCTCCTAGAAATATGTTCAGCACACCAATTTCCGGGTAATTTGTTAAACTTTAAGTTTGTCAAATAAGAGAACTGGCAATGATTTTTAATAACAATATCTGGCTGTTTTTTTCTTGTACCAGCCATAAATTACTTTAATTTTCTATGAGTTTCATTTGTATCACATATTTTTTTTTGTATGCCATCGATTTTTGGCACAACACTCCATGGATTTTCAGTTGAAATTTTTTTGTATGTATTGTGTGACATTTTTTACTCATATGGATTTTGTACTACTTATCCATGTTTAGATATTGAAATTTTGAACACTTTGATTGGTTATGAAAATGAAAGTCAACATAAGTTAGAACAATAGTTATATTTATTTTTCAAGTAATTTTGTAGAGAAGGAAATGAAAACTGGGCTGGAAATTGACTTTTCTAAACCATGAACACACTGTTCTCAATTTCCTTATTTATGTAGCATAAAAATGTTTTTTATCTGATGTTAGTGGCTCTTTTCTTATTAAATACCATACTTATAAATAATAGACAAATGAGAAATAAATGAATTTTTGAGGATTTTTTTTTTTTTTTTGCTAAAGAGGGACAGACCAGTTTCTGTGAAATAAGCCCTAGTTGAGATTTTGGCACTATCACTAAATTTTGGGCAGTAATCATTTATTTCTGCTACTACAGCATCACAGAAATAGGTTAATGCATACTCTCTGGGGTCAATAAATTAGTCATCAATTGCAAAAAAATTGCCAAGAAACTCAATTATCAAACTGTTCTGAAATTAGACAGGTTGACTGTCTTTAGTTTGCCTGTTTGAAAATCATTTACAAAAGTTCTTATTGTATTTTTTAACAATTTTCACATGAAATTACAGTAATTGAGCTCACGATCTTCAAAAATTTTCCCAATTAACATTATTTCTAGCACTCTTAATTACATTAGTTCACTCTCGTTGGCATTCAACAGTTTAGCAACAAATAAAAAAATTACCAAGAATCCCAGTATTTGAGATCTTTCCACTAAAATTTGCAGTAAGAGCGGTATGGAAGTTATCAAAATAAATTATAAGGATAGTAAATGTCACCTCACATCAATAAAACTCTAAAATTAAGCAAAGGAATTAATATCCATATATAAGCGCATTTAGAGCAAAAACAAATTAAAATAATTCTTGTGCAAAACTTCATTACCTTTTCGCGAGTGTAACTGCTCACGACATCTATAAAATTTATTCATAGCTTTTCAAGATTAGTAGGAGAAAAAAATAGTGAAATATCTAGACACATAAGGTTACCATAAAGCAACACATAGGAAAGGGTTACCAAAGTAAAATATTTATTGCTTAAAATTTGCCAACCATGCCAGATTCGAAAACTGAAAAGGTAGCAAAGGAAATTTAAGTCAAGGCAAAAAGATTAAACCAAGAATTTTCGTCTATGATCACTTGGAGGCAGAGTGCAACTGTACTTTCTTTATTTAGGATATTAATTGCAATATTTCTTTAAATAATTTCTGCTTCCCTCCCTTTTTCCATTTTTAAATGTAAGAACAGGATGGTTACACAGCCTGGAAATCAGGGAAATTTTAATTTCTGGAAAAACTCTGGGTATTTTAAGAATTTCTCAAAATATCAGGGAAAATTATAATTTTTAATCTCCAAACCTCTTGGAAATCTAGAATAATTTCAGTGTTCCTATTATCCAAAGAATTGGGTCGTGCGGGTGCCATTTATGATAAAAATCATGGATAATCTGAAAAATACTTTAAAATGGGGGAGGGGGGAGAATGCTTAAAAACTACTGCATTGCACGTAAAATATGATACAAAAGTTTAAAAAAAAAAAAAAAAAAAAACAGTATGTATGTCAAAAAATGTTTTTTTTTTTTTTTTTTTTTTTTTTGTACCAAGGCATGATGATTAAAAAAATGGTACTCATATCGCAATATTTTGTTGTAAGTTGAACATTTTTGTCATTATTATCAAAATATAAAGTTCTTGTTATTAACATTTTAAATATTAATTGAGACCTATCAATATTCTGTACAGTATTTATTTAGTTAATATTGAGCTTATTTGTATTTTAAATATTTTGCACAATTAGTCCAGAGCATGCAGGGCAAAGTGAAATAGTTAATTCCATTGACTCTTTCATTTACTAAATAACTTGCTTATTAATTTATTAACTAATTTATTTACATTTCTTCTTTTTGTTATTCACTTATTTCTTCATTTATTTACCTATGCATTCGTTATTTCATTTGCTCATTTATTTCCCAAATTCATGTATATTTATTAATGTAGGTATTTATTATTTTAGTGTTTTACCTTTTCCCTACTCATTCCTTCTTTTATTTTCTCATCATTTCCTCAAAAATATTTCATTAGAAAAAAATTGCGTTTTTCAATTTGCCCCATAAAATATCCACTTTTTTTTTTTGAAGACACAATTTATTATGTATGCAATATATTGTTCTTTCTTTAAGTATTGTAATTTTCAAACCAAATTTCCAATTCAATCACTTTGAAAAAGCTGAGACATCTTAATTATTTCACTTCGCCCCACATTCCCTTACATGCTGCATGTGATCTAAGGCATATGAGAAACTTAGGAGCTACCGCTTACATTCAAATCTTATACTTCCATGCTAAGCATAAAAGTCATCTCTGGACATTTTAATAAAATTGAGTTATTGTCACAGAGTGGTTTTTTGAGTGTTTTGTGGTTATTTGAGAACCAGGAATTTAAAAAAAAGTCTGAAAATGGCACCTGAATCAAATAAATGGCAACATAAAACTCTTAAAAGCAATGTCTCAGTTTGAGCTCGACTGCAGATACCACTTCTGTGCTAAGCATGGCAGCATAGAGGTCGCCTGAGTGATGTGGCACGAAGATATAAATGCAAGTCGGATATTTTTCGGACATACCACATATGCAATATGTTGGGCTTATTCAAGTTTATGGTTGGTATAAAGTGAATATCATTATTTGTTTTCTATAGTTTGACTTAGTTAAATAGAATGTATCATAAACCAAAAAGTGTATCTTTACTTATTTATGTATTTATTTCTTTTAGGATATCCTACTACTAGGCGCAAATTGAAACAAAATGCTATTCCAAGTTTAAACTTACCAAGCACAGTGATAAAAAATCATGAATCACCTATACAGTGCGAAAAAGAAATTGATTTTAAGCAATTTATTAAAAAGGAAAGGAATTCTACTGATGAATCTGATTCGGAAAGTCCTCTGCAGTAAGAGCAAAAAATAAATTTATATATTGTTAAGAACTTTTTTTGCAGAAACTAGGAAGTGTCACCTTATAACTAACTGACTTTCTTTGGGGACTCATGACAACTTTCACTTGTACAAGAAAAAGGAAACCAGACATTTTAACACATGTTGTGTTGGAAATTCCCTCAGAAGAACATGTTTTCCTTAAAATCAGCCCATTAACAACTAGACCAGCAGTTGACAACTGGCAGACCGCCGTCTTCATCCGGATCGCAGTAGGTTGAAAACTGGTCTGCCAAAAATGTTTTAAAAGTGTAAATTTGATTTAAATCAATTATTTGAAAGTATTTGTCTGTAAATGCAGGGGTAGAAATTCTCCAATATTTCCTATATTTAAAAAAAAAATTATTAAAGTGTCCTATGTTCTCATAAATATTTATAGAAAATGACCATTGAAAAAACTTGTCACTTGATTCACTTTCTTTGAAGGCTTGACAACAAATAATTTGAGACTGTTCAAAAACAAAATACTTGTATATATAAAAAAAAAGGAATCTCTGCTGGCAGCTGCTAGTTTAATTTTATAAATTTAGAGTAGTTTTGACAATATTTAAAAAGTGTTTTAAGAGAAAACTTCAGTGATTCTTATTTTATGAGAAGCACTCCAAACTATTGATCCAAGCACTTAGTCAATGAATCAGCTCTAAAAGCAAAATATGAGGAAGATTTAGCCGATAAAATACTGCAGGGGTAACTATGTAAAAAAAAAAAGATGAATAAACTCTCTCTGGATTCAAAATTTGAATTTCTTGCAAAAGTTAGTTTTAAATTATTGTAACCCTATATTTTTAGCAGAATTTTTCATTGAAAGATAGGTTTTTCAGAAATTTGTATCCCCATCTTAGAAAGAAATCTTCCAAAGCTATATCACTGAAAAATATCTTGGCAATACTTTGCCCTAAGTACTAACAGTGAAAATCTCGAGGCAAACTAACAGAGGGAACACAAATAAGGTTAAAGTTTTTGAGGAAAAGGGAGTTGATAGTACTCTCTTGGAAGTCAATTAATTCATTTTAGAAAACTTTTTGCACTGACAAGTAATGATCAGCTTTCTAAAGGGGGATTTTCAGTAGTGAAAGTCATTTCAGCACTTTCATGCAGTCTAGTATCAGTTGAAAGATATTTTTTCTCATAAACAAAAATATACTGACAAAAAAGGTCCTTAAAGGTTTGATGCTATCATAAGAGTATGTTTAATCAAGATGCGGTGATTGGGAAGCAATTAGTGCATATATTATCAAGGAGAAATGATTTTGTTTTGTCAAGATATATAATTTAAAACAAAAAATTAAATAAGTAATGGAAAAATCTCAAAAAGGTGCTTAACAATCAGAGGCAAGAGAAAAGCTTGGTGTGCCTTCAAAAAGCAATAAATTAATGGCCCTTAAAGATTCTGCTCAATCTGATTCATGTAGGCAGTGAAGGAATGAAAATTAGCCTTAAACATAAAAAAATATGTATAGTAAAAACAGAGGCTCCGCTAACTCTTATTGATGCTAGTGAGTTTTTTAACTGTATGTAGTATATGATTAATTTAATCTATTTTTAATAATTAATGCTAGAATAATTAAAGAATATGTACTATGCATTGTTTTTTTTTTTTTTTTTTTTCAAGCAAAATTATTCTTAATATGCGTCCCAAATTTTCTTATAAAAAATCTCCTACAGGGTTCGTACGCTCCGGGAAAACCTGGAATTTTCAGGGAAAATGATATAGTTAAAAATGTCAGGGAATTTTCCAATTCCCCCAACCCCCCCCCCAACCCAAATTTTTTTTTCCAATTTTTTTCCCAAAGAATTTTGTGCTGTGAGATCTAATCTTCGTTTTTATTGATGTTTCCTGAAAAAAATTTAAATTATTGAGGTTAAATGACGCTGGCAATAAAAAAGTGGCAACTCGGAAAAAACTTTCACAGTCGCCATTTTTGGCCCTCAATAGTTCCCAAGGAAAAATTTTCTCTTGTGAACAGGAATTATGCACAAACTCAACAGGGGGAAGACAATTTACTGCTTTGAAATCACAAGCCTGAGGGTGGGAGAGTCAGTCAGGAAAATCGTTTTTTGACCGGAAAGTTTTTTCAGTAACGTGTGAAACGTGGGCACCATGTTTGGTCATTCACATGTTGGAAGTAGACACGATGCTTAAAAGCCTAGGTTTCCAAAAACAAAGCAAAATTGGATGTTTTCTTTCACTGCAAACTAATGAAAGTAATGCAGAATGTGCTACAATTTTTTTTAATATAATTTTTGAAAATGTACCTAATTTTCTTGAAAAATGAAAAATTTTGTTCTTAAAATTTAATTTTATCTTCATTGCCTTGAACGCAAATGTGCTAAAAACTTTTCTACTCAATTGTAATTTCATGAAGATTTATTATTTTTTAATTGTGTTCATACTACAACTTCAAAAGATTATTTCTTAATTTTTGGCGTAGCCGCCATATTTGGTCATCCCCAAGATGGAAGTACACAAGACTTTTTAAGTGCCAGGGTTTCCGAAAACGGCATTGGATGTTTATTGCAATGCAAACTGTTGAAAACAATGCAAAATGTGCTTTTTTTGTGAATAATTCGTAATTATTTTCTAGAAAAATGCAAAATTTTATCTTCAGAATTGTTTTTATTCTTATTGATTTAGTCTCGAATGTGCTAAAAACTGACTATTTTGTCTTAGTTTTTTTTAACGATTATTAATTATTTAAAACTATTTTCGTGCTACAAATTCAAAAATCTACTTATTATCTTAAATTTTTCACTTAGTCGCCATATTTGGTCATTTGCAAGATGAAGTAGACTTAAATTTCCAAAAAGAGAATTGCATGTTTATCTCAATTTACACTAATGAAACAAACATAAAGTGTGCAATAAATTATGAATTTTTAAAAATTAATTATTTTCTAGAAGAGAAAAATTTTAATGTAAGCATGATTTAATATGCAAAAGAAAAAAAAACTTATGATTATATATTGGCATTGGCCTATGATCGGCAGATGTTGATTGTCGTTATTATGCATAATATGGTGTGTCGATCTATGCAACAAGTTAATCATATTTATACTGAAAAATAGCTTTGTATTTTGCTCACTATGTTTTGTGTTGCATACTAATAAGAAAATAAACATACATATGGTATTGTAAACCAAAAGCGGATGCTATAAGATTGCTGTGTGATTACAGCAAAAACTTTAATATTACACATGAGACGTGGCATCAAAAAAATGCTAAAATAAGTACTTTGTTTTCAACAAGTTTTGAATGAATGAAAACAATTTTGATCAAAATGTTTAAAAAAAACTTAAATTTTGAGAAAAAAAAAAGAAAAAAAATCTAAGATTTCTTCTTTTTTTCAATCTAAGGGGAAAAGTTTCAGTTCTTTTGCATGGCTGCTCTAAATAATTTTAATTATTTTGAAAATATTGTAATTTAAACTTAATTTTGAATGAAGCGAGTAAACTGGAATTTTCTAAAAAATTACCTGGAAAAGTTGGGGAATTTTGTTTAACCACAAGTGTATGAACGCTGTATGTGTTAAAAGTCGATCGCTTCTACCCCTGTTTAAGCAATCATTATAGTTTTTCAGTATTTTTTTTTTTTTTTTTTTTTAAAGTTTTGGAACACTTTTTGTAGAAAATTAGTGATTAATTTTTAAATATTCTGTATTCAATCCTTTTATTTAGTGGCTGTCCATAAATGATGTCGCACTTTTTTCCAACTTTTTTGACCGCTTCCCCCCTTTTTACAAAGTGCCACACTTCACCATACATATCCTCTCTCCATCCTTTGTCACATGTCACTATATTTTTTTACCTATTATAAAAATAATGCATGATGTCATAGTATTTTTTACCCTCTCCCTCTTCTTGTCACTGACTCACGTCACAAAACCCCCTTCTCCCATGACATCATTTGTTGATAGCCTCTTACTTGAAAATTAAACTTGGAACATACCACTTTTAATTTTAAAAAATGTCTAGAGAATTTTTACAACTTTAACCCCTGATACAAAAACTGTTCATATATAAGAAATTTGTCTCGTGTTTATGCAGTATGGAACCCCAATTTTGGAATCTCAAAATCAGGAAAACTCGAAGCCCAGAATTTTTTTCCTTAGATATATTAAAATATATTTTCCTATTTTCTTTTTCTTTTACATTTAAAATTGTTAACGGATGACTATTGCCTGTTGAAAACTGTTTACAGCTTTTTACATTTCATTAATACTCGCGTGTCGTGTGAAGTATCTCTGTCTTGCTGTAATTGTGCAGCAATATTTAATTGCCCGCTTACAGCTCATGATATTGATTTTCTTATTAGTATACAACACAAAGTCTAATAAGTAAAAACAAAGTTATTTTTAGCATAAATATGATTTATTTACTGTATCTATAGGCATGTTATTTAATGCACAAAATAAAAAGAAGTAACACAAAATCCCAAACATTCCTGATTTGGGATTTTATGTACTGTTAAAAAAATTATAATGTATGTATATCTTACTGTGAAAGACAAAAATCTGGGAACTGTTGACATTCCCTAACATCTATATTTATATTTAAATTAAAGGTTATAGTTCTAAAAAAAACCTTTCTCCTCTCCTTTTTTTCCTTTAAAAATTTTAGGAATTTTTTCCTGAACTTGCAATCACTCCCGATAACATATTTTAATTGACATTTGCACACTTTAATTGCTCTGAAAATTTTTGAATTAGTGAAACACATAAAACAATGGTAATCATTCATTTTATTGCAGTCCTGTGAAAACTGAAGCAGAAATAGCCCCTGCATGTATTATTTGCAAAGGCAAACATTTGGCGGATCAATGCAGTCTTGTGAACACTGAAAGCACAGAAGCCCCTACATCTGTCACAAAAAATTCTCGAAGTAAGTCATTTTCACCAAAGCATCAATTTTTAACAACAGTGTTGCTACAAACAAAGATTTTCTCTTGTGATATATTTTATAAATTTATCATAAAAAGACAAAATCTGGAGTCTTATTTTCTTAATTGGAATTTTATTTTTGTTTTTTAAATTTAAGTTTTGTAATACTTATTTCTAAATGTATAATACCCTGAAAGCAAAAGAGAAAGAAAACAATACATACTAAAATCCATCGCCTCTAAAATTTAACAATATTCCCCTTCAAAAGCTTTTCTTGTTGCACCATTAGACCTCAGTATCAATTTTCATCATACTCAGGCTGCTCTCTTTACTGTTATTTTGTGAAACTAAATGTTCTTTGAATGTAGACGATAGACTTCTGAAAGGAGCCCTCAATTCTCTATCGTTACAAAAATTGACCTAAATTTATCTTAAAACCTGAGAATAAGTTGATAATTCTGAGCTCATCCTCCTTCTCTTAATTTTGCAAAAAATTGCTCAAATTTGCAATTTCAGAAGTCAGTTTTGCTCATTCTTCTGGGGACCGTGGGTGTTTTTTTCCAAACTACAATGCGAAGGGGGGGGGGGGGGGGGGCTCCCTCCTGCCGAAACCTCCTCTCCGTACCAAAACTTCTTTTCTAAAAGCTTCAAGGGGAATATTGCCCATTCCCTTTAACTCGGTTCTGCTTCTGATGTCACAAAAGACAGTCTGAAATTGTTTTTTTACAACTTAAAAATTTTGCTGCATACTTTTTCGTCAGAGAGATAAATTGACCATAAAGAATCTCAGAGCTGCAGCCAGGGAAAGCGGCGCCTTCTCAGCGGCATTTTTTGCCTCCTGCAAGTAAATATTTAAAGAAAAAAAATTTTACACCTTCCAGAAGTCTGACCAGAGGGAATTTTGGTCCGTTAACGGACCTTTCACAAAATTCCGATCAACCAAAACGGACCTTTCGCAAATATCTTAAATATTTTACTATGGGGTGACATCAATAAAAACTCGAAAAATGTAACAATTATAAAATATTTTTAGTTTATAAATCTTTGTTTTGCATGTGTGTCTCCAAGCATTTTATTTGACTTTCCCATTGAGTTTATTTTCTACTATTGTATATAATAGTCTAATCAAGTCCAATAGCTTATTCACACTGTTAAATTTTATTACTTTTAAGTAAATTATGATCTAAAATTAGCCGCACCAATGTGTAATTAAACTTTTTTTCAGATTTATGAAATTCTAAAGCTAATGATTCTATTTTAATTAAATGATTAATTCATTACCAAAAATGTATTACAATAATATACTAATATTATTACACCATTACAATAAATTTATGTATAATCAGTTTATTTTTCATTTTGTCCAGTTTTGTCCATTTTGTCCAGCTTCTTACAGCGTCCCGGACTTTTTACAAAAAAGCAACCCCGCTTCAGATTAGATGCAGGGTTTTTTTTTTTTTTTTCCAGATTTCAAAATTCTTTTATTTTAAAACCTTATGCATATATGTTTTGAAATTATTAATAGTATTTTCATTTCAATGTTGCTTGTTACTAAAGTAATCTATGATTTTTTTTTTCGACAAGTAATGAAATCATTTGAAATTGAGTTGTGAAAATAAGTAAATATATATATATATATATATATATATTAAGTTAAAATGCTGTATCCATTCATTAAAACCTAAGTTCTTGATCAGGGAATAGCTTAGTATGACTGGTTGTTGGAAGATTTCAATTTGTTTTACATAAATATGTCTATTCTGCCCTGTGCAGGTAAAGGGTAATAACTGCACATTTTTTTTTCTTTTCTTTTTTGTCATTTATTGTGCATTATCTTTACTGTACATAGTCATTTATTTGGTTTATGCTGAAAAAGAGGCACGAAAAAGCGTCTTAATTCCAACATTTTCCTATTGTTAGTACTGAATCCACCACTCATTTTTTCAAATATCTCGAAAACTAATTTCTGCAGATACTTCCATTTACCTGCACATGGCAGTATTATTTAAGTAAGTGAAACTACATTACTTCTATTCTTTAACTATCACTTGTTATTTTTGCAGCAGCAATTATACTGCTTGAAAATTCAGTTCAAGATTATTTCCATTTAAATATTTTTAGTTTTATCATGATTACACATGTCTATAAGGGTGGTTTTAATAATTTCTTAGAATTCTTATGTTAACTGGTTCCTGAAAGTAAAGTATTTCTTTTAGATTTCCTATAATATTTCTCTGTTGATAATTAACATACCATTTTTACCAAAAAAAAAAAAAAGAGCATCTTTTCAAAATATATTTTTAATTAACAAATTAAACCATTTTAAAAACTGCATTTTATTTAATATGCGATGCTTTTGAGGGAGGGCAAAGAAAGGAAACCATTATCATTGGGAACATAAATCAGGGAAATTTGGTGAACTTAATCAGGGAAAAGTCGGAACTTTTTTTCCAGTTTCTGTCGCCACCCTGGTGCATTAAAAATGACACTTATGACATATTTAGCACTTAGCAAAAATGACAGTAATAAAGTAATTGAAAGTCGAGAAATAAGGTTTCAATTCTTATTTCTAGTACTGCCTATATTTATTCTTTTTGTTTTCTCAGTTTTACTTATTTTGCTGTTTATCTTACAGTTTTTATATTTTGAGTTTGTTTAATTTTTTCTTATATAGCTACTATTCGAATAAGTAATCTACCTGCAGAAACTTATCATTCGGATTTGCACAAGTTATTTGGATCTTTTGGAAAAGTAGACAAAATTTATATAGTGAAGACTTCTTTAAGTGGCAAGTGTAGTGTAAGATGTTATTTTTGATTTTTTTTTCTGAAATGTTACTAATTAGGGGTGCACTCGTGTATTTTCAAGTACTGGAGCTCCAGTGATAAATAATTAAGACCTGTGTCTATTAGGGCTCGACCGATGGCATTTTTTGGCCGATGGGCCCAGGGGCGTAGCTAAGGAGGGGGTTTTGGGGACAAAACCCCCCCCCCCGAAAAGTTAGTCTCAAAAAAAAAATGACATACCTGCCAACTCTACTGGTTTTTCCGGGAGATTTCTGGATTTTGATCATTTCTCTTGATTGTGTATAAGATGTAAGGAGCATTTGGTTGTACTAAGAAGGAAAATAAAAAATTCTTTTATTTCCTAACTAAGAACGAGAAATCCGTCGTAAACACCTACTGTATTATTTAATGATCTACTGGATTTTTTCCCCAGTAGATGTTGGCAGGTATGAAATGAGAAAAAGAAGAGAGAAGAGAAAGAAAAAAAAAGAAGAAACGGGAAAAATTCCAAGCGATTATACATATATATATATATATATATATATATATATTTATATATATATATTTATTTATATATATATATATGTATATATATATATATATAAATATAAAAGAAGTAACCCCCCCCCCCCCCCGAAAGTCGGGTCTAGCTATGCCACTGGATGGGCCAATGCCGATTGTTCAAAAATAGCCGATGGCCGATTGTTTTCCTCCAAATAGCCGATTGCCGATGGCCGATGCCGTTGGCAAAAAAAAAAAAATTTGAATTTTGATATTTTAAACTCAAATTATGTTTTTCGCCATCACAAGTTGCGACCGGACCCTACTCATTGGAGTTATTGTTTCTAGAAACTGCTCCTGTCCCCCCAAATCTGACACTTCTCCTGGGAGGTTACGTGTGTATAGTTGTGTGTGTGTGTGTGTGAGAGTGTGTAGGCGCGCATGAATGCGTAGGCTTGTGTGTGCGTAGACCTGTGTATACACGTAGGCATGTGTATCTCTCTGTGTGTATTGGCACTTGTGCATGTGTAGGCTTGTGTGTGCATAGACTTGTGTATGCATATAGGCGCGCGCGTGTGTGTGAGTGTGTATGACCGTGTGTAGGACATGAACGCCACCGACCAGGAGAAGCGGATTTCGGGGGACATTGCTCAGGACCGAAGGGACCACGCCTGCAGAGTACGGTGGGTTAGAGTGCTGTAGAGGAAGGCAGGGGGGGGGGAATAAAATCAGCGTAACGTCAAGGACAGTCAAATGAAAACAATAAGCAATCGTGATTGCTCAAAAAAATCTAACAGAAATAAATTGATAAGATTGTCAGGGATTTAAAGGATCATTGATTCAATTCACTTTACTTCCTTTCTACGAATAAGGAATTGTAATCACACAAAAAAAATTAGATTTCGACCTAAATTTGTATTTTACGATCACCAAATTTAAACTTCACAAGTTTTTTCGGCACATATGTACATGCATATGTACCTAAGAACATATAGATGACCGAAATGTCCATTTTGAACGCCTCCTTAGTTAATTATCGCTAATTCTCTTGTGATGTCTTCATGCGCGTAAACTTGCGTCACTCAAAAACGTTAGGAAATAGTAAGTTGAAAACTAATACGTATGTAGTATGATCTAAAAGTTCGAGGACAAACTGTATAAAACCTTACCCTGAATAGTTCACATTACTGAAGAACATCTATCTACAAAATAGTCATCTTGAACGACTATGCACTTCTGCCAACGTTCGTATAGCTTTTAGAAGGACTCCTGGAAGACATTTATCGCAACCTCCTGTAAGGCCTCTTGCGCTGCTACTTTAACTTTATCGTGGGAAAGAAGGCGACTTTCATGTTGAGGATGCACGGTTCGATTGGTCAATATTCTGATATGACAAACAAATAACATAACGTTTCGTCAGGCTTAGCTCTGTGTGATGTTTACCTGTTCCCAACAAAAAAACATTTGCATGGACGCCGCTTTCTTCCGTCAGGAGAAGATAAAGCTGCATCACAGAAGGTAGCGAAAAATGGTTTCCAGGAGTGTTTCCAAAAGTTATGTGAACACTGGCAGAAATACATACTGACTCAAGGTGACCTTTTGAAGGTGGATGTGCTTCAGTAATGTGAACTATTCTGGGTAAGGTTTTATACAGCTTCTCACCCGAACTTTTTGACCGTACTACGTACAATCTGTATAGGGTGTAGTTATGCTTCTCCTTTTTTGACTGCTGTGTGATGGAGGACAAAGAACAAGAGCCAAAAAAAAAAAAAAAAGAAAGAAAGAAAGAAAGGAAAAAACAAGGAAGAAAAACAAAGAGACTGTTTAATAACCAATTGATTTTTTTTTTTTTTTGATTGAACATATAACTAAAATTTCAGTAATACTGTAATAATGTATGCATTTAGGTACACTAAATATAGTTAGGAAACATTAAATTATGTTGTTTAATCATTAAAAAAAATAATAATAATAAACTATGAAACTGTCAACAAACGCAATCGAAGTGGAAAGATTGCACGTAGACATTTTTTAGTCATCAAACAAAAAAGGAAACAGATAAATTACAATATTAAATCATAATTGGAATATTTTCATACTTATTTAAAATTTATTAATAGAAAAGTTTGCATTTTTCATAAAAGCTATAACAGTGACATAACTTTTGCATAAAAAAGGAATAGCCATGAAAAGAGCGAGGTCCGTAAAACGCAGCTACAATAAACAAACTCATTAATTACACCAAGTTAATAACTGAATACATATACTACTTGATCTGATGTTTGCTCACATATTATTGAACAATTTGATTGTTTAATCTTTTATGAAGCACTACAAACAAGTTCAAATTAAATTTTTCAATTTAACAATAATTTTCTGAAATTTAAAAAATTGCATAATAGAAAATCCTTGAAACTTTTCTATAACATATTATTAAAAATATGATGCAAACGAAAATAACTTATTCATTGATTTTATATAAATACATTAAAATAGTTACTTAAAACAGAAAAAAATTCGACCGCTGTTAATGATGCAAAAAAGATGGCGCATTACGAAATATAGGTGAAACAAGTATAAGAAATATGCAAAATGACATTTCTAGAGCAAAAAAAAAAAAATCGCTAAATATTTAAGAAATGCTTGAAACGACGAGGGTTGGTTAGTGGGGTCACATTTTGATTTTGGAGTAATTCTCAACATTAAAATTCGGCCCCAACTTCAGCCTCATTTTTTTAGTACAGAACCGCTACCACCAATGCCTCGAGGAGTTTCTGAATCTACTTCAGCACTTCCGAAGAAAAAGTTTAAAAGTCCCTTTGATTTCCGAAATATGTCACCATTCAAAACGTCTTTAATCAATATCTTACATTAATGCTGTACATTCTTCCTAAACAATAGATAAAGCTTGAAAAAAAAACCTCTAATTTTATGAATGGTGTTAGTTTTAAACAACTAAGAAGTATAACTAGAGTTTAATTTCAGAAATTGAGGGAGTGAGAGGAGGGGCACGCAAGTGTTCTCGAAAATACAAAAAATAGTCATAAAATAAGAGTTTAAAATAATCATAAACATTAAGCAGAAAAACCCTTCTAAAACTTGCAACAGAGTTTGTTTTGACTTGCAGTGGCGGATTTAAAATATAGCAAATGTTACAATTGCGCGAAAGGCCCCATAACCATAGGGGCACCGTAGGAGTTACAAAAATGCTTATGATAAGTGTTTTACAATTTCTTTGATAGAGAAATAGGGCCCCCTAATGGCGGATGGAATAGGGTGTCGAAAATGTATTTAAATGTATGTAACGACGGGCCCCAAACTTGTAGCTCCGACGAAGCGGTACAGAAAAGACATTACTGCGATTCATATTACAAATATCGAAAAATTAAAAATTACAGTCGGTTTAACGGGAATCTAACAAAATGAAACAAAACCGGTTTCGCCATCTCATATTTGTTACCATGGTCTCCAATTCGGCAATATATCACCAAATGATAGTCAGTCTAATACGCTTATATTACTTTTCCATTGAAATAAGTAATTAATAGCCACAAAAATGAGTAAATAGGCTTTTTAGAACACCCGATTGAAACCAAAAATGAAAGTGCACAACTGAAACGTACGTACACCCCACATGCGAAAATTTAGCCTTCTACAACTTACCATTTTTGAGTTATCACTTATAAGAGATACATACGTACATCCAACCGCAAGAAACAATGCAATGATTAACTTGTTTGGTACCTGAATGCAGTATTAAAACTCTTTCAGGGGTGACTAAAATAGAAATTCATACTGAACTTTAAGCAAACAATTTAATGTAAAAACAATAACTCCTTTTACTTTGTATTAAAAAGTAAAACAACAAAGGTTCTTTTCTTTTTTTTCAAAAACATCGGCCAAGTCTATCGGCTTTTCGATGTCTTTTAAGGCCGATGGGCTGATGTTTCCTGCAAGTTAGCATCGGCCGGCGATGCCGATGGCTAAATTGCTGAACCATCGGCGCCGATGCATCGGTCGAGTCCTAGTGTCTATGATGACAGATTTTCAGTTTAGGGAGCATGGCTGATATAGTAATTATCAATAATTGTCACTAGTGATGTACCAAATATTCGTTCGGATTTCTGCATATTCAGCAGACAAGCCGAATATTTGGTTCAGCCAAATACTAAACGAATTTAAATGTTCGTTAATTGGTAAACGAACATTTTTTTTATGCAAGGTGAATATTACTATGTTTTAATTTTATGAAGCAATAACATGAACTGTCAAAATTTGATACATGAACAAATATTTAAGGGGAAAAAATGCTTACTGTAAAGATGAATATTTGGCCTGAAAAAATAAATTTGAGCAGATATTATGTGGAAGGGAACAATTTTTTCTAAAAACACAGTATGGGGAATGAAGTCTCAGTGCATTCCAGCACAAGTGCACTCCTGGTAATTGTTTTAATAATTAACAAACTATGCTTGTTGTATTATAATAGTGAAAAACCCTAAAAGGAGCTCATAGTTAATAACCAAAGTTCTCATAAAATTTAGTTTTATTATTATTATTTATTTATTTTTTATTTTATTTATTTATTTTTATTTATTTATTTATTTATTTTTATATTATTTTATTTATTTTTTTGTCGATTTATAAATGCAAACATATGGAACAACATTTACTTTTTTTACAACTTTATTATTTTTTACTTTATTATTTTTTAAATTGGGACAGAGTAGTGGGAGTTTGTATCATACATTAAAGAAATCAATTTAAATTTGGAAGATTTTGTTAGTATAAACATTTTATTTTACATTTATTTAAACACATAATTTCATTTTACCGTTTTGTTTAAAATAGGAGTATTTTATTTAATTTTTGCTTATGTGATGATTCTTAACTAAGCAACTTAGATCTAAGTATTGTAATAACTTGAAACTAGTGTATCCTGTTTATTGGTAGCATGTTGACAATTTCAAGTATTTTGATGTAGAGGTTTAGGCATTAATATCTGTTTCATAAATGGTTGATAAACATGTTGACCTCTACCCTGGGCTATCGTTTCCGCCTTATTCTGCTTATCTGTGGAATTTAATGTGTTAAGAATCTCAAACATTTGAAAGCTTTTTAAGTTATAACAGTGCCTTGGGGCTATGGGGCGATTGATTTATAGCTTTAAGTGAATAATTTCAACAAAGAGGTTTTCTCTTCTCGCCTATTTTTTATATTGCTTTTGAAAAAGATAACTATGGATCAAACGCTTTTATATTTTTTCTATGTCACTACTTTCTTATGAATGTAATATTTATATGATTGCTATATCTCCCTCTGTGCTTTTAGAGAAGCACTTTTCTCCTAAGCTAGCTATAAAGCGATAACAATTGATTTTTTACAAGAATAAAACAAAATATATGAAAATTGAGCACCAGCCCTCTTTGAGAGATATTCCTATAAATTTAACACTTAAGTTTTTAACACTAAGGTTTTTATCGCCAAAAAATCACCTTTACAATTTATTTTTAAAATGGTTAGATTGAATTTATTAAAACTTTTTGTGCACTATTGTTTATGGTTTTTAGAATATTCTATAAATTTTTGATCAAAAATTGTCCACAGACAAGCCTGTGGCAGAGCTTTTCCCAGAGCACCTTTGAAGAAAGATGATTTGCCTTGTTCTTTTTATCTCAGCTGATATTTATCTGCAACCAACTCCATTTGAATTTTGTCAAAGTATTTATTAATCTCTTCCCCTTTCCCCCACCCCACTTTCTCAGATCTTTTTTTTTACTTTAAAATTTTTTGGCGGCCATTTGAAGTCTAAAGTGCTTTTTTTCACGAAAAAGCTTTTCATATAGGAAGTATTGCTCGTAATGCTTGTTCATGAATACACACACCCATTCTTTTGAGTTATGAATAAATATTAATTATTGATGGACCTGAGGTTTATTCCAAAGTGGGTGCTGTGGCACCCTGGGAACCTCAAGGAGAGGTGAGGCGTGTTGCAAAGGGTGCACAGGATCAATATGTACTGTATAACAGAAATGAACTAGGGTTGCATGGAAAAATTAGATTTCTTCAAAGGATGCTACAAGTCAGAAAAGTTTGGGAACCCCCTGGAATGGACGCAAAGGGAAGTAGTGTGGTTGTGCGGTCCACATCATTTTTTTTTTTTCTTCTCATTTTCTAGTTGAACTAAATATTATAAAAAATTCAACAGGTTCGTTCAGGTTTATTTCTATTCTTGTGTGAATTTTCATTCATTTCATTTTCGTAAATTATTTGTTATGTTTGTACTTTTATGCCTATAGCTTTGCTGTATACTTTTAGGGCTTAGCTTTCATTCATTATCTTGATCATGAAGAAGCATCAAGAGCATTTCTTCTAGACGGACATACATTTGGGACAAACATTTTAAAAATTGAGTGGGCCAAGTAAGAATACTTTTCATTGTTTTTGCTGATTTTTAAATAAAGGCAAACTGTTAAATCTTTTTTTTTTTTTCTGTCTAACAGATAAATTAACATCAAAAATGTAACCATTAATTTTTGAGTAATTGTATCTTTTGCGATAAAGAAGAAATACTCATGATCATTTTTACTAATAATGGCAGATTTATCATTTTACTATAAAGCAAAGAGATTATAATTAAAGTAATTTATTCCTCAAATGATGTCACTCTTTGATGGGCAAGGGGTGTTTGTGAAATTATCATAAGGGGCAAGGTTAACAAGAAATGTGATATCACCCCTTTTGGTTGCAAATAAAAGCATTTTTTTTACTGCAATATGTTCATGTTTTTTACATGACATACAGATCTGCCAACTCTTCTGCATTTCATGGAAGCTTTTGACATTCAGTCCCTGTTTTCCGCTTTTCTACGCTGATGATCAATCCTCCGCATTTTTGTATAACAGAACCATTTATGCCTCAGACTTAAATTCATAATGTCAAAGGAAAATTATGTAGACTTTTTTTGAAAAGTCTTCTGGCCATTCTTTAGATATTGCTTAAGCAGCATAGAGTTTGAGAGGGAATTTTATGTAAAAAATTTGCTTAGTATTGGAATAAATTAATTATTAGGGACAAGACTGCAGTTTCTGGATGTGATAACTGGGCTGTCGGTATGTTGCACGTAATTTTACCTTAATCATGGCTTAAAAGTGGTAACTTGTTGCTTAATATAATTGAGGGTTAGATAATGAAGTATGAAGTGAAAAGGGGGGCACTTGAAACCAGCGCGAGCACCGAGACCACAGGTCTATTGTACTATCCCCGCTTAGACTACTAAAGGAGCCCAGTAACAGAAATAAATCTCAGCAGTTGCCTAACCGAAATTCTAGGCAGTTCCCGGGGATCTACATAGTGGTATCCCAAGTGCTCAAATCTTTGTGCAGAGTAGAAGTCACATTCACATAGCACATGAATTGAGCTTTCATTAGCCATATGACATCCTCTACACGAAGGGTTGTTGGTAACACCCATCAGATTAAGGTGAGTATTAAGAGAGCAGTGTCCAGTTAGTAACCCAACAGAGTTCTTGATCTCATTCCTACTCAAGTTAAGCAGTTCCTTGGACCTGAGCCAGGGAGGCTGCTAGTTCAGAGTCTTGGCCTGTCTTTGAGATTCAGACTGGAGCCACAAGCCATATGATTCATCTATAAGAAGGTTCTTTGCAGTAGTCCTTACTGCATTGTAGGGCAGGCAGAGGACAGACTCTGGTCCCATAAATGGTACATTGGAGCCCTACTTAGCTAACTGATCTGCCAATTTGTTACCTACAATGTCACGGTGACCAGGAACCCAGTAAAGGGAAACCCTATTACTGCCAGCTAGTCTTACCAGTGCATTATGGCACTCCCAAACGGTTTTGGTAGTGAAACAGTTACGATTGAGAGCTTTCAACACAGCTTGGCTATCAGAGAATATTCTGATAACCTTCCTGCTTATGCCTCGTTCTAGGCAGTTGTTTACACAAGCCAATATGGCTAAAATTTCTGCCTGGTAGACAGTAGTAAGCTTCCCTAATGAGAAGCACAGATTAGTGTTATTGCTGCTGCAATATGCACCAAAACCAGTTCCAGATGCAGTCTTGGAACCATCTGTGAACCAGATTTCGTGTGCATTGCCAATGATATCCTGTACATCTTTCCATTGCTCTCTGGACAGAAAAACAATGTTATCATTGGCATTAAAGCTGAATTGTTTTAACATCCAGTCAGAAGGCATCATAAAGTAAGGATGCTTACTAGTCTTTGCACACAGTTTATCGTACAGAGACAGGTAACGAGGGGACTTCCAGAGACCCATGAGCTTGAGGCGGTACCCACATAGAATCACCTCCATTTCCACTTGCTTATGCAACGGAAGAAGGCTAAGAAGGAGTTCAAGGCTATGGGAAGGAGTAGTTCTCATGGCACTAGTGATAGCAATAGTAGCCATCCTTTGTACTTTTGCGAGGCAGCCCTCAGCCGTTACGGTACAGGTATTAGCCCACCAGGCAATTGCCCCATGGCCGTAGGTACAATTACTCTAGTATAAACCCAATGAGCGATTTTTGGCGAAAAACCCCAATTATTACCAATTGCACGTCTGCAAGACCAAAAGATTCTCTTAGCTTTATGGGCAATTTGCTTAAGGTGAGAATTCCATGTCAAAGTTTTGTCAAAGATCACACCCAGGTACTTGACCTCACTAGAGTAGGCAAGAGGAGAACCAAAGAACTTAATTATCTTCAAGTCTTTGAGACGTTTACAAGTGAAGGGAACTAAATAAGTCTTATTCGGATTGACTGCAAGACCTGCCTCCAAACACCACTTTTCAATTTCCTTAAGGGCAGACCCCATGAGATTTGTAACAGTATCATGGAACCTACCCCTTATAACAAGGTTTATGTCGTCTGCGTAGCCAATGCAGTACAGACCTTTGCGAGGAATTCTTTCCAGAAGTTCATCAACCACCAGGCACCAAAGCAAAGGGGAGTGAACACCTCCTTGTGGGCAGCCACGGCAGTTACCCACCATCATAGTTTTGCCCAGCATGCAAGCTTTTGCCATACGGGTTGTTAGCAGACTATTAACCCAGGTACATATCATGGGATCAATTCCCTTGTGTGCGAGAGAGTCATTAATAGTCTCAGTAGAGACCTTATCAAAAGCTCCCTCAATGCCAAGGAAAGCAGGGAGAGCTACTTCTTGTCCATTTACTGCACTATCCAGAGCTGTTGTCAGCTCATCAAGTGCAATCTCAGTGGACCTTCCAGGCTGATAAGCATGCTGGCACTTAGAAAGAGGGTTGGTTTTCAAAACACAATCCCTGATGTGCCTATCGATCAGTTTCTCCAGAGTTTTTAGGAGAAAAGAGGTAAGACTGATGAGTCTAAAGGCTTTCGCCACATTGTAGTTTGGCTTGGCTTGGGTATAAAAATTACTTTGCAAGTTCTCCAAGCATAAGGCACATAGCCAAAACAAGACAGGACCTGTAGATCCTACAAAGATGTTGTGTGATAATATCCACACCCTTCTGCAGGAGAGCAGGTATAATATCATCTGGTCCAGCAGATTTAAAATGCTTGAATGAATTAATGGCCCACTCACAACTTTACCAGGGGTCTCAATTTCACGCGCTAATTTCCACCTTTCCTTACTACCACATAAGGAGTGTAGCGGAATATCAGGATGACTTTCGTCATCTTTAATTATAGAGCCAGGAAAATGTACCCTAAACATCTGTGGTAAAGTACTTTCCCTATCTTCAGTAAAGAAACCATCTTCCTTTTCAATGGAACCCATTTGACAAAATTTGTCTCTAGAGAGTTTTGGCAGTGAGAGACGCTGTCGAAATGGCTACAGAACTGTCTCAAGTTATCCTGTTTACTAGTTCTTATAGCCTTATTGTAATTATTGCGAGCTTCATGGTACAAAGACCAATCGCCCGTTTTCTTGGCTTTATTAAGTCTTCTGCAATTCTTTCTTAATCCACTAAGATTTTTACGCCACCAAGAAACTTGTCTTGGTAAACTAGTGGAGATTGCATTGCAATTATGTTGATAAGATTGGAGTATAGAATGTTGAAGTGAACCAACAGCTAGTTCCAAGTCTATCAACGAAGTAAGTTTAAAATTCTTACCTGCTAGGGAGACCCTTAGATCTTCCTGATAGGAATCCCAAGTTGTTCGTTTGGATTCCACCAGTACGCTTAGTGCAGGACCTGAAAAAGTCATAAGGATTAGTCTATGGTCAGATAGGGTAATCCGGTTTGACACCTGCCAATCATTTACATAGTTCAGTGCTCTGTCGTTACATATTGTTAGATCAATGACTTCACACGTCTGTTTTGGGTAATAAAGGTAGATTTATTACCTCTGTTGAGCATATTTAGGTTGTTACCTAACAGGTACTCTAAATGTTCCTCACCTCTCTTGTTGCAATCACTACTTCCTCACACAATGTGGTGAGCGTTAGCGTCATAGCCAATAATGAACTTCAGCCTTGCATGCACACAGAATTTTACAAAATTCCTGGCTGAGGTCGCTAAAGGAATCTTATCCTCATAGGGTAGATAAGCTGACATGAAACATGCTGAAGCACCATCATCATTAAATACTCGGATGGCGACGTTATCACCGTCAAGAAACTTCGGTAGGCAGAGAGCATTCAGGAGCTTGTTAACAACTACGCAGGCTCTCGGTCTACTACAAGTCAGATCATAGAAGAGATTACCACAGCTACCCAGACCGAGGATTTTCCCGTGGTTGACCCAGGGTTCCTGTACTAGGGCAATGTCAATTCTTCCTTCAGCCAAGTCTTTACTGAGAAGAGCAGTAGCAGACTGGCAATGATTAAGGTTAAGCTGCGCAACAATGATGCCAAGCACCGCCATTGCAAAGAGCGGGGACCCACTAAGGGGCAGTTTCTTTGTTAGGATGAGTATCCTGCAAGAGGGTCTCATCCGTTAACGTGACATCGGAATCTGCATCTGAAACATCAAGATTTTCTATAAAGTTCGAAATCGAACTAGTAGTGGATTTAGGAGAGTTAGAACCATTATCTTTGCTCTCAATACTTAAGTAGGAGTAGATTCAGATGGTGTCCCATCCACCGAAGTTTCCACCTCTTCCATTAGGGGGTTAGATAATAATTAACTTCATTCTCTTAACACCTAGTGGCTCATGAAGCTGCTAGCGTGGCATTACATTCAATTTCGGCTCCTTGGCCAGGGTTCCCACGGGCCCTCAAAAGTCCCTATAAGGGTCCTATTTTCAAGTATTGTTTGTAGGGGCCCCTCTAAAGACCATATTTTGTAGTCAAAAACTCTAAAAATTAATCAAAGGCCCTATTTTTTTTAGGATTTGTGTCATTCTGTATCAAATCAATGAAAAACAATTTCTTAACTTGACTTCTCAAATTTTCATGAAACTTTTCGACACCTTACTCTTTTGATGCCTTAAATTTATCTATATTTTTTAAAAACCTATTATCATAAGTGATGTGTAATTAGTTTTTGAAGCTTGTTAAACAGACCTTTTTTTTAAAAACATGCGAGCAGTGTTT
The DNA here is from genome assembly GCF_026930045.1 of Uloborus diversus. Classification (NCBI taxonomy): domain Eukaryota; kingdom Metazoa; phylum Arthropoda; class Arachnida; order Araneae; family Uloboridae; genus Uloborus; species Uloborus diversus. The sequence goes on from NC_072736.1 coordinate 84,328,924, forward strand.
TAAAGTGTTAAATCGAAGTTCTATGGGAGCAGCCGAGTTGTATAACAAATTTATTAGGATCATTTTGAAGGTACTTACATGCACTTTAATTTTGTATGCAGTTAACTCCTAATTATGCACAGAATAGGGTGGGACCGTAACCGTGGATAACCAAATTCTGAGATAATAAGTAGAACACAATATTAGTCTATGCCAGAGGTTCCCAACCGGTGGTTCGCGAACCCCCAGGGGTTCGCGAGGTGCAGGAAGGGGGTTCGCGAAAATTTCGGTGCAATGGCGGATTTTTCCTAGTTTGGTAAAAAATTATAAAATATTCAATTTGCACACATAGTTACTAAATTTTTTTTTTAATTTGAAAACGCGCCAGACTCTTGTATTAAGCTCAAAAAAAAAAACAAAATCTTTCAGCGGTTTTATAATCTTGGTTAAAAAGAAATTTTCTCTTTTTTTTTTCGATAGACAACAAAAAGAGATGTCCTTCCTTCTTTATTGCGAGGCGCCATGCAGAAACGTTGTATTGAGCTGTGACGGGGATCACGATAACCTTAAAAAGGCGCCATCGCGTGGAGTCAATCAAACAATATACATAATATACATATGTCGAAAAAAATAAAGAATTCTCAAACAATGCATCATAGGGGTATTATTTCTAATCTGGTTGAAATATAACTAGGGAATTTCCGTCGAATTCAGTCATCGAATAGCAGACATGACAGCAAAAAGCTCCAAACTTAAAATTTATTACTGGATTTTACCCATCTGTTCGTTTTCAAAAATATATAACATCAGCATGCTCATAGTTCTGGGGAAATAGTTGTTAACAGACGTATTTAGAGATACTTTAGAGATGCTTGAAAACAAGTGATTTTGTTTGCAATTGGTTTTGCTACGTGAACTTGCTACTCTGTTTGTGAAGTTATAATCGTGTTGGTAATTTTTATGATTTAATAACTTTCTGCTGTTATGGATCGATGGTTGAAAACTGGTAGTTTGGTTGAGCGACAAATGGACAAGCAGTCAATCGATCAACCCTCAACATCAGCAGTAACTTTCGAATCAACACAGGATATTGAAATAGATAGCTGTAATGAACTGCCGCCTCCCCCGACTAAACAGAAAAGTGAACTAGGGGAGAAAAAAGGAAAAAAGCGAAAATATGACAGTGACTATTTACAAATGGGCTTTTATTTTACTGGAGAAGAGTCTGAACCTAGACTGCTTTGTCTTATTTGCAACGAAGTTCTAGCGAACAGCAGTTTGAAACCGTCACTTCTGAGAAGACACCTCGAAACAAATTATCCAACACACAAGGACAAACCTATCGAATATTTTAAAAGAAAATTGGAATATAATAAAAAGTGTAGCGTCTCTACGTTCCTGTTAGAATCCAACGAAGATAGTAAAATGGCCCTTGAAGCTTCATATCGAGTCAGTTATAGAATTGCAAGATCTGGACAGCCACATACAATTGCAGAAAATTTAATTGGACCGTGTGCTAAAGATATTGCTAAGTGTATGCTGGGAGAAAAGTCAGCAAAAAAAAAATTGACCTGGTTCCGCTATCAAACAACACAGTATCGCGCAGAATTACTGATTTGGCAAGTAATGTGGAGAAAGAACTTGTGAATAGAATAAAAGAGAATAATTTTGCGATCCAGCTTGATGAGTCGACTGATGTAGCAAACGCTGCAATATTACTTGTCTATGTTAGGTATATTTTTAACGATACAATTAAAGAAGATGTACTATTTGCAAAACCTTTGAAAATCAACACAACTGGAGAAGCAATTTTCGAACTGGTCAACAGTTACTTTGAAGAAAATGGAATAGATTGGTCTTTGTGTGTGGGTGTGTCAACGGATGGTGCAAAATCAATGACAGGAAAATTTGTTGGCTTTGTGGTGCGAGTAAAGAAGATCAACGAGAAAATTGAATGGACTCATTGCTGCATTCATATACAAGCATTAGCATGTAAGCGTATTCCCGCAGAATTATCCGCTACTTTGAATGATGCGGTAAAAATTGTAAATTTCATAAAATCACGTGCCACAAACTGCCGTCTATTTCACGCGCTTTGTGAAGATTTGGGAAGCTTTCATGTTACTTTTTTTCTTCACACAGAAGTTAGATGGCTTTCCCGTGACAAAATTTTGACACGCTTATTTGAATTGAAGTCAGAAGTCCAAGCTTTTTTTGTTGATCATCCATTTCACTTGTCCACTTGCATATTCGATCCTCTTTGGATGCAAAGGCTTGCATATTTAGCTGACATCTTTTCAAAATTAAATGAATTAAATCTATCCTTGCAAGGTGCAGTTGTTAATATTTTCGTTGTATATGATAAAATTGAAGCTATGGTAAAAAAAATTGAATTTCTGGATCCAATGCCTGGAAATGGGCGAGTTTTCTTGTTTCACTTCTCTTAGTAGTTTTTTATCAGAAAACTCAATGAAACTTGATGAAAGCGTTAAAAGAAATGCATGTGAACATCTGCAACATCTTGAACTAACTTTTGACGAGTATTTTCCTAATAGGCGCAACGTCCCTCTCTCAAACGACTGGATACGCAATCCTTTTGAAGGAAATCCATGCTTAGAGAACACCCTGACATTACCTGAAAAGGAAATGCTCATCGAGTTATCCTGTGATAATTCATTGAAAACTACCTTTAAAGAGCTCTCGTTAATTGACTTCTGGCTCAGTGTAAGAAATGACTATACCGTTTTGTCCAAAAAAGCAATTCGAATTTTATTACCATTTTGTACAACATATCTGTGCGAGAAAGGATTTTCCTCCTATACTTATCTCAAAGATAAATACCGAAGCAGATTGAATGCAGAGCCTGATTTAAGACTCAAACTGTCAGACATTGAACCAAACTTTCAGTTTCTTTGTTCCGTCAAACAGCCACAAATATCGCATTAAGGATTTTTTCCCCAATTTAAAGTATGCTTAAAAAAAATAGTTGGTTTATAAAACTTATTGTTTATAATTTTTCTTGTAGATGTAGTTTTAACTTTTTATTAATGTTTGCACTTAATGATATTTTACAATTATATTTTTGTTTATTGCAATCAAATGCTGCAAAAAATGGAAAGCAAACATGCTGTTTTTTTATTGTTTCTTACATGTTACTAATTTCAACATCAAGGGGTTCGCGAACTTTTTTGCCTGTTCCAAGGGGTTCGCAAAGAGAAAAAGGTTGGGAACCGCTGGTCTATGCAATAGCTTTAGATAGATCAATAATATTTGCATCCTAACTAAAATAACATTATAATAAAAATGCATGTAAAGCTGAAAAAGGATCATTAATTATAGCAAATGGAGTTCACACATATGCGAGCAAATGGTGCAAACAGATTAATTGAAATATTTCAAGCTAGGTTACCCCAAAAATGCAGAGGTGAAAGTTTTTTTGAACAAGGTTAATGCAGTCACTCGATTACACGCATAAGTCGTACAGATATGAAAATCAATATAGTGCAAATTTAAAGCAGTAAGTACACTGGTGTGCAAAAATTAAGGACGAAGTCGAAAAATTAGCATATCAGCTGAACGAAGAGGCAGAGTGGACAGAAAGACCAATCAGGAGATTAAGTAAGGTGATGTACGGTAGCACATGCGCAGATATGCAGGCAGACGTAATGGGGGAGTGTCTGAGTAGTATAAAGCATGTTGTTGGTGTAAGATCAGTATTTATGGCAAAGAGATTGCACGCCGTATAGCAGTTAAAATCACACAGAGTTGCTGCCTCAGCAAGAAATGGCGAATAATCAATCTGTTAGACGACATCTGGATGCTTTTACCCGAGGTCGAATCATTGGGAAGTTGGAGGAAGGCCGCAGTGTGACAAGTGTGGCTGCAGGGTTCGGAATTGCTCACAGCATCGTTTCATTACTTTGGAGACAATTTCAAACTACAGGAACAGCGGGTTCAGTAGTGGTCGTCCACAAGGAACCACACCCGCAGATGACCGGTATATTGTCTTACAGGCCAGAAGAAACAGGCGGCAGACAGCGGGAGAAATTGCTAGACACACGACACAGGCGACTGGACGACCGATATCGTGTTTTACCGTGGCCAGAAGACTGCACGGTGGTGGTCTGTTTGCACGACGCCCTATACAGTGTGTACTTCTAACCCCTGCCCATCGGAGAAGGCGTTCTCTGTGGTGCCGGGAACACCGGAATTGGAGAGACAAGGAATGAGGACGAGTACTCTTTACAGATGAGAGCAGATTCAGTCTGAGTAGCGATTCTCATCGCATACTCATCTGGAGTGAGCGGGGAAGCTGCAATCATCCCTCGAACATCATTAAAAGGGACAGTTATGGAGGTCGCGATGTTCTCGTTTGGGGAAGCATCATGCTTGGTAATCGTACAGACTTTCACATCTTCGACGCAGGTTCAGTAACACCCGTTATTGTAACGAGATTCTTCTTCCATATGTGCATCTTTTTAGAGGCGCTATGGGTCCGCAGTTCCTTTTCATGGACGACAATGCACCATGTCATCGCACAGTAGCTGCCGAACAGCTCTTAGAGAGTGAGGTTATTGTACGTATGGATTGACCGGCACGATCTCCGGATCTCAATCCCATCGAGCATGTATGGGATTTTCTAGGCAGACGCTTGGCCGCTCGTACCTTACTACCAGTAACGATTCGGGAGCTTCGATTGGCGCTGCAAGACCAATGGGCAGCAATACCTCAACAACTCATTGACACCCTCATTCTCAGCATGGGCAGACGCTGTGAAACCTGCCTAGCAGTCGGGGGAGATCATATCCCCTACTAAAGACCAGATGTTTCTTGCTGGACACCCATCACAGGGATGTTTTGGCCTTCAGTCGCATTGCGCTCCATGCTACTTTTTCAATAAAGCTTCTTTTTATCCCTCTGATTTATATTTTAGTAAGTGTTGCTTACGTTACACATGTCCTTACGTATTGGGGATCTTACGGTATTAAATGTGTTGATTTGGAAAGCTTTTGGACAAAGTTCTATTGAAAAAACAGTCTCACCCTTAATTTTTGCACACCAGTGTAGTGTAGATAAAAATATCAGGTTTCAAGTAGTCCAGTTTCAGGGACCATGAAAGGCTTGATGCCATTGGAAGGGAAAGAAAAAAAATAGGGATGTCTAGGAACAGGTTTTGCACTAAGTTAAAATGTAATGTTTATCAACATTTAGTTAATCATTGCCAAAAAAAACCTATTTTTGAATGTGTGAAAGCTGGTGGGTAATCTGCTCTGCGGATAATCAAGAGTTTAGTATATAGTTAAATAATTTTCAAGAAACACTTTTTTGCAAAATTAAAAATAATGTCCTTTAAAATTTTTGAAAAAAATATTATCTTAAACATATTTTGATGAATACATCTAATGTGTTTCAGTGTCAGAACGGAACAATGAGTAACTCAGCAGTTACAGTAAAAATTGTGGAAAAGTTTTATGTAATTTTTGCAAAATTTCGCTTTTGAATGTTATAGCTCATGTTTAATGAAAGCAACAGAATTTAAAATTGCTCATTGTAAAGAGAATTACATTCACTTTAGTTTGTAACTTGAATAATTTTAGAGAAAAAATGTTTTTCACAAAATTTTAAAACATGGAAATTCAAAAAAATTTTCTGATGGTGTTCTTTAAATTTTTTTAAAATACAGTTTGATTTTTAACTCTGAAATTCTCTGTATTCATTAAAGTAGAATCAAAATCATGTATTTTTGTCCAAAATTTTTAAAAGACACTATCTTTAAAATTTTTGAACTTAACATTTTATGAAGGAATATATATATATATATATATATATATATATATATATATATATATATATATATATATTAGGGTGGTCCTTATTTATATGGAAAAAAATAACACGTCGGTCAATAATAACACGTGCCCCTAGGCCGTTGAAGTTTAACACTTTTGATAAATTTCCCACAAATCTTCGAGTTTTTACTTCAGACTCAGTACATCGTTTCTTTTAGGTTTGCAAAATATTTTTAGTGAGGTAGCACTAAAATTAATCTTTATAATTTCTTTATGTCATCGAAAGATTTTACGGTGAATAAGAATGAAATAATGCTTTAGAAACTTTCCTTACTCGTACGCTTTTCTCAATGTATCTCGATAGTGTGTATTTTTTTCCGATAGTCTTGGACGGTCTGTAAAATAAATCGTTTTTGTGACTCATATTTGGTAAATTAGTTGCGAAATTCTTCGATTAATATTCTGCTCCTCTTTCAGTTGTATCATTCACAATTTTCAGTATTTTAACGATCTTTCTTCCCTTTAAAGAGTTTCCTTCATTTTGCCATGAATCAGGATCAAATAGAAAAAATCTTTTAGTAATTGTAGCTTATCAAACAGTTTTATTGACTCGTAATTGATTCTATGAAGAGGAAGATATTTACCAAGAAAGTATTCCAAATCATCTACAGTTATCTGAAATTTGTTAAACAGTCATCACACACGTCTTCCTTATCACAAGCATTTTTTTTTTACTAGTGTTTTCCTATCTTCAAAGTTAATTCCTTCATCCAATACGGACAAAGCTACTAGTTTATCCCCTAAATACCATAAGTGATTTATAAATTTTCCAATCACTGCTTCTGCTGCATGTTTGTCGTCATTTTGTACGCTGCTAGTTTTTCAGACATATTATATTATTGAAAGAAGCCTCGATTGGGTTGCTGCGAAAAACCATATCTTCATACAGAATTTAATTGTAAAACAGCATTGAAGGGCTTTCTTTTCATGTAAGGTAAATTTAAATTGTTTCCTAAACATAAAAATTTTCAAACAAAAATTCCTTTTACCACCCATGTGGCTCAGGGATAAGCTCCATGTTGCCGAAAACATATCCCTGTAGGAGGAAATTCACCAGGAAATATTATAAGTTATGAGAATTATCTGTAATCTTTCTCGATTCCGCTTTTTACGAACAATAAATAATATGTCATCAACTTCGTCTTTTAGAATTTAAGTGGTGTGTGTACTTGATTGAAATGTTATAAGTTCTGAATGATGGAGATCTTTCCACAAAATTTTGAAGCGCTTAAATAATTGAATATCTGATCTAGAACTAAGAAAGGCAAGAACTTCTTTAAGAACACACTCTGCAGTACGATTTAAAGTGCATGATTATGGCAATCCTCGTGTAATATATCACCGTACAATTTTTGCTCTAAAAATGCATGCACAATTCATTGGTATTGCAAGTCGTTGTATCAAACACTACAGCTAGAACAGTTAGTAATAAAGAACTATCATCTAAGATATCATAAGCAACTGAAGAAATATCTAAGGAATTCCGTGTAGCTGTTCAATATTAGGACCTGAAGCTATCACGGTAATCCTGTCAGCGTTCCTTTTCCAGTTACATCTGGATGTAGCTTTGTATCCCAGTGAATAACTACAAAATCTAAATTTAAATTCATGAAATTTAATTTTACCTTTCGAAGATTTTCTCTTGCTCTCTTAAGGAATGTACCACTGATCACTAGGTCATTTAGATTCAAATTTACTGCATCTATATAGCCTGTAAATAAATGAACGACATCTTTATCCCTAATATGGCATTTGTCTAACAGTGATGAAAGGCCAGCAGATATCAATAGTTGTCAAGCTTTTTTGCATTGAGGTAAACCAGCTGTAGAAAACAAAAGTTCAACAGTTTAGGATAGATATCCATTTTGGTTTCTAAATCTTGGAGAATCACAAGAATTTTGATGATAATAAAGGACTATGTACTGAAATAGAAGAAAATGAATTTAAAGTATATTTCTACACTGTTCTGATCTGGATATTTTTTTAAAATTTATATTTTAGCTATGGAAAATACAGTATATTTTTATGTTAGGAGTAATCGAGGATTTTTCGAAATTTATATATTAAAAATTGTATAAGCATTTAGGTATGTTTATAACTAAAGAACAGCAAATTAATATATAATTGCAATACTTATATTTATAGCATTGAAACCTTGCGACTCGATTTGCCACACCTATTACATACACAGGGAATTTTGTAAATCAACACCCCCAAAGCCTGGAGGAGGCAATTTGTTGCTGTCAAAGATCATTCATTAATGGCCTAGGCCATTCATTAATGGCCTATAGAATCCCTTGTGTCCATCTTGGTGGGAAGAAACGTTCCCCTGCTGCTTGGTTGGAACAAGCTCAGAAAAGCGTTACGCTTGATCCAAGGCCATTGGTGTACATGTACCCTCTGTAACATGTTAAATTTTACAGAATAAAGGTGAGAGAATGGTTGGTTTAGAAGTAGCAACACCTATTGAGGTTCAAAATTACTTTAAATATAAAACGTTAGAATTATTTTTACATGAAAATGAGAAAATCCGGAATTTTTTCTTCGAAAATCAAAGAAGGGGGCCCTGGGGGCATGTGTTAATATTCATGGATTGACTTAAAATTTTGCAGGGGTCATTTATTTGTATAATGGAACAAATTGAGGTGGCATCGCGTAAAATATCTGCAACTTCAAAAATAAGGACCACCCTAATATATATTCAAGTCACATAAATGTATTAAATTAATGCGAAGGTAATTTTCTATAAAATAATCTACCGTACAAATCTATAGAACTTTAGGTATAACATTTTGAAGCTCTGCTGTCAAGTAGAAAAAAAAAGGCTTTTTAACACATTTCAAAATTACTTATCAATTATGAATGATAAATAAAAAAAATACATATAAAAAAATTTAAGACATCTCAGAGAATTGGCGTGAAGTGTCCCTAAATAGTTTTAAAATGTGCCGTAAAAAGGCCCTATTTTTAATCTGCTGGAAAAGTGGAAACCCTGTTTGACCAACCAACGGCATTTCTTTCTTTTATGGCCATCTGACGTCAGGTTAGTTAGGCTGATAATAATACAAGATATAAAATAATACAAGGATAGCACTGTTACACAAATTGGCTGCACAATAATTTTACATTTGTTCAAAAAAATTATTTGAAGTTAGTTTTCCCTATGATAGAAGATATTTTGAAGCTTAGAACTGGCACAGTTACAAATTTTGGGTAGTTATTGTTATATGTTGGCAAGATCGGCAGAACCAAAAAGAGTTAGTGCTCAAAATATAAAGTTATTATGAACATATTATTGAACTTGCACCTGCTGGACTATAATAATGTAGGTAATGTGGTGAACAAGAGCAGGGATTTTGTTCGGATCGAGTGAAACTGCTTGTAGTTCTCAAGGGTTAGTGAGCGATACTAACCGTGAGGCGAAAGCCCCCTAGTAAAACAAAATGCTTAACTTTTTTTTTTTTTTTTTTTGCCGAAAAAGTTGGCAAAGGGTGCAATTTACAAAAAAATTCTCTTATAAATAGCCGTTTAGCATCAAACACTGGCATGTGACTGACAGTGAAAGTTTTAAGATTTATTATCCCTTGATTTTTTTGTGAAGTAAACTGAGTTAAAAAGTATAATGGAATTCCCAAACATACTTTGGATGATTTTGAAAATATGGTAACTGATTGGTTTATAGGATGCATTAATATCAGTTGGTTACTACGTTTTAAGCATATATATTTTTTAAATCAGCCAAAATACATTTTGTGAATTCAATTATACTATTAAATTCAGCTTTAAAGTAAGCAACAAACCATTGTAAAAGAACTAAGTATTTTTTTTATGAATGTCAGTAACCCGTGGTGTTTCGATCTTTTTATTTTAATTTTTGCTTTGAGTTGATTATTATTCTATTCTGATCATTCTTTTATTTGTCTATTCTAATATATGATGTCGAATAAATACTTTTGGGTTTGAAAAGTAAAATAAGAGACAACAATGTTTAATTACATAAAATTGCAGATTATTGCATGCACTAGTTTTGGGGTTAAAAGGAACCGCTTTTTCAATGCAAAATAAATGAGCTTATGGAACTTTTATCCATAAGCTTACTTATTGTGCATTAAAAAAGGGATTCCTTTTAACCCCAAAACCTGTGTATGCAGTCATTTATTAAATCATACTATGGATACTGTTAGTACAAAATAAGTTGAATTCACTGAACTAAAATTGAGTGTTTCAGTGTACTCATTTACTCTAACTTGCTATTACTAAAATATAAGAAAAAGATCTGTTTAAAAATAAATGCTGTTGCATCATTTAAATTGATATTATTTTGCTCTTGTTCAAGAATTATGAACAAGTGTAAATTCATTGTATTTCATAAAGGAGATCTAAAAGCTCTATTTTTTTATCTATGAATTTACTAATTTGTTCATATATAGTGTTACAAATTCTGTAAATAGTAATTATTTTTGTGATTAATTTATTGTAATCTAGCTAAATTTGGCATTTATTAAATTATCTTTCATCTAAAATTATTGTAGTAACGTAACCTGTAAATAGTTTCTTGTAATGAATATGCAGCCCCCATACATTCGGCTGAAGTATACGATCCCTTCATTTCTGAATGATAAAATTTGTGAATGGAAAGAAATAAGAAAGTGTAGAATGGAGTAGGATTTTCTGGAATATCTGAGAAGCTTTCTTTCAATGTCTATAAATAGCTGTGCTGCATGATAAAAAATCAGTCTCGATTGAGAATTTGTATTCAGAGTGTATTAGCTCTGTTTATTGCGAGGCATTTCGCTGTGTTTTGCGTATTTGGATGTAAATAGGTGTGCCATCGTTGAGTATACAGTGTTAACTGATATTTGCCTAATTGCTATAGTGAATTTAGCAGTTGTTGACGATCTTTCCTGTACATAGTGTAAATAAATCTCCTGCGTTTTCTCAAGAACTGTGTCGTCATTTCAAGAAAGTTTGAAGCTGCACCGGAACCTTTAACAATAGCTTTAACTGTACTTAGAACATATATTGTAATTTTTCACTAAGTTTGTGTTTATGTTTAGCAATTTCAGGGAAGATTATTTAAAAATATATTAATGTATTTTTACTATCAATTGAATATTATTTCAAAATCCCAAAGAGTTTCATGTGACAGATCCAAAAACAAATGTTTTATATTTGGCAAAATATGGTATTTGGTGCATTTATAGCTTACACTCTTTCTCCCTTTATATTGGGCAACATGAAGATTTTTCAGTTTTGAGCAATCGGGAATTGCTTATCATCACCTGACCAAAGTTGTTGATGTTCTGTTTTTTCATTACCATGACGACAAGGGTATTAGATTAGCTAGTTGTTTTAATATTTATTAAGAGGACAAATTGGCATTTATTCAAGGTTTAACTTAAGGCAGATTCATTTTTTAAAAGACATATGTAAAATTACATTTTTTTTTTCAGAAAAAACATGAACATAGATAAACTTAAAAAACAAAACATCTAAATACAAAATTTCCAGATTAGTAATATTCTTGCATTTAAAATTGATAAGAAATAAAAATACCATTAAAGGTATACACTGTAAATTTAATCTTTATGATGAGCATATAGATGCAATAATGAATCTTTATTACTGCATCCTGATGACCATTTATTTTTTATGGATATGACTCGTTACCTACGCTAGAAAATCACTGGTTATAATATGAGGGGTGCAAACTTGGTCATTTCCATTCCATTCATAGAAACAAGAAACCAATCAAGTAGGGTTCTATTGCAATTAGTGATTGCAAAAAACATAATTTGAATTCAAGAGGTCAAAATTCAAATGATTTTTCTTTATTTACTTTGGATTGTAACTGATATTATTCTCCTCCTACTTTCTAAAAGTCAAAAAAGAGTGAATTATATTGTTTACAGATTTTTTTTTTTTCTTTTTGAACTTTTCATTTTGTGCATTTTAATCTTATGCAGTTTATTGAAAGTAAAACTTTTCAATTTTCTAGGGGAGGTTCTGATGGATGAATAATTCCGAGGAATGAATATGAATTTTCGAAGATAAAAAAAGTGCTTTAACATCATATTTATACATTGTTGATATTGAAAGTTTTTTCATTGTACAAACTCATGTTTATCTCTTATGTAAATATTTGCAGTTATGAAATAAATATTCTCTTTAAGTTTAGTTTACATCTGAAAATATAATACATCAAAAAATATTATCAGAACAGAGCATTATTTTCCTAAAATTACAAACTTTTTAAAAACTGTCCTAAAATTCCAATATAAGCATGTGTATGTGTGATAGAAACTTTTGTCAGACAAAATTGCATGTGCAAGGTGGGTTTACCATCACCATTGAAGGGCTAGATACCTAGCACCGGTCTCTAACCAGGATTGCCAGGGGCTAAAAGGTGCCCTAAAATGAGTAATTTACCTTCATTTTAGTTTCCATATGAGGCTCATTCTTCAAAAAGTAACTTTTCTGTCATGCGCCTTTTACAGAAAAACTTAAAGGAGCAATTCACTTAACTGCTTTTTAATTTCATCAAAAATATAGCTATTTAAACCTGCCAACAAGTTTTTAATAATAATTTTTATTTTAGTATATTTTTGGTTGACAATATGTGAATTCTCACCTCCATGGCATGTCACACACCTGGTGTGACTGTTTATGTCGCTTAATAACTTGTTTAATTAAAAGTAGATATTTATTTATTATTCCTTTCACAAGTGTCTCAAATACTAATTGTTTAAGTATATTTATTTTTTTTAATATTGTGTTTTAGTTCGTTTTTTGGGATAAGTAGTCGTATCATACAAAAAATTCTCACCTCTGTTACCTAAACAGAAAATGCCATTCCTCATTAATAATGACATCAGATTTTTAACCAACTTCAAAAAAAAAGGTTATGATTTCGTATTGCGGCTTTTTGTGTGTGTTTTCGAATTATTCCAACACTACTGGACCGATTTAAATTTTTTTTTTGTTTGGAAGGGTATACTTCCCAGATGGTCCCATTGTAATTTGGTCTGGATCTGATAACGGGTCCCGGAGAAATCCAAGAAACTTTAAATTTCGTACGTCATGGTCACGTGGTGTTGCTGTGATCGGTGTATTTTCACACCTAAGCTTTTGGCTTTTTCTTGAACGATATTTAATTCTCACGGCACATGGATAATTAATTTTCTCAACTCTGCGCCACATGGTAATTTTTTATTATAAGTATTACTAATGTATTTATTACTGCGTAGCAAAGCAGTAAATTTAATATATTTTGCTACTTTAATAGTTGAATCAATTACCTTAATATTTTATTTACTAATAAATAACTTTATTTTGGCACTAAAATATAACGTTTATTTAATATTCCAATTTTTAAATATATTTAGTGTTCAATTGAGGGAGAATTGAATATAGAACACCCCTCCACCACGATTTAATTTATATTCTTCAATAATATGCATTATAACTGTGTATGATTTCTGAAGTTTGACCAATATTCTGGATTTACTACTTCACGACATGGGTGCAAGACCTTCCGTCTCAGGACGGATTTCCGTCTTGGACAAATTTCCGAGACGGAGGTCGGGAGTTTTTACTTAAAAAAGAATAATTGAATGTTTGGAAAATATGCTTTAATTACTGGACCGTTCCATAACAACGAATTTACATCGACATTCTCTCGATTTTCTGCCATGGGCTTGTTTTGTTTGCAACGTTCATTTGGAGGAATGGCTTTTCGACTCGCGCCGTTTGACTTTTTTTAGGTACAGCTCCGTTATTTCCAATTCACTGCATTGCAGACCGAGGAGTTGCTCGCTATTCTCCCTGATTTTTTGAAATAATCAGGGCTCTAATTGAAAATTTAGCTTTTTCTCATGCTATTTTCGATCATTCTTTCGTTTTTTTCATTTGCGGTTTTTTTTTTTTTTTTTTTCAAACTTTACACGCATAAATGAAAATGATGTACGCTCTTAAAATGTCTTAAGAGTTGAATCTGAATCACCGATTGAGAATGATTGCTGACGAGTTGAAATAATTACCTCACAGCAAATGGCGTCCACCATACCAGGTAAAACGGAAACTATCGGGGATTTCAATTTCAGGGGTGATTGTGTTCCGGTATTTTCATCTTGATTTCTGGTATCTTCATCTTCGAAAATACCGGAACTTCTATATTTTCAGAAAAACCCACTTTTGTAAAACTTAGGGCGATGTTTAATGAAACACCAAAAGTCCGAATTGAAGTTTTGTTTGGTATAAAGCGTAAGCTACGGCCATATTTTGTAAACTCTATGGTAATTATCGAAGAACAGCTGGGTTGGGGGATGGAATAAAGGCTAGATAAGAAGAATCTTTGAAAAATTTCAAGAAATGAGAAAAATTAAAAGAATTTAACTCCCACCATGCACATGGACGTATTAAGCCCAATTAAAGCTTCGAGTTTTAGCCCCAACAAATAATTATGTATATAAATTATTTATATACATAATATAATGTGTACATACACGTAATATGTATATATATATGCCCATCAAAACACTTTTTCTTCTTGGGGGAAAAAAAAAGTTCGGGTATTTTTTCATGGAGTCACAATCACCCCTGTTATCAATGAAAATGGGAATTTTGGAAATAAACGAGGGGAAATTTCAAGCTGGTTGGAAACACCGATGAGCAACCGTTACTGCATTCTTGACAAAGACTTTAGGAATCACTAAATTCCAATGTCATTGAATCTAGCACTCGCTAGAATGGAAATATGGGAGGGGGAGGGAGAGAAAGGAAAGGAGAAAAATAACGGCAGCATGAATTTGCGAAAAAACGCTGCTGTCGCAAAGAGGATAATCAGTTCGCAAATTAACCCGCGATACTGAGGTCTTAAAACGTTGATATTTTTGACAATCTAAGAGGGGGGGGGGGAGGTGTTACTCAAAGGTTACAGTATAAAATATCAAAAAACTGAATTGAAAGTCATTTTTGAAACTAAGAGTGGTTTGATACATCTCCCCTGCTAGCTCTTAAAAATTTAAAAGTCAAAGTTTTAGGCTGTCTTTAATGATGTAAAAGGAGGAAGGGGGAGGTTTTAAAAAAAATCAAAAATTGGAGTCTTAAAGACATTAATTTAGGCAATCTTTGGTGAATTTATGAGAGATGGTTTTGGTGTTTTAACATGAAAATGTTTTGTAGCTGATGTATTAAAAACTATTTGAGGCTATAATTAAATGGACTTGAGTGAAACGGCATTTGGGACCCTCTCCCGAAAAGTGTTTGTAATTGAAGTCTTAAATCTTTTAGGCTGTCTTTGGCAATGTCAAGAGGAAGGGGCTCTCTTTAGGCAAAATTCCGACACTGGAGTCTTAAAAGAGCAACTTTAGACCGTCTTGGGGTTCGGGGTTCCCCTTTCCCAAAAAATATTCAAAGCTGAAGTATTCAGAACTCAATTTTAGGTAATCTTTAAAAGACTTAAGAAGAGGGAACTCGAAGGCTTTCTCTCAATAAGTTTTAGAATTTAAATTCTTAAATCTTCGGTGATGAAAAGGGGGAAACAGCAAATTTAAGTCAAATTTAATGAA
Source organism: Uloborus diversus (assembly GCF_026930045.1). Classification (NCBI taxonomy): domain Eukaryota; kingdom Metazoa; phylum Arthropoda; class Arachnida; order Araneae; family Uloboridae; genus Uloborus; species Uloborus diversus. Next base: position 84,344,321 of record NC_072736.1, read on the forward strand.
CTTAGGGGAAGGAGTTCGGGGGGGGGGGGGGGCCTCTCCCCGAAAATTTCTCCACGCTGAAGTATTGAAATGCTATTTTGACTATTTTTGAGTGAGTTAAGAGTTAGGGAATTCAGAGGTCTTTCTCGAAACATTTTCGAAATTGTAGTCTTAAAACTTTGGGTTGTCTTTGGCGATGTGTGGATGGGAGTTGCTCTCTCAATAGAAAAAAAAATCTTAAACAAAAACTTACACTGAGTTCAGTAAACACAATGAGAGGGGGGGGGGGGTATTCCGCTCCCCAGTCCGAAATATTTTCGTTTCTGAAATTTTAAGAGCTTTGTTTTGGACTATCTTTGGATGACTTAAGGGGGAAGGGTGTAGGAAGGTTCTTTCAAAAAGTTTCCAAAATTAAAGTATTAAAACTTTTAGGCTGTCATAAGTCATGTTTATAGGGAAGAGGGGTACTATTCCTACAAAACAATTTAGAAACTGAAGCCTTGAAAATTGAAATTTAGGACATTTGTGGTGAACTCAGAGGAAGGGTTTCGAGAGTTCTCTTCCGAAAATGTTTTGATGCTGAAACTTTAAAGCGCTACTTTAGGCTATATTTGAGTGCCTGAAGAGGGATGCGATTCGGGAACCCTGCCTGAGGTTAGGATTCAGTTCCCCTATTTTTTTTTTTTTAATTAATGAATATTGGAAAGGATACCTTGTTTAAAAAATATATCTACTTCACTGAAGCGATTTTTTATTGCTAATTTTACCACCTGCTATCTTATGAAAGAATTCTTTTTCAAATGAAGACTGAGTGGGGGAATATCATTAGTCGGCCATACCCTTCCCCCCACCTTTCCTTAATTTCTGGTTTGTTGGCTCTACCTTATGTAGACATTCCGATCAGAACTGATTTATGTTGCAAAATAACTACCTTATGGCCTAAGCGATTTTATTGCTACAATAAAAATGTTTACGATCGGCAAAAACTAATGGTGCGGTGCCGCCAACGCTTTTAACCGTAACATTATCCAACATCGTCTAAAATTGCGTTTCTGGAACTTCAATTTCGAAATAAGTTTGAAGACAGGAGGAGGGTTCCTGAACTCCATCCCTTCCATAGTGCATTCAAAAAGTGTATAAACGTTATGAAAGATGGAGTACAATTTCATTTTTAAAACTTTGGTTTCTGGGAGGGCCCAGAGCACCGTCTCCCCTTTCTCTAATATTTTTGAAGGCTGCTCAATATTGTTATTTTGGAACTAACAGTTTGAAATAATTGATGTAAGAGTCCCTGAACCCCTCCTTTCCCAAAACTTTACAGAAATGGCATACCATGGCGTTTTTTGAACTTCAATTTCAAAAAATTTCTGAGGAGAGTCCCCCAGACCCCCCCCCCCTCCACTTTTTGCCGGATTTTAGATTTTTTGGAATTATGATGTCAAAACGCTTAAATATTACAATTTAAAGGCTTAAAATTTAAATCAAACACAGATTCCAAAACTGGCATTGTTAAAATCTACAACATTAATACGCATAAATTTTTCCTTAAGCCTGCATGCAGGCGGGGGGGGGGGGGGGGGGGAGCTGAAAATGTTTTCCGTCTTGAACACATCACCAAACTTGCACCCATGCTTCACGATGTCGCCAGTTCAATTTGAAATTAGGGTTTTGTTAATTAGCAGGCTTCAAAAAAAGGAGGTTCTGAACTCGTCGGATTTGTTTTTCTTTTGTACAATGTTCCCATAAATACTCGAAGACACTTGTACCCAGGGGCGTGCACAGGGAGGGGGGACGTCTGTTGGCCCAGGCCGGAGCCTGGAGGGGGCCCAATATTATTGTAACTAATGGTGAAATATAGGGGTAAATAATATGGAGAGGGGCCCGGAAAAGTCATTTGTGATGAGCTCCAAAATTTCTGCGCACCCCCCTGCCTGTACCGATAAGGAAAGGTTTTTTTGTTTGAAACAGCATAGTTCCTCGGCGGTCTAATGTTAATCAAGTTCAGGTTTGATGAAATTGAGGGAACTCTTCAAATATATTCGCATTTAAATCGATTTGTACTTTATTAACTTTGTATATCGTCTCACTTAGTGAACCGGTTTTTATGCTTTTTTTTTGTTTAGGGGGTAGTCTAATTTAGGTTCCAAATCTTTGATTTACCCTATTTCTTCTTTAGGGAAAAGTTACAGGTAAAACAATACATTTCATGCAATTTCCCTCACAAACGATTAAATATAAAACCCATTGATAAACAAAGGCCATAAAGCAAAGGTTTATACTTTCTTTACCTATAGTTAAAGAAAGTACTAAAAATATATATTATTAAGAGTAACGATAATGAAAATTTTTAATTAAGGATTCTCTGAAGCAAACATAAAATTCATTCTTGTGGAATTTTAATCTTCAGCTATAGTGGGGTCATGTGAAGAAACATGCGACTTTTATCAGGAGTTACATGACACTAATTGCGAAACATAAATTACAATATTACAATTCTAAAATTTACATTTTACAAATTTAAACTTAAAGCGATTTCGTTTTTTTTTTAGTGACTTGGGCATTTGCTTTCGGAAAGCAAACTTTGATCAAGTTGAACAAATGATGAAGAGAATTTTTTTTGTATAGTTACGCATTTGAAAAAGCCTTTCTTCAGTTGTCGGAAGTCTCCGAGACGCTTGCCGTGTTATTTACACCACTAAAAAGCAAAAAATAAATTACTTTTAAATAAATAAAAAAAAAAAAAAAAAAAAGCCTTCAAAAAATACCCAGGAACTAAAAAGCACTGATTACACTTACATTTTTTATTTCCTACTCAAACATAGAAATGAAAATTTTACAATTCCAGTACAAAAATCAACTAAACTAAACACCAAATTATAAAATAAACAGATTTAAATTATTATACGATGAATTATTTTAAATACCTAACTAATTATACGATCTGTTAATTTTTAATAACCTTTTGAAGTCGTTGCCTCCTATAAACAACTACATAATCCTAAACTAAACACAATTTAACTATATGCGAAATTAGTCTTTAAAACTTAACCTACTCAGTTACGTTAGGTAGTAGTTTAACAACTACACAATCCTAAAATAAACACAATTTAACTATATGCAAAATTAGCCTTTAAAACTAAACCTACTCAGTTACGTTAGGTAGTATTTTATAGGAGGCCCCCCGACTTCAAAACGTCATTAAAAATTAAGAGCGTATATAATTAGTTAGGTGTTTAAAATAATTCATCGTATAGTAATTTAAATCGGTGTTTATTTTATAATTCGGTGTTTAGTTTAGTAGATTTTTGTACTGGAATTGTAAAATAAATTTCATTTCTATGTTTGGGTAGGAAATAGAATGTAAGTGTAATCAGTTATTTTTTGCTTTTTAGTTCCTGGGTATTTTTTGAAGGCAGTTTTTTTTTTATTTTAAAGTTATATTTTGCATAATGCAAGGAAGTCTCCTCGTTTATTTTCAGCCATAAAGAAGTTCTGAGATTTTTGTCGAAAAAAAAGAAGATAGATTTAGTTTTAAAAACAAAGTGTGGTTGAGACTTATCACCTCCGAGAACTTCAATTTCAGGGATGTAAATTAATGTAAAAAAAGTGAACACATGTTTTCATATGCAGCTTGTAGCAACCAAGGAAAAACATTTATCTGAAATATGTGTCCATTAGGCCTATATTAAGAGAAAATTCCTCACCTTCGTGACAGACCTTATCAGTGTCATTATTTGTGAGGTGAAAATAAATGGAGGGGAAATATATCAATCTTAGGCATTCTAGCAAAATTATAAATTGCCAGTATACTCTCAAATTTACTAAATACTATTTTTAACACCTATTTGAACAAAAAGGATAACTACTAATTAAGCTGTACTTTAATTAAGAGAGCTTAATATTAGATGACCACTAATCATTAAAATAGCTCAATGTTTGCGAAATTAATAAAATTACTACTTTGATACTAAATTGGCCTCAAATTTAAACATTTTCTTTTTTTTTAAATTTCCGTGAACAAGACTTTTTATTATATGAGTAAAATAATTGGAACTTAGCTGGGGGGGTTATGGTTGGAATAATAAAAAAAGGAAAATAAAAGGTTTTGAAATTGAAAAATATTTCGTTCAGAAGTTATTTTCTGCAGAATGACCCATAAGTTATATTGAAAAAATGTAGGTAAAAAAAAAAAGCAAATGTGGACCAATCATAGGGTTGTCGCTGTTTCAATATTAAAACTTTGAACAACGGCAACCCAATGATTGGAAAGTTTTTCTGCTTAGGCAACCCTATGCCATTGGTTTTATAATATTTTTACCTCAATTTTTTTACATAACTTATGTGGAATTTAGATGAGGGTAAATTACTCATTTTTGGGCACCTTTTAGCCTCTCTCAACTAGTTCACATGCAACAGGTAGGCAACCTTACTTTAACTTCTTTAGCTTTTTCTCTTCATTGTTAAGGGTAAATTACTCATTTTTGGGCACTTTTTAGCCTCTGGCAACCCTCCTTCGGAACTGGAAAGGGTGGACAACCTTACTTGAGCATTTTATTTCACAACTTTTACTCTTAATCTATGGTAACAATTTTAAGAAACTCGATGATGGTAGGTCAAACCAAGTGGGATCTTAGACTATTAAAGCAACTGACTGGAGCTAGCTAACAACAAAGTCTAAAGTCCCTTAATTAGAACACTGTAGTAATATAGTGTGATAGAAAAACAATAAAAGGAGCAAATAGCAAACTAACAAGGGTATGACAAGTTAAAATTGAAATCTAAAATGAAATTGATGGAGTTAGTCTCATTACTAGTGGAAAACTCCATCCTATGGTTGAAAAAATTAAAAAAATGAAGACAAAAAAAAAGTTAAGCAGATAAGTATCCGCCTATCAAAATTGCATTGGGCCAACATGCCTACGTTGAATTTGTTTATGCATTATTATATATTTCCGTCAGAAAATCTGAAGATTTATTCCATGCAATTTTTGAAAAAGTTTCAAATACACTGCAGTTCACCTGCATTCTACGTTTAAAAAATGTTATCTTAATATATAAAAATCTTCTGTGCGGACGTTTGTCACCATAAGGCTTTTAAACGGCTGGACCGATTTTGATCAAATTTTTTGTGTGTAATTAGTTGTGGTAAGCATGGTTTCGAAGCGTGATGGATCGAATCGGAAACGTTTTTGTTAATTAACTAATTTAAACATTAGATGATTATATCTCCCAAATGATCAATATTAATTTTAACCTATTGTTGAGCGAGAATTGAAATAAATATTTAAACTGTTGCCAAAGGACGATAAGAAAGCCAGCTTTGCTTTTTGTAATGAACTTTCCAACTGTGACATGTCATAATGGAGAATACATAAACGTAGAGAGAGTGAGTGAAGCCTTCATTTCTTGAAAGCAACGATTTTAGGTCCAGTGATATATTTTAAAGTAAAGTACTGGAAGAAATCGGATTTCTTTCACAAGGTTCACGCAAAATGCGTATTTTTCGTCGTAGTTAAACCATGTGGGCACTAGATAAATCAGGCTTTAATAAATATGTGCATTCTGACACCAAGCAGCTTAAAACATTTTCTATTTACTTATTTTTTTTCAACAAAACGGTTGAAACACTTGATTGTCAATTGAAAAGTTGAAAAATTTCAATAAACTAAGTTTGAACAGAACAACGTCTGTCGGGTCCTCTAGTTGTACTTTTAAATCAAACATGATCATTTGCATTTCACAAAATTTTATTAAAATAATATCTTTACAAAATTTAAAACATTTCTAAACACTACATATAAAACATAGCAATATATATTTTCAAAAACATCAAAAAGTTGAGATAAAAACAGTACATTTCTGCAGTTTCTGGAATATAAAGAATAGAGAAAAGTTTTGAAAAGCATACAAATAAGACAAAATAAATTGACATTTTTATTATATGAAAAGAAAAATGTAAAGGAAAGAACAGCTTTAAATTTATTTTTAAGAAATTCCTTAGTTAAACCACATCATATTGTATTGCCTTTAAGAATTAAACGTTTTATACATTTGACAGTAATAATTCATATTCAAAAGTGTTCCTTTCTTGATGAAATACTGTATTTTAAGAAAGTCAATACTAAGTGAAGTATTTTCACCTTATTTGATTCTCAAGTATTCCAAAAAACTTTTTTTCCTCAACAGTATATTAACTAAATCAAAGAACAACAATAATATCTACCTCAGAGCCAGACTGAAGAAAGTCACATTATGACAATTTTACAAGAGAGGAAAAAACTTTTTTTCTGGCGCATGCAAGGTTCGCCAATATATATCAGTCTATATACAGTGAAAAGCACAGTTTATACATTTGCGAAGGGTACGTACAAATGAAAAAAAGTATAATAGGTATAGGTTAACGTGTATTAGACTCTGCAGGGACCAATTTTAAAAACGTATAAGCGGTGCTTCACTGTATATCCGATATTTATTTTGAAAATATGATATTTTTTTTATTTACTTTTTCAACTACAATTTTCAGTATAAAAATTATTAATTATAGTAATATTGTTTATTAAAAATAACCAAAAAGTTATGTACTATATTTTTATGATGTATTAATACATCATTAATATAACAAAGTAATATATTCCTTTTTATTTTATGTTCATAAATATATTAGTATTATAACAATTGTAATTCATATTAAAAGTGCCTAATTAAATTTTAAGCATTGTTCAGAAAAAAAAGATGTCATATGACTGCACCGACTAATGCATTTTTTATTTCTGAATCATATAACTGTGTAAAGAAGAAAAATGAGTGAAACAGCTAATGCTACATTGACTCCATTAAAAATTGATAAAAATGTAAAATGAAATATTCGATACAAGTAATGAAAGAAACCTTAATTTTAAGTCTACATATTGTAACAATAATATAAGAAAATAAAGAATGATTTGAGGATGCATTTACTATTTTGAAGACTTGAGTTTATGCTAATTGAAAATATCGGATATATATATCAAAATATCAGATATTTTCGAAAATATAATTTTGAACCTTGGCGCGCTTGCAAAGGATGGGATGCACACTCTTTTAACCCTTGTAAAAGTTTGAAAAAGTTGTTTTTTGAAGACTTACTATGCGGAATAGGCTCCTACATACAATGTACTAAGGAACGGAAAATCTCAATTTTTGGACTTGTCAGTCTGACTCTGAGGTACAGATATTTATTTACAGTTCTAATAAATAAAACTATAAGACACATTGTTACACAGACAATGAAGACACAAACAAGAATAAGTCAGGGTTGCCAACTCTCCGCATTCTGTGGAGTTGCTCCGCAAAAATAGTGAAACTCCATGGCTTTGCAAAGAAGTTCTTTTGCTCCGCATTTCCCGGTCAAAAGTTTTCAAACTTAAATTTTGTTATTTTATCCAAACAAACATGTAAATGTGATGAATTAAAGATGCTAATCTCAAAGATTGAATGTTTTATTAATTTAAAAACAATTATTTTATACTTGTGCTCAAAATGATTTATTAAAGCTATAAAACAAATTTAAATATGTTGTTTTCATTATTTTTATTGAATTTTGTAAAAAATACTGAACTGCTCCGCACATTTTTAAATTGCTCCTTAAAATCACGAGATATGCTCCTCAAATTGTTTCTCCAATGTTGGCAACCCTGGTAAATACTTTTGAAAACAGCATAATATACTTAATTATGCTAAAAAAAAAAAAAAAGACAAAATCAAATATTATGCTTTTGTAGAATGTCCCTTCATTTAACCGCTTACCCCAGCTTCACATTCTCCCCTGAGAGCACGAGAGGTTGGCGAGGGGAGCGCTGAACGAGAGAGGCGTACACAATCTCGGTAGAGTGTTTTGCACGCAAAGACGTTACAACACTCTCGCACTTTAACTGTCAATGTCAAATCCCCTTTATTTGTTTACAAAATGAACCACGAAGTAGCTGCAGCTTTTGCCTGATGTGTGTGCATATTTACCACATCAAGAAGACAAGAAAGAGATGGATTGGTTTGAAACTCTGGTAAATTTGTAAACGTAATAATGCAATTAAACAGAAAATGAAATTATGGGAGTAGAACAATGGCACACTCAGGAGTTTTCCTAGGGAGGGGTTTTAGAATTTTCAGGTACGTGAAGAGGGGCAAAATCAGCATTTTTTCAACCTCTCCCAGATTCATGTAGATTTTTTTTAAAGTTTCAAATTAATATAGTTTTATACAGTTTTTATTTTAATTACAAACTGATTTAACAAAATTTCAGGGAGGATTAAATTTTTTCACTTTTGTTCTCAATGCTATCTTTCTATCCATCAAAACACAAAATTAGTTTGAATTTTCAAATCAAGAAAGATGCACACGATTCTAATGGGGTTGTTTCCAGTCAAAAGTACTATATTTAGTCACTCAAGTTGATAGAATGAGCAAAAAAAAAAAAGTACATGGAGCGAGGAAAATCTTTAATTTTTAAAACATTTAACTTTTACTTAATTTTTTTAAGTGTCCGATTTTTCAAACAAGACGTGGTATTTGTCGGAGTACTTTGAAAATATTTTTTTTTTCAAGCAATTGAACTGAATTAACTCATTTTAATAATGCTGTTTTAAGTACAGATGAATTAAGTTTTACAAATAACTGTAAAGCATGATTAAGAGTTCTTAATATTTTTGGAGCTTTCAGCCGTGAGTATTTCATATGAATGTACTAAAATAAAACTTATAACACTAGCATTTCATAGTTAATTAAAAAATTAAATAAAAAGCAGAAAATAATAAGCAACTTTTCCATACAATATTAAATATATTACCAGTCATAACAAGCAGCAAAAAGCGAAGAAATGAGTAATGCTTGCTAAAAACTACAGACGTACCGAGTACTCGGTACTCGGCCTACTAGGCCAATTTGCCGAGTACTCGGTACTCGGCCAAATTCTGATCAGATACTCAGCCAATACCGAGTAGTTGCAAGAAATTGAATATTGTCCAAGACAGGTACTAAAATTTCTAAAAAAAAAAAACCATTATATTCTGCAATCATTTACAATTAAAATTTATAAGTCAAATTTAAATTTTGAGAATAATGAAGTTTGCAATGCTTCAATGGAATAAATCTTCATTTTAATGTCCCCAAAGTTAATAAAACGTATTTATTAAAAAATAACGCAAAAAAGGTAAGTATAGAAAATATGGAATTTTTATATTAAAAATGGAGTTTTGCTACAAACAAAAATTAGTTATAAAAAATGTAAAAATACCTTTGTTTAAAAAATAAAAGGAAATAAAACAAAGTTAAAAGCACAGTGCAGGAACTCTGCAGACACGTGATTTGGCATTACAAGGAATTCCTTTCTCAATGCACAAAATGAGAGCTCGTAGATTTAAAGGAATCCGACAAAAGTCGGATTTTTTTGTTGAATGTCTTTATACTCTTTAGTTCACATGTTATGCACTGAAAAAGACGTTCCTTGTAACGGGGGGGGGGGGGAAGGGGGGTAGAAACACGTGCATGCAGTGTTCCTGCATATTTGTTTTATCTGCTTTTAAAAATTATTTATGTTTGGCAGACTAGAACTATAATTGACTGGTATACAGTGAAACCCCTCCTAACGGACACCCCTCTTATGCGGACAATTTTTAATTCCCCAGTTCCAATGCAAATAACATTATTAAACCCCTGTCCTGTGAACACCTCTCTATTACGGACCAAAAAAATTTGTCCTGTTTGTGTCCACATTAGAGGGATTTTACTGTACTTTGCTTTTATTCGAACTTGATTAATCATACCTTTTATTTATTTTTAATTAAAATTTTTTTTTTTTTGTAAAATTTTTGACAGAAACAAAAATGTTTATATAATGGGTAATTAAATTTCAGCAGGAATTTAATTTAAAAAACTATTATATGGACAAGGAGGTCTATACTACTATTCCAATAAGTTCAAAATTCATCACATGTGTGTCGGTGGTTCTTCTTACAGGGGTGATTGTAAATTCATCAAAAAATAGCTGAAAGTTTCAAAGCGAGAACGGGGGGAGGGGGGGAGGTTAATCTTTGACCCCTATTACTTAAGTGCACCTTTGCTATAGTATTAAAAAGTTCTGAGTCAAAATATTGTGTGTACATTTAATTAAAATTTTAATGGGTTCAAAGTTACTTTTGAGTTGGTGTTATACAAATTATCTTGACATTTGTCCATCTTAAGGCTCTTGCAGGTATATTTGATGAGTATTAAATAATTTTTTAAAAAATACCGAGGTAGGGAGATAAAAGCATTTTAAAAAAAACATAATTCCGGTATTTTCTGACATAAAAATACCGGAAATTGGTCCGAAAATACCGGAAATTCGGTAAAATACCGGAACACAATCACCCCTTTCTTAAAACATAATTGGTACTTGGTAACTCGGCCGAATAATGAAAGGCCGGGTACTCGGTACTCGGCCAAAGTGATACTCGGTACGCTCTACTAAAAACGATTACAAAGCAAATTCCGTGTGTGAACAGATCGCAGTGCCATAATGGCGTGGCAATAGTTCTCGTAATCCTTCGACTTGTGTTGAGATTACCAACAGAAAACGGAGACTCCATGAGACGCAACTTTGACGAGGTGAGGCAAGAAAAGAGCTCCCTCCACATTATCGATCTTGAACTTCTTGGGGTCTCGTGCAAGAGTGTGGATGAGGCATTATACTTTGCATTGAAAGAGATGTTCCTTGAAGCTTCGAAACTCATCTCTTACTTCTGCTAGTGCAGCGGTTCCCAACCTTTTCCCCTTGCTAACTCCTTCCAAACTCAGAAAGAAGTTGGCAAACTCCCTGGGTACTAATTATAAGTAACAGGCACAAAAAACGAGCGGGCACACACATGCATAGAAAATAAAATTTGGGAGATCAGTAAAAAAGGAGCAAAATTTGCCCAAAACCACTTGAACATGAAACTTCATCAGAACAGGCATGTTAAAACTCCGCCATTACAATATTTTTTCCGCGAACCACCAGTTGGGAACCACTGTGCTAGTGCAATTCAAGTCTTTTCTTTTTTTTGTGTAGTACTTAATCCAAAACAAACTCTACGATAATGATCTCGGGGGTTGCCACAAAAATTTAAGAATGAAATTCCCTGACTTTTCCAGATCATTTTTGTACACATTGCTTGGCGAGAAAACTGCTTGCCAAGCAATAGACAAGTACAAAAACTTCAGAGTTATTAAAAAAATAATAATAATTAAAAAAAAACACAAATTAATATATATTTTCACCACTGGACCTTGTTCTTTCCACTTATACTATGTTATGTGTAAAGTAATCTCCTTTTAATATACTGCAACTTGGAATGGAATACCATTGAGCAATTTCATATTGCTTGAAGAAATGCAGTTAAGATTAACAAAACTCTACAGTTTCACAAGCATAAGTTCAGTTCTCATTTTGACAGCAAAATAATATGGCAAAGTTATAACTTGCATGTTAACAATAACAGTAAAATTCATTTGTTAAAAGAGACATAAAAAATAAAGCAGTAAAAAGCTGTAGGTGCTGTCTGGAACTCTGTTTTATGCATCAAATCAAGAAAAATGGTCCGTGCTCAAAAATGGTTTGCTAGTCAAGAATATTTAACTGAAAAATTTGCAAGAGATTGTCACTCTCCACAAAATAATTTTCAGTGAAGTGAAATCTCTCTTATCAAAAATTTTTGTTTTGGTGAATCGAGAGTACTCTTCTCCGGCCTGAGATTTCTTCTCAACCATCTCCTTTCTCATGCAACAAGTGAAAAGTGTGAAAGCTTGATGAATTAGGCAGTAATGATTTATTTATTTATTCATTTTTTGAGAAAGAGAGGAATAAAAGAAAGAATACATGAAAATCAAATTAGGGAGGATGCATATTTCACCTTTTCGATGCCTCTAACATCTATTTTTTCTCAATGGAACATTTTCTTTCATGTTTCTAGTTGATAGAACATTCTTAGGGTTTGGAAGGCAGGGCTGAAATGGAAATCAGTAAACATGAAATTAAAGTGGTTAAAAGACAGTAAGATTGTTTCTTGTAATTTTTGCTGTTAATTGTGTGCCAATGAACATGCAACATTACATGCATTAATGTTGCAAACACCGACTAGCCGCAGGCGAATTACATAAGCTGCTGTCCTGGCGGCTAATAGTTCAACTAATTATGTTAGAAACTGAGTAAATTTGTAATTCACATTCAAATAAAACTTATCTGTCAATGAGAAAACCAATACCAAAACCAATAACAAAATTTTCATTTGGAAAAGTAGTAAACATTATGTTAAAAGTTTGACTTTACAAAATTCAAGTTTCATGAGGAATACAGAATAAATTCTTCTTGATTCTCTTAACCCCTAATGGCGCATGAGGCTGCTAGCATGGCATTCCTTCCCGATCGGTAGTGTTCACTCTAGAAAAAAAAAAAGGGCAGGGTGCTGGCCTTTGAAAGGGGCATCTTTTTTAAAAAGGGCACTATTTCAATGCGGTGTCCCCCCCCCCAAGACCAATGATGCACCACTCAAAAAGTACTGAGTGTCCCCCCCCCCTACAAAAAAATTAAGAGAAATAACACTTAAAACACCTTGCAAAAATTCAAACAGTCTAGTCTGCACCATGACCCCCCTCCCCCCCTTGATCGCCGTCACCACTGACTTTAGTATTACATATGACTTCATCCAGAAAACGTACTTGTCTTCAGAATAGGGTTAGCTCCCCCCCCCCCACACACAAAATGCCAACTAAGCTAAGCACATTTTCCACACTTCATAGGAACATTTAGCCTAATGCTGAAACTTGGCTTTGGGTGTTTTTCAACACTTTTCAGGCCATAATTTTAACTACCTATAAGAGTAAAAAAAATTCTAGGCATTTCAAAAGCCTTTGAATTTCAATTTAAGAAGGACAGTATTTAATTACTGATCTCCCTTTCCTAAAAAAGAAACTGCCTAGTAATGTGCATTGTGCCATTAATTATTTTAGTACACATCAAAATTTTGATGAGTGTAAATTCTCCTTTTTTAAATATATTACATTTCAAATAGAATAATTAACTTAAAATACTGTGTGCCAGTGCTTCAAAAATGCAGTTATAGCAAATTGCAAAACTAAAAAGACTTGATTTCAGCTTTATTTCCTAGTCTTGGAGTTCAAATTCGCAACACAAATGTGTTGGCAGATGTATGCGCTCCTAAATGCAATGCATAAGCAGCTTGGGCCAAGCTAAGATTTTCATCTCAGACAATTTGTGAAAATTTAATCCCAACAAAACATACATGTGAAAAAGAAGCCAAGTTCGGTTGAAATGAGATGCGGGAAAGACGGTGTCGCCGACAGAAAAAGTTCATATCTAAACAGTTACCAAGTTCCACAGCAGTTTCTCATAGAAGTTGGGTTTTCCCATGTTCTTCAATTCTTTTAGAAAACAATTTTTTACTTGCTTTGATAATGGATTTTAAACTTGCGGCAAGTTTTAGTCATCATTACTTTTTTATTTTTTTTTTTCAAACTTTCCAAGTTTTAAATCCATTATCAAAGCAAGTAAAAAATTGTTTTCTAAAAGAATTGAAGAACATGGGAAAACCCAACTTCTGTGAGAAACTGCTGTGGAACTTGGTCACTGTTTAGATCTGAACTTTTTTTGTCGGCGACACCGTCTTTCCCGCATCTCATTTCAACCGAACTTGGCTTCTTTTTCACATTTATGTTTTGTTGGGATATCACTACTTTTTGAAAAGCTAAATCAGAGGTTATGTTCTAATTTAGACAGTTATAAATGCAAAAGCGTATATTACAAATGTATGATTTCCTTTTTTTTCCCCTGCTGTTACGGTGCACTGGTTTGCGGTTTCTTTTTATTAGAAGTTATGAATATATTTTGATAACTGGGGACTTGGCGCGATCGCCAATTCTGGGCAATAATCATCTGTTTTCCCATTTATCAGCAAGGCCAACGTACATTAGCTCTTGGTATTTGTTATCCTCATATTTGCGAACAATTAGGAAAATTGCTAAGACTCATCTCAAAACCTGTCTGGAGTTGTTATTGTTTGGGAGGATTACCATAATGTAGATCGTAAAATATGCAGAATTTGCGAAAATATCTCAACTGTTGAAATTATTGCTGCCATTTTTGCTCCTCCTGTAAAATTTTGCATTTAATTGAGATCTAAAGTTTTTATAAAATTTTAAAGCCGGTAAATTTTGATTTTAAAAGCTTAGCTCTAGATTTGCAATTTTAATTATTTGATGGATCATTTTTCATTTTAGCAAAACTTAAAGTATTGTTTCAAGCCCCATTTTGGTTAGAAGTTAAATTGTTAATTTAAAACTTCAACATTCATGTTTTGGCAACGTTTGACGAGCCCATTTGTTTTGATTCATTTAATGAAATATTTTGCAATCGCTCGGTGAAGTGATTACGCCGTGATGCTCATAAAAAATAGCGTAGTTTTTTGCTATTTTAATGTAGTTTTTTGACTTTTTAGATTTTCCCCTTTACATATGCATGAAAATCTATCTTTATGCCAAATTTCAAGTATGTGAGACACTTGGAAGTTTGTAAACATTTTGATGAGTGAGTGAGTCAGTGTAAAAAATGACACTTTTCAGATAGTAATAATTCTATAACTATAAGAGGTACATTCATGAAATTTTGGATTATAGGTCTGCTAGGCAGCTCAATCAGACATGTAAAATTTCAAGCACGTAGATTTAATAGTTTTTGAGAAATGAGGGAGTCAAAAGTAGCTTGAAATGGTTCGTGTAAGATACACACTGGCAGGTGTGTCGCCTGATTTCCGAACTTGGCTGACACACTGCCCTGTGTCTAAATATTTCGGCACTTTTATTTTGTGATTTCTTTTAAAAATCAATTGTATAATATTTATAAAAGAAAAGGAAACAGTGCAAGATTATTTTTGTAAGAAAAAAAGCACAAGTATGTCAAAGGTATGCTTTTTATTATGTGAATAAGTGATTTAAATAATCTGTTATATGAATTATATACAAAGATAATAAAAATACACAGCAAAAAGAAAAGAATTGAATGAACGCCCTGTCAATGCGATGTTTCCATTTCAAACAGCTTTTTAGGGGGGGGCTGAGGATGGGGGTTAAAAATCCAAGATATTTAAAAAATACCCTTGCGTTTTAGCCCAGTAAGCTTTGTACCATGTTTTTCTTAGGAAACAATCAGAAAGTTAACTTTCCAGAAACAGATGTGAAAAGATTGCTACAGAATCACTAGCAATGCGCTAAAATTAGCCAAGCCTAATTTCCACGTGCAGACGAAAAACGGACACAAAGGGCTGAAATGTAAGGAAAATTCCCATTCCCTCTCTCATTGTTGATTCTCAGAAGATCAAGGATGGGAAGGAATGAAACAAAGATCTCTCCCTTCCCAGAAGACTCTACTCCTTCCCACAACCTTTCAAAAACCTGCCCTCAGTAGAAGGGAAGAACATGCCTTTGTTTCCTACTGATAAGCCTGTTTGAACTCTGAAAATCTCATCCCTTCTTTGCCTAGGTGTTTGCTTCCCCTTTTGTTTATGGGGCCGTTTTCAAGGAGAAATTCTGGGAACAAGGATAAGACATGGGTGTTTTTACAGATGATTGCTGGACAATTAAAATTGCCCCGATATCGCAGCAGGTCAAAACGATGGTTGAGGCATCTTTTTAAAAACACAGGGTGCAATTTCTTATTTTTGAAAAGGGCGGGGCACATTTCGCGATCTAAAAGAAGGGCAGGGCGCATTCTGCTGATATGGAAAAGGGCAGGGCGCTGCGCCCTTCAAAAACGGCCTAGCGGGAACACTACCGACCGGCTTAATGCCGCCTCCCTGGCACTCCCTCAGCTTGGCCAACCAAAGGCATTTCTTTCTTGTATGGCCATCTGACACCAAGTT
The DNA here is from genome assembly GCF_026930045.1 of Uloborus diversus. Lineage (NCBI taxonomy): Eukaryota > Metazoa > Arthropoda > Arachnida > Araneae > Uloboridae > Uloborus > Uloborus diversus. Next base: position 84,360,223 of record NC_072736.1, read on the forward strand.
TGTTTTGGATGCCTGCGCTTCCTCTTGCCATCAGGGGTCACGTGAGAGCAGTTCTTGTTGGGTCTGTTGCCTGCATTCTGAGAACATATCCTGTCATCCATCTGTGATTTTTTATCAGTATGGTTATCAGCTTGCAATTTGTACCTTTGTACAGGTCTGAATTACAGAGTAAATACAAAATTAGAAATCAGAAATTATTTCTGAAAACTTAATTTAAATTTACTTATTATCATTCTGATGCAATTCAAGTGATTAACGGAAAGGAGGAAGTCATATTTCAATGACATGCTTGTGTGAATTTTTACCTTTCGAGAAAGAAGCATTGCTTTTGAAGCCAAGCGTTGCTTTAAACTTCTAAGAAACAAGGAGGGAGCATTGAAAAAGAGGACAGGGCACATCAAAGGTTACCTTAAAAGGAGGTTAACTACTGTTCCCTTTTTTATTACATTCTTCTATGATTAACTCAAGATCAATGCCCCTTATGTATTAAAACCTATTTATCCCTGATAAATTAGACAATTATTTAAGCATATGTATGCAAACAGAAAAATGTCAATTGCAGACCTGCCAACCTTGTGAAATGAATAAACCAAGTTAAGGAATAGTCCAAGTTAAGGAAGATTTTAAACGATGTTATTTGAGGAAAGAATATGGTTTTATCAAGCTTTTTTAGTTCAAAATACATTAATTTAATGCATAAATTCTACAACATCTCTCAGTTCTAAAAGATTCTTTTTTTCCCTCCCAAGAAGTTTTCCAGGGGTGAAAAAAGTCTGTATGCACTCTAAAAAAATTATTCTTGCCTAAAAAATTCAAATATACTTCCTTTACATAATGTGTTTTGAATTCTAGAATAAAAATGTTGAAACATACTTCATCCTCTGCCTTAGAACTTCCTTCCTTAAGATTTTCAAGGCCAACAGGTTTCACAACAGTTACTCTTGAAAAGTTGTCTGAGAACTTGATTCCGGAATGGAAGCCAGCATTTCTAGTTCCAAGCTGTAAAGCAATAATATTAAATAGTGCAATATTATTGGGACAGTTTTTGATGCAGAAAATGTTACATACTCTTAAAGTAAGCCTTAAAACTCATCTGTAACAAATACTTAAGTATGGTATTAAAAACATATGATGCCAGAAGATGGGAAAAGAAAAGTCATAGATGAAACCTTCATGCATTCTGTCCCAAAAATTAGACACAAGCATAGAATATTTTTCACAGTAAAAATACAAATCGGGGAGGGTTTTTTTTTTTTTTTTTGGCATAAGTGAAAAATTTGTACAGGGCAGCACAAGTTAGAGATAATTAACTAAATTAATTAAAAAAACATCATGTGTTGATTTTAATGAGAAAAACAGAAAATAGGGTGTTCCATAATTATAGACATTTTAATTGTTATCTTGTACAATGTATAACATACAAAAAAAACCTTGAAAGGAAAATTGATAAGGTAAAATGGATGAGGGGAAACGGGGGATGAAATGAGGGAGCGCTGTAAAGCGTTGAGCTTTTTTGCAATGATTCTTAAGTTTTTGCTAGTGTGCAAAAATCAGTGTTTATACTCGATTCGGATGAAAAAATTCCAGGACTTTTCCAAGACTTCATAAAAATTTTCATGACCTTGTTACACTAAGAGAATAGTAGTATTTCAAACCAATTTTTGGAAATGTGCATTATCAAAACCTCTATGTGAATGCCACTACCTCGTCAAAGCATTTACTGGTGATTAAAAAAGTATCAGTGTACACCTAAACAACTAAATTATTCTTATTTGTCTTCATCATATAAATTTAAGTAAAGTAAAAATGCAGTGAATGTGATACAATGATGCTTAAATGTCTAATATTTTTTTATAAACAGGCAGAATGATAATGAATGGGACAAAGGTGGAATGAGTCATTACCAAGTTTCAATAAATTTGCTTCAAAAGTTGCCTTTTCGTGTCCAACAGTGCATTTAATCATCCACATAACTTGACAGTATTTTGGTTCTTTAAAGTAAAGCCACATTCTAAACCAGATATTTATTTCAAAAAACCATTCAGTAGTGAATAAATCTGATTCAAAAGCCGTTTTAACAACAGTTTTCAACAGTTTACTTATGTGCACATTTTCAAATGCATATTTTGATTAATAGGTTCAGAAATTCCAGAACGTGTTTGGTTCCCGACATTGAACAGTGGATTGGTTTTAGTTTTGCGGGTTTTAGTGTTGGGTACTACTGTTTTAGGGTATTAGGATTCTCCTATTTCTGTATTCTATTGCCTGAATAAAGATTTTCTAAAACCTCCAACAAATTACAACAAATTAAGATAAACTACTCTGATAAATTTAACAATAAAGTTCTTATTAGTCATGGAAACAAACTTGAATGCAGTTGAAATGCGCTTTTTGAGTGAGTGTGGCAAGATCTACACTGCAAGTTCGCTACTAAGGAATATAAAATATAAGTGTTCAAAATAATGGTAAATTCAAAATGAGTGAATAAAAGCACATTGCAAAAGAAAGATGAGTGGCTACCACAGAAGTGGATTCAATGAGATTTCAAAATTCAGATTTGTTTTGGGATTGTTCAATTTTCCAGTTTTAATAGCTTTTAAGTGCAATACAGTTAAATCACTAAAGATTTATCATGCTCCTTTAGCTACTGTTAGTTTCTCTTTACTCCGGACATTTTCCCATAGCTTGAAATAAATTTCCATGACTTTGAATGAAAATTTAAATTTTTCATGACTTTTTCCAGGTCTGAAATTTGTTTATTTTTTTTCCATGACTTTCCAGGATTTCTATGACCTGTACGAACCCTGGAAAATATTCCTCTCTGCAGTCCCCAAATCATTGGTTTCCTTTGTATCATTGAAGTAGATGCAAATTCTGAGAATATACCTGTTTAGAATTTAACGAAAGGCACTTCTCCTTTGTTTAGTTCTCTCCAAATTTCTTAGAATTTTGTCCCTGTGTGGGTTTCCTGGGGAAGTGGGGAATCTATTTTGCATTAAATTTTGCTGTCTTTTTTTAATTCAAATGCATTCAAAATTATTGCTTGTCAGATAAAACAATTAAATAAAATTTTCATCTGTAAAATCTATTTTGCTTATTTTGAAGAAGATCTCCATATTAATTTGTCAAATTTCCTTACCCCCCCCTAACTTCCTGGCTATGCCACTGATTGGACCCCCTCCGAAATGAAATCAGGGCTACACCACTGGTCCTGCATTATCTAACTGCTTATTATTTAATGTTATTCGGGCATCTACTTCATCTATAAATGTGGTTTTAAAAAATTTGGAATTTAATTCCAGTCAAAATTTAAAATGTTCAAATGAATAATTCCTAAAACACCGAATTCAAGCAAGTACTCATGTAAGTACAGTAGACCCTCGTTTTACGTGGCTTTATTTTACGCGATTTCGATTATATGAGGTTTAAGATTTGACACCTTTATTTTGTTTTATACGGATGAGTTTCGGTTTTACGCGGATGCAGCAATGCAAACAGATAAAATTGTCCCCTCTTTCAAAATCCAAACTCCTAAAGATTGCAGATTACACATAATCAACTGCATTTTGGCGTGCTAATAATGGAGCTTTGACTACTGGAGACATTTTATGCGATTGGTTCCAGAGCTCTTTCCAGAAGTAAAGTTATAAAATTCACACAGTTCAGAACTCACTGGAAGAAGAGCTTTTAGGACAAAACCAACGAGGATAATGACGTCTGTAACGCATAACCAAAAACGTTCACATTGAAAATTTTGAGCCATTCCTAGGCAATACAAGTGATTTTTCTGATTTGTTAGTGAAGGAAGATTCTATCATGGAAATGACATAAGTGATGATGGATGCGTTAATGCTCTGCAAAGAATTAGAGAAAAATTCTTAATGACTGCCAAAAGATTATCATAGCCAGCTCCTCTTTATAAACAGAACACGAAATTAATTTATGTTTTCCTTATGCATGTTGTGCATAAAAGTCGATATAAGTACGAATTAAACTTATAAACAATTAGTCTTAGTCATCACTAGAATGAATTATTTTTTAATCTACGGAATTAAATCCCTATTTTAACACTAGTATTAAGTCTCAATTTACGCAGCATTTCCGTGGAACGTAACCCCCACGTAAAACGAGGGTTTACTGTAAAAGCATCTGAAAAAGAAAAAAAAAACTAATTACTTACTCAGTTAAATAAATACCTTTGTGCATACATAGTAAAATAAGAAATAACAAGGTCAAATAGAAAATTGCAGATTATTGCAGGCATGTATGTGTTGCAGCATTACAAGGAACACCTTTTTCAATGCAAAAGAAATGAGCTTATAGATGAAAAGACATCAGACAAAAGACTTTAGTCTGAAGTTTTTTCATCCATAAGTTCATTTCTTTTGCATTGAAAAAGAGTAATCTGTAATTTGTGCTATCTGAAATTATTTCTTATTTTACTTCGTACTTACTGCTCTTTTAGGTACTGCTCCTTTGCTTTTTTCGGCTTCAGTTTGAGAACCACAAGAGATAGTAGATGAATTGTTAGAAGAATAATTAAATAAATTTCTAGTTTCTTTTTCAGAACCAATATCTTTTCGCAATGTTGGAGCCACAAGAAAATGTTTAGATAGCAATTCCTGTAAAAATTTAAAATGCTTTTATCAATAAATTTTAAAACTCGGATTTCAACAAGTATTCATGTCAGTAAAAACAACAGAGAGGAAAGAAACCCACATGCTAAAGATCATCCACAAATGATGCAATATGCTTTTGAGAAGGGAGGATTTTTGTGAATTTGTGACAAGGGTAAGGGACATTGAAATAGAATCCTTTTATGTAGCCAGGTGCGGCATTTCAGCATTTCATTTAGGAGGTTCGAGTTTCTTAAATATGTATTACTACAGTGCGGTACAAAACACACATTAGCTAACAGGGAGTGGTCATAAAATCGGTTTACCATGAATAAAAATTTGTTTGGAAACAATTAAAATTTTGATTAATTTTCTAATAAGTTATCATACAAAACATCTCGATACTAAAGTTTTTTATACCTCTTTTAAAAGTTTTAACGCATGATTTTTGGAATTCGGAAGAGCAGGGAATCGTGTTACTAATCTGTCAGTGCCCAGTGTCGTGCTGTTTTGCCACTACAAAAAAATAAGATTTTTTTTTTTTGCCTATTGTGTTTCGAAAATAATTCTCTAACATCCTGAGACAAAAAACTCTTTCTCTACTAGCCAAGCTGATTGGAATAGTTAAAAAATAATTGAAGTAACAAAGTTATGTATCATAAAATCTTGTGTTAATTTCATTCGAAACTGAATTGATTACTTCATACAAAATATTAAAAAAACAATGTTTGACTTTACATCATGTGAGTTTTCGTCACTTTTTTTTTTTTTTTTTTTTTTGCACCTTTTTAAAATTGGCTCGGAGGAAGAATATTTTTTGAAACGTTTCACGATTGACTGAAATATGCATCTATATAAAATCTAGTTTCAGTTTCAATTGTAGATTGAACTATGGTAGTATGCTGCACAGATCAATTGCAGACTGAACTGTGGTTTGAATAGTCCGAAAATTAAGGGTAGCAGATTGAAGATGTTTTGGTAGAGTAAAGCATTTTCAAAAAGTTTCCTCAATACAAACAAATTGAATAAAAATTGAAACAAAGTCATACATCGTAAAGGTTATGAACTTTTTCACCATTGAAAGAATCGTTTTGCAATAATTCTTCCAGTCGTCAAAACACTGCTTTGAAGTTATAGAGAAATAATTTTAACTCTTGAAGACCATCTTCTGTCACGCTGAGATTGCATAATTATATAGCCCCATAAAAGGTATTTGTTGATATGTTTTTTTTATTCAATAATCACATGCATTTTTAAGAAGTTTCTATGAAAGCATATAATGCATTGAGCAGCTGAAACTTGTTTCTAGCAGAAGAAAGCAATGAACCCTCGTTAAATATACACTTAAACTAGCTGATGTGTGCATCACATGACTTCCTTTTACTCCAATTTAATGTCATTTTCTCATTATTGGCAGTTTTAATGTGGTTCAGTAGTTTACTCTCTAAATATCACCAACAGTGGCCAAATTAAAACCAGATTTAAAAAAAGAAAAAATAAATTAAAAAAATCACCAAATTCGTCGCCAAAACTTGGCGACCAAAAGACGGCCAATGTATCGCCAAGTGTCCGCCAAATTATAACACCACTTGAGTTTACATCGAAATTAACAATGATTTCCCCCTAAAAAGGGGCAAAAGACCCCCCTTAGGCATCCGAATGCAACCAAAAAGGGAAGTGCATAACTAGAACCCACTAGGAGTCTAAGTACCAAATTTCAACCTTCTAGGACATTCCGTTCTTGAGTTATGCGACATACATACACACCTACACACATATCGGGTGAGTGCAAAAGTTCGTGCGGAGTTTATGAAAGAAAGTCATACAGTGATTAGGCAAGCAAAACTCTTTATTCAATCAATGATATATTCTCCATCGTTGTCTATAATCTTCTTCCAACGTTCTGGCAGCATACGGATGTCCCGATCATAAAAACTGCGTGGTTTAGATTCGAAGAACGAAGACAACGTTTTGTAAGGCATTCAAAGAGTCAAGTTTTTTTCCATTTAAATAATTTTGCAATGACCAGAATAAGTGATAATCCGATAATGCAATATCAGGAGAATACGGTGAATGAGTTAGGACATCCCATTTCAGGCTGTTCAGTTTGCGTAGCATCTGTCTTGAAACAAGTGGTCTAGCGTTATCTTGATGAAAGACTACGCCTTTGCGATTTGACAAACTCAGATGTTTTAGTTTGATTTCTCGGTTCAGATTAGTTAATTGACCACAGTACTTGTCCGAATCAATCGTTTGGCTGGCGGGGAGAAACTCAAAATAAATTATACCCTTGCAATCCCACCAAACACAGAGCATCACGTTCATCGGGTGCAAACTGGCCTTTGCCATTACGTCACCATGTTCACCTACCCGTTTCCATGTGCGTTTGCGCTGAACATTGTTGTACAGAACCCATATTTCATCGCCCGTCACTAATTGATCCAAAAACGGCTTGTTTTTGAGCCGCCCGAGTAAAGACACGGCAGCAGAAATTCGCTGGATTTTGTTGCTCTTGGTCAACAAATGGGGCACATACATATCAAGCTTTAAATTGAATCCGATTTTTTTAAACGCCGAAAAGCGGTTGATCGGTCAACGTTAAGTGCTGTAGCATTTTCCTCTGTTGAAATTCGCGGAGTATTCTGAACTAAAGAACGCAAAATGTCGTCATCAATGTCGGAAGGTCGACCTGAGCTTGGCTCGTCTTCCAGCTTAAAATCTCCGCAACGAAATTTTGCAAACCATTTTTCCACAGTTCGTTTAGCTGGTGCTTGATCTTGATAAACGTCTTGAATGTTTTTTACGGCTGCTGCAACGTTTATTTCTTTCCGAAACTCGTAAAGCATAACATGCCGTAAATGTACTTTATCAACACTCATTTTAAAAGTAATCTTTCTCGAAGCAGTTTGTATCTGCACAAACTATTTTGATTGGAAAGCTGCACACCTCTCACCTTTCCAACAATCTGACTTACGTAGATAGTGGTATTAATGACAACACGTTACGCCTGTTCTAACGCCATCTATTGCAACTCTGCACGAACTTTTGCAATCACCCAATACATACGTACATACAGACGTCACAAGAAAACACGTTATGATTAACTCGGGGATCGTCAAAAAGGGTATTTCGGGTGTCTGTACGTTCCTAGGCATATATCAACGTGTGGTTGGGTTGAAAAATAAACTCAACATTTATTCGGGGGTGAGCAAAATTTAAATTAAGGCCGATCTTTGAGAGAAAATTTTTTCGCGAAAACAATACTTCCTTTTTTGTAAAAGGAAGTAAAAATGAGCGTGAAAGTGATTGTAAAATATCAAGGAATGTTCTTGTAAAAACCATGCAACCACACCATTTTGCACGAGCCTCTCATATTGGATATACCATCGTTACACTGGGCACACAAGTATGGAATATTTAGCCAAAATGAGGCAATGTCTTTAGTTAAAATTAACCATAGTTCTCAATCAGTTTTTTATGTTCTGAAAAGGCCGGAAAATACTTCATGAATTTAAGTCATCATCCAAATAACGAAAAACACCTTTTCTAGTCTGGGTCTCTAGTAGCGTCGAGTTTCATCAAATAGTTACTGAGAACCAGTGAGATTTTTAAAATGAACATTGATTTCCGATTTACATAAATTGAATTCACCCATTTTCTATCATTCTGCTCATAAAATTTGGGGGTGCAACCACTCCCTCTTGACCCCCCTATTTGCCGCCCCTGTATGTAGCCATATGTTAGTTAAATATAGTGTAACATTAGACAAGAGGAAAGGGTACGGTGAATTGTGACACTAAATATTCTTTTTGCAGAGTTTTGATCTTCAAACACTACTCCGATTTAACAAATTATGAGGATTGGAACTTCTTTCTGGTGTGTGTGCAGCTTTTCGTTTTGAAATCTCTGTTTCAACTATTAAAAACAGTTACTTTTGGTTGAAGGGGACAACTTGACTGCATCTTGCTTCAAGTTAGTTCCAAAAACTAGTTCTTTTTTGGAATTGCAATAAGACGGTTACTGCATTTTCACAATAACAGTAAAGCTAACTAACTTGTGAAAAAAACATATAAAAAAAAGCACTAAAAGGAAATGCCATTGGAAGGTGCTGTCTGGAAGTCGTTTTAGGAGTCGAACAGTTTCAAGAAAAATGGCTCATGCTCAAAAATTGCAAAAAAGCCTCGAAAATGGCTTATTAATCAAGAACTGGAAAACTTGCAAGAGTTTGTTGTTCTCCTCAAAATAATTTATAAGGAAACAAAATCTCTCATTTGGTTAACTTTTTTTACAACTTTCAAGTTCTTATTAAAGGATTTTTGTTAATCCAAACCTCCCCCCCCCCAAACCTGAGAAGTTTTTCACAATCATTCTCCTTTTTCAGAAACAAGAGAAAAATCAGCCTTGGTTTTAATCTAACCAATTGTTGCAATTTGTTTGTTTTAATTTTAAACATGAAATGGATGTGCTAATAAGGGGAATGTTTGGGAAACTAGGCACTAATGCATTGAACGGCTTTGTATACAGGGGTCGATCCAGGTTTTATTTTTTGGATCCCCATTTTGTGAAAAGACAAAATATTTTTGTGAAATTTCGTTATTTTTGTGAAAAAGCAAAATATTTTTGTGAATTTTCTTTATTTTTGTAAAAAAGACCTTCTTGTGATTTTTTTCTTGGAAAAGATTATATTAAAGCATTTTTAGCTGTCGTATCGTTATAGAAAAGCCTTAGACAGGTTTCAGGGGTGATTGCAAGTTCTTGAAGAATACCTGAAAGCTGTCAAGAGAAAATGCGCTGGGGGAGGGGGGAAGTAAGACCCTTAACATTTTATTCGTTATTTGACACATACATTACATTTATTGCTTTTTACAAATATACATATGCAAGGCACACTTTCTTAAGGTGAAAGTCTCACAACAGAATTCCTGTTTGCCCCTCTCAAATACTTTAAGAGCAATGAAAATTGCACATGCTGCTGAACGTAATGATAACTCCTAATAAATACAATATGAACAGACTCAAAGATATCACATATTTCTTAACACAGAAGTGAAATACTCATTAAAGATTCCATAAATGTCTTTGAAAAACTTAAAAGTAATTAAAACCCAAAATAATACTGCACCAGCATTCAGCGTTTAATTTTTTGACTTTTGACGTTCTTACAGAGTAGGTATTTCGTTTAAAACTTTGCAATTTAATGATGTTAATAAATATATAAGAAATTTTATTTGTTTGCCTCTTAACAAGGTACAGTAAACATCAAAAAATGCGAAAAATTCATTTACCATGGCCGATGTAAGGAAATCAAGATATTCAAAACAAATAAAAAAATAAAAACAGCATGTAAAATAATTTTATTTTAAGTAAAGTTATTTTAGAATTGGATTTTGAAACTCAACACAAATTAATACTAAATATATATTGCGTAATCAAAGTAAAATTTAAGATTTTCCTGAAAACAAGCTACCAATCACAAGTGTCCCTCTCCCGTCCCTCCTCTGACGCTCTCAAGCAAAAACACCTCACGCAGCAAGCAAAAAGATAAGATGGGGGAAGGTGGAAGAGGCTCCCGCGTAGATGCGTACACATTTGCGTTTAAAAAATATTGTGAAAAGGCTGCCTTTTTATAAATTTTTGTGAAGGAGCTGCTTTTACGACGCGGAATTTTGTGAATGGGGCCGCTTTTGCGATGGGGAATTTTGTGAATGGGGCCGCTTTTGCCATGCGGAATTTTGTGAAGGGGCCGCAAAGCGGCCCCAATTTGGCACTGGATTGACCCCTGGTATATATATATATATATAAAGAGAAAGGTAAGAACGGATGCATAAAAATCAAATTAAACATGTTTCACCTTTCTGTGACCTCCAACATCAGTATTTGTTCTCGACGGGAGATTTTCTTTCATGTTGCTCCTAGATGGAATATTCAGAGGATCTGGAAGGAAGGGCTGCAATGAAATCAGTAAATTATGAAATAAAAGTGGTGAAAAACACTTTAAGATGCTTTTATTTTGCTTTTGTGAAAATTCCTATGATATTTCAGATGTATAAGCTCCATTAAAATTGTAAGTCAACAAATATATAATAATATATATTAAGGCTGTTGCAAAAATTAAAAAAACAAAACAAATAAAACAAAATCTAAAACTTATTATTATACAAACTATTAAAATCGAAAATACCCTTCAACCAAACTGTCTCAAACACAAAAGACATTATCAAGTATATTCATTTTTATGAAAATAAGAAAGCTTAATATGAATATAGATAGTGTAAGACACAAATAGCATAACTAGAACAAAATATGTTACACCTACTTTGTCATGTGTTTTCATGAATTCTCTTACAGCTAATGATCTCCTAGACCCCCTTATACGAGGGGGACCCAAAAATAACCGGATTTTTGTTCTAAAATATTTATATTCACAAAATTTCTTTAGTCTCCTTCAAAGTATTCACCATTATATTAGACCAAGAGCTGACCCCCCAAAACACGATTTATCTCTTTTATGGCTTGTGGCCGGTTAAAATAATTAAAAAATGCAATTTAAAACTTTGGCTCGAATCCCCCCCACTAATTTTGGGTCACACGGCTGCGTGGGTGGATGAAAGGTCAAAAAAATGAAAAATATCAAAGTGATGAGTTAAATGGCTAAAAACTATATAATAGCATTAAATTAATAAGAAAAAACCCGTAGCTAATTTCCCCCCCAGCTATGTTGGGGCGAACGTGGTGCCCCCCAGGGGTAAAGTATCGATTATTAAACTTTAAAAAAAATGATCACTTTCGTGGGGGGGAATTTTACAGGGTATTAGTTTCATTATTTTGATTGCCAAAAAAAATTCCCCCCCAGTAACTATGGGTCAATTTGTCAAAAAAAATTTTTTTTGTTCCTCTTTATTTGGTTCAAGTCGAGTATTGTTCGAACTTACGCATGACTGTTTAAGTTGCAAAAAAAAACCCCCCCAAAGTTTGAACGTTTTTTCATTAAAAAAAACTCGTAGCAACCCCCCCCCCCCACACCTATGGAGGGGGTTGCTACGCGGTGCGCAGTTTTACAACGTGGTGCCCCCCCCCCAGGGGTGAATTGTCGATTGATTAAATTAAAAATAAATGATCACTTTCGTGGAGGGAATTTTACAGAGTATACATTTAATTGCAAAACAAAATATCTCCTCCCCAGCAATTATAAGTCTACTAGCTGCATTGTCAGGCGTTGCACGGTCTACCTCAAAAATGTACGTGTTTTCGGCGTTCCAAGCATTTTATACAATTATATAAATTTTCTCGCTTTCATTACATTTCTTATTGCTGCTCCACTCTTATTAGTCAAAGCGCAATGTTATATAGCCTATAGCCTTCTCAATAAATGGACTATTCAACACAAAATGAATTTTTCAGTTCGAACCCGTCGTCCCTGTTGACCAAGAGCTGAGCCCCCAAAACACGGTTTATCTGTTTTATGGCGGGTGGCCGGTTAAAATAATAAAAAAATGTGATTAAAAATTTTGGCTCTAATCCCCCCCCCCCCTCCGCCCACTATTTTCGGGTCACACGCTGCATGGGTGGATGAAAGGTCAAAATAAAAGAAAAATATTAACATAAGTGAAATGGCTAAAAATTATATAATAACATTAAATTAATTAAAAAAAAACCACGTAGCAAATCTCCCCTCCAGCTATGTTGGGGCGAATGTGGGAGCCCCCACCCCCAGAAGTGAATATCGATTGTTAAAATTAAAAAAAAAATCACTTTCGTTGGGTTGGGGATGGGGAACTTTACAGGGTATTTGTTTCATTATTTTGATTTCAAAAAAATCTCCCCCCCCCCCCCCAGTAACTATGGGTAAATTTGTCAAAAAAAAAGTTTTTTGTTTCTCTTTATTTGGTTCGAGTCCAGTACTATTCGAATTTTCCCATGACCTCTTAAATTGTAAAAAACAATTGCAATTATTTATTCGGTAAAAAAAACACGTAGAAAATCTCCCCCCCCCAGCTATGTTAGGGCGAACTTGTTGCCCCCCAGGAGTGAATTATCGATTGATTAAATAAAAAAAAAAGATTACTTTCGTAGAGAGGAGGGATTTTCTCAGAGTTTACATTTGATTGTAGCAGGAAAAAATATCCCCCCCCCCAAAAAAAAAAAATGTTTTTAATTTAAATTAGAAATTTTGAAATATTTTTCAAAATGAAAGGAAGCAATTCAGCGTCCGTACATCTGCTTCTACCACTGTGTGCTCAGCATGAAAAGAATGAAGGGGAAAGTATACGCCTGTGATGATTTCTTCTTGCTGTTTCGAGGGCAGTTTCGTCAGTGATCAACTGTAGCCAACACAGTGAAGTCGTTATAGCTGTTGGTTTTTCTTTTCGGAGCACGCTGTACCGCATCCTTAAACTGAAAACGTAAAAAAATCCTTTTTTCAAAAATATATTTTGATGTTTTTATATTATGAGTGTTTTAAAGGGTAATTTTAAGTGTAGCCAGCCACCAGATAAAAGATAATTTAGTATATTATCTCCAGAGTATACATTTAATTGTTTTAATTGCAAAAAAAAAAATCTCCCCCTACCCCAGTAATTATGAGTTTATTTCACAAACAAAAGTGATTTTATGTTAAAATTGCAATAACGACGTTTTTACTTGTAAATGTTAATGCGTTAATCCGATGCGTTAAATGAATTTTTAAAATAATAATTTGGAAATTCATATAGATTTATTTACCTTCAGCATATTGGTTGTAATAGTGTCTATCTAGTTTGATAAAAATGTTCTTGCAATCTCGATGATATAAATCTGCTTCTGTTAAGAACTCGGAAAAATCTAAATCACGGAATTTCAGTTTTCAGTGTTTTCGAATCTTTGAAACTTTTATTCCTTCAAATAAAGTTTCTGTCAAAACATTATCTTTTATCTGGTGGCTGGCTACACTTAAAATTACCCTTTAAAACACTCATAATATAAAAACATCAAAATATATTTTTGAAAAAAGGATTTTTTTACGTTTTCAGTTTAAGGATGCGGTACAGCGTGCTCCGAAAAGAAAAACCAACAGCTATAACGACTTCACTGTGTTGGCTACAGTTGATCACTGACGAAACTGCCCTCGAAACAGCAAGAAGAAATCATCACAGGCGTATACTTTCCCCTTCATTCTTTTCATGCTGAGCACACAGTGGTAGAAGCAGATGTACGGACGCTGAATTGCTTCCTTTCATTTTGAAAAATATTTCAAAATTTCTAATTTAAATTAAAAACATTTTTTTTTTGGGGGGGGGGATATTTTTTCCTGCTACAATCAAATGTAAACTCTGAGAAAATCCCTCCTCTCTACGAAAGTAATCTTTTTTTTTTATTTAATCAATCGATAATTCACTCCTGGGGGGCAACAAGTTCGCCCTAACATAGCTGGGGGGGGGGATTTTCTACGTGTTTTTTTTTACCGAATAAATAATTGAAATTGTTTTTTACAATTTAAGAGGTCATGGGAAAGTTCAAATAGTACTGGACTAGGACCAAATAAAGAGAAACAAAAAACTTTTTTTTTGACAAATTTACCCATACTTACTGGGGGGGGGGGAGATTTTTTGGAAATCAAAATAATGAAACAAATACCCTGTAAAGCTCCCCATCCCCAACCCCACGAAAGTGATTTTTTTTTTTTTTTTAATTTTAACAATCGATATTCACTTCTGGGGGGGGGGGGGGCTCCCACATTCGCCCCAACATAGCTGGAGGGGAGATTTGCTACGTGGTTTTTTTTAATTAATTTAATGTTATTATATAATTTTTAGCCATTTCACTTATGTTAATATTTTTCTTTTATTTTGACCTTTCATCCACCCATGCAGCGTGTAACCCGAAAATAGTGGGCGGAGGGGGGGGGGGGGATTAGAGCCAAAATTTTTAATCACATTTTTTAATTATTTTAACCGGCCACCCGCCATAAAACAGATAAACCGTGTTTTGGGGGCTCAGCTCTTGGTCTACAGGGACGACGGGTTCGAACTGAAAAATTCATTTTATGTTGAATAGTCCATTTATTGAGAAGGCTATAGGCTATATAACATTGCGCTTTGACTAATAAGAGTGGAGCAGCAATAAGAAATGTAATGAAAGCGAGAAAATTTATATAATTGTATAAAATGCTTGGAACGCCGAATATACGTGCATTTTTGAGGTAGACCGTGCAACGCCTGGCAATGCAGCTAGTAGACTTATAATTGCTGGGGAGGAGATATTTTGTTTTGCAATTAAATGTATACTCTGTAAAATTCCCTCTACGAAAGTGATCATTTATTTTTAATTTAATCAATCGACAATTCACCCCTGGGGGGGGGGGCACCACGTTGTAAAACTGCGCACCGCGTAGCAACCCCCTCCATAGGTGTGGGGGGGGGGGGGGATTGCTACGAGTTTTTTTTAATGAAAAAACGTTCAAACTTTGGGGGGGTTTTTTTTTGCAACTTAAACAGTCATGCGTAAGTTCGAACAATACTCGACTTGAACCAAATAAAGAGGAACAAAAAAAATTTTTTTTGACAAATTGACCCATAGTTACTGGGGGGGGAATTTTTTTTGGCAATCAAAATAATGAAACTAATACCCTGTAAAATTCCCCCCCACGAAAGTGATCATTTTTTTTTAAGTTTCATAATCGATACTTTACCCCTGGGGGGCACCACATTCGCCCCAACATAGCTGGGGGGGAAATTAGCTACGGGTTTTTTCTTATTAATTTAATGCTATTATATAGTTTTTAGCCATTTAACTCATCACTTTGATATTTTTCATTTTTTTGACCTTTCATCCACCCACGCAGCCGTGTGACCCAAAATTAGTGGGGGGGATTCGAGCCAAAGTTTTAAATTGCATTTTTTTATTATTTTAACCGGCCACAAGCCATAAAAGAGATAAATCGTGTTTTGGGGGGTCAGCTCTTGGTCTATATGCAATACACTGGTTAATTCTTTTTTTCCACTATTAGAACTTCCCCTGGAACTCTTTCACTTTGACCATGTCCAGAGCCCATTGCGAAATTGTTTTTACAGCCTTTACATCATCAAAAAGCTTCTTTTTTTTTTTCATCCTTGAAAACAGAAAAAAAATCACAGGGGGCTAGGTTTCGCGAACACGAGGGTGAAGAACGACTGGCCACCCCTTAGAGGCCAAGTACCGCTTAATAATAAAGGATGAGTGTGCGGGAGCGTTATCATGGTGAAGGAACCATTCGTCCCATCGCCTGTGCGAGTTCCAAATCACTCGTTTCTTCTGAAATTTCGTCAATCGTAAAATGATGACTCTGATAGATTTTTTGGTGGATTTTTTCAACATTTTCATGATTTTGAGACGTTAAAGGGCGCTCAGAACGAGCATGACCTTCAGCACTCATGCTACCACGTTTAAAGCGACCAAACCACTCGAAAATTTGTGTATGTCTCAAAGCATCGTTCTTGAAAGCTTGTTGAAGCATTTGGTAAACTATTCCATTGCTGACTTTTCAAGCAGGAAGCAAAATTGCAAGCTTACACTTTGAACTTTTTTGGAAGTAACATGGAAATGTTTGAACATCATGAAATATAACCTAATATTTTGTTGATTCGTCTTTAGCTTTAATGACAGCTTGACATCTACGGGGCATTGGATGAATGAGTGATTGAATGTATTCTTTACTGAGTTCATGGTGACAGACACGAATTATTGATTCCCCGAGTTTTGCAAGTGATGTTGGCTTACGTTTCATCACTTCTACACCCATTCTATTCCAACAGTTTTTGATGGGATTCAGATCGGAGCTGTTTCCGGGCCAAGGCACTGACCCCATGCTCATTTTTCCATTTCTGAACCTACTTGTGAGTTTAGAGAAAAAAAATTACTAAATTCCATGTCAATTTAAGTCTAATGGCAGGATAAAGGTTTTTAAATTGTTACTTACCAGATTTGCCCTATGGCACGGAGCAGAATCATCCTGGAAAATGACGCTTGGAACTGAAGTAAAGCGATCCCGGATAGTAGGAAGCAATTTCTCCTCCAAAATGCCAATATACACCTGAGCGTTTACTGTTCCTTGCACAAAGTGAAGCCCACCAACTCCTTGATCAGAAATACATCCCCAAACCATCTGGCATACGGGATGCTTGACTGTGTGTTGAATGCAGTCGGGATGATATTCCTCTCCTTTGCAGCGTCTAACTGTGTGCTACCCGTCAGAGCCATGCAGATTGAATTTGGACTCGTCCGAAACCACAACTGATTTCCATTGATCGACAGTTCACCCTTGGTGAGCTTTTGCCCCGTCTAGACGCTGTTTTCTCATTCTTTTTGGTCAACGGCTTCTTTCGTGGTCGACATGCCACCAAACCTGCAACACACAGTTGTTTTCGTACAGTAGACGTGGCCTGAACACACGATTTGTTTTCCTCCTTCGTTTTCTAAGATCTATGGAAGATGATTGTCTGTTCCAAAGACTGAGTCGTATCAAATACCTGTCCTGCGCTGCATTGGATATTCGTGGACAACCACTGCCACTCTTTCTTAATGTGCTTCCAATGCTCTTTAGCTTATTCAGTAGTCGAACAACAGTCGATTGGGAAGTTTATTCTTTTTGCTATGGAACATGACGACAATCCTTTGTCCAATGCATTTGGCAACACTTTCTTTGTGGTGTCAGTTGAACGTATTTCGACATACTGAAACTCATAAGTCCAGATCGTAAATGAATGTGTCAAACGTTCAACTGTTTTTTTTATACAGTTAGAAGAATGATGCAATCTTATGCAATAGCTTGTGTCATGTACCGATGCCAATTCGTGTTATATGATACAAGAACCATTAAATATTTCATAATTATTTATAAATGCTAAAAATATTTGGATATTGCGGGTGATGCATTTTTTTTTTTCACCAATGTATTTTAATTTATAGTTATTACAAAATTATTATTTTTTTTTACTAAAGAGGGCAGTAGTACTAATCACATATGTCACAATAAATTGCTTTTTTGTGTGTGAGATTTCAACCCTTCTGCATCTTGAAAATATTTTAAATATTTTGGATAAATGATAGATATTTTAACATTCGTTACCGAAAATTAGAGATTTTTATTTTTAATTTCAATAATAAGTGAAACATTTTTTTGGAAACATTCCAGCATTGAGCGAATATGTCATGGAAATGATTTCCATGTTTGAAATTTTAATACATTTGCATCTTATAAATATTTTAATATTTTGAACAATTAGCAGTTATTTTAATGCATACTACTAAAGATTAGCTTATTTTATTCTTTATTTTGATAATTATTGACATAATTTATTTTTTGGAATTGTGCCATTAAGCAAATTTGTTTCTTTTGTTTGAGACTTCAATCCTTTTGCATCTTGTAATTATTTTAAGAGTTTGACAGTTAGAAAATTATTTTAATGTATGATACCTTAGATTAGTTTTTTCTTCCTAATGATTATTTTTATTATTTCTTTTTCATACTTTCTTCACGCATTTGCATCTCTTTGCTTAATTTGAGCTTGATTTGAATTTAAAAGCATAAGAAAACTGTAATTCTCCCTTTTATGGTGGGGGTGGGGACCATGCTAGCTAGACAGGCCTCTCATTTGGCAAATGGGAAGGGGGTAATTGCCCCCTCTAAAATTTAAAAAATAAAATGTAATTATGTATTTTTGTATTTATTTTGTAGTTTTACCCTCAAACATGTATTGAATACAAACCATTTGTCTACCCCCCCCCCCCCCCACAGGGAAAATTTCAAAATGACGGGCCTGTATCTAGAAGACTACACATTAATGCCTGAAACTACATTTTTTTTTTCACTTTTAATACACATTACTGCTTAAAAAAGTTTGGCAACCCTGCAAGAACATCCCAGGCTGCAGGACCTAACATGAGTGAATCAAGTTAAATATATGTATATTATATATATATATATATATATATATATATATATATTATAATAATAATAATAATAATAAAACTGAAAAATATTGAAAAGACCACACCAAGAGCCCATAGATGCGCAACGCAGCAAAACTAAAAAGCCAAGTAAATAAAAAATTAAGCAAACAGATTTTCAAATATTAAACAAATTATAAATAATTAATGATGATAAAAAAGAACAATGCAAACAGCTATTAAGTAGGAAAAGATAAAGTGTGAATCCAGAGCTCATCAGCTGTGGACAACAGTTTAAACAGTTTAACAATTACCAAAGGTTTAACATGAAAAAGAAGTGATGAGTGAGACCAACTTAATCAAATTAAGTCGAAACACATTTAAATTGCTTTCCTAACAAAATGACTACTAATTACAATAAAAACATTGAAACATACTTTGTTCACTGCCTTAGAACTTCCTTCCTTAGGCTTCTCAAAGGCAACAGGTTTCACAATAGTCATTTTCTGAAAGTTTGAGGAAAGCTTGAATCCAGAATGGAGGTCAGTATTTTTAGCTCCAAACTGTGAAACAATAAAAACAAAATACAGTCGAGTCCCGACTTGCGCGAGGGATGCGTTCCAAGACTCCTCGCGTAAGTTGAAATTTCGCGTTGTGGAAAAATACATGCATACATTTTTTTTAAAGCATACCAAATACTTTTAGGCACTTATAAACACCCCTCAAACTGCTCTAAAGCATTCCTTAACCATTACAGTTTCTTCCATAAAGAACTGAACTTTTACTGTATTAAAAAAATAAAAAACTGTTATTCAACATGGAACACTTAAGATGTACAAAATGAATGACCAATGGGAATAAAAGATATAAAATAAAACAACACGGTACGCACTGCATGCAGTAAAATTAAAATGATGCACAAAATAGTATTGTACAGTAGATACAGTAGCAATATTTACAAATTAAAAATGAGGATTCTAGTGATGATTTATGCTCTAAGATCAGATCGTTATTCTTATCTAATACATTTTTAAATACGCTTCACCTTTTATTTAAAACGTTTCAATTTGTGGCTACATCTCCTCTACCTGATCTTTTTATTAATCCACAATGCAAGAGCGCGAAGTAGCTTCCATTTTCATAATTTTTACTTTGCTAGACTGCTTTGCAACCTTCAATATTGAAACTAAGTTCTAAACTTTTACGGATATCTTTTTGTTTTGACTTTTAATTGTACATATGGAAGATCCACTCATACTTATTGTCGCGCTACCTTTGACGTTTTGTAATTGTTCAAGCATATCGAGAATCTTAGCCTTTTTAAATTTTTTTTTTATCAGAAACTTTCTTTTTCTTCACATTTTCAAACTTTAGATGAAGGTTAAGGTGCCATTATGGTTATTTGATGCACTAAACTAGTTTGGCGCGGGAACTTTGGCTGTCAGTGATGCTCAAAGGGACGTAATAACATTCACGAAATCAATATTTAGTAGCCAATAACGAAGCTGATACTTCCTTCTAAAATAATTCATGTTGTGGGCGAAAAATTCGAATTAGCTCTAAAATTCATTACTCGTGAAAAATTCGCGTTATAGCCATTTCGCGTAAGTCAGATCGCGTTGTAGCTAGAGTCGACTGTAGTGCAACATGATTGGAACAACTTGAGATGCATACACAGAAAAGGTAAAATACTTTTAAATAAAATGCCTTAACATCTGTCTGTAACTAACACTGAAGATTAACATTATATATATATATATATGTTGGTAGAAGATTTCAATATAAAGTAGGCACTGCTGAGTGTAATCAAGGTCAATGTTATCAGAATCACGCAAGTCCCATGACATTTACTTGTACTTTAACTTGGATCCAATAGTTTCCGAGATACAGGCTTATAGAATGTATCTGTTTTCTCAACTTCTCAATTTTTAGAAACCACTCAAAAAACACAAGCAGGCTTTTAACTGAATAATTGATTATAAAATTACCTTAATTGATGCATCTATTAAATCTTGTCCTATTTTTTATTTGATTATTTGAACATCCCATCATAAAACGTACAAGGCAAGGAGTAAAAATGAGAAATTTGAAAAATGAAAGGTGGTGGAGAAACCTGATGTGTGTGTGGGGGGGGGGGGGCTTAAACTTCTTCAGGTCCCACTAAAATGTGCTGAGGGAAGGAGAGAGAAAGGGTTGGCAGAAACAGGGTCTAAGTTCATTTAGAATGACAAAATGTTGCTAACACTTGTGAGGTTCGAAAAAAATAAACTTGTAAAGGTTTTATCTCGGTAACTATTGGGTCTAGACAGTTCTAGTATCATATTGTAGCAAATTTAGCCCACTTTAAAAACATCCATAGTAGATATTATTGAAAAGCTAGTCGTCTAGGGTTAAAATCGGCAAAACTATAGAATAGTCCAAAATTTCACTTTTTTTTCATATTATGCAAAAATTGCATTTGGCGCTCAAGATCAAATTTAGATGTATTGGACCAATAACATAAACAACTTAGTTAAAAATTAGAATTACCAAGTCGAACGTTAGGTCTGATGTGCATGGTTACTAGACCATTGAAACACAGTAAAAACATTCATTCTCTGGGGAAAAAGATTTTTTTTTTACTGACCCCCCCCCCCCCACCCCCAACCACTAAGCACTTAAGGATCCTTCACAATTAATGTCTCACTTTGAGGGGGAAGGGGTTTGAATTTGTGATGAGTAGGGGGAGGAGCAATAGTTGAAAGGGAAGCTTTTTTTTATAGCAATATGTTTGTAAAAGATTGTATTCCTGCAAGTAAAAAATCTGAAAACAAAAGTACTTACTGTTCTTTTAGGTACTACTTCTATACTTTTTTCAGTATCAGTTCTAGATGAATAAGAAGTGGTAGATGAATTGCTACTTTTATCATTTTGGAATGTTGGAGGTGCAAGAAACTGAGCAGCTGCTTTTGAGTTTCTAATTTTAGATCTAAATTAAAAGATATCACAATCATCCACGGGAAAAATGGCATATGAATATCTACAAAAAATGGTTGTGGTACCATTGTTCGATCAACCATTTATTAAAGCTACGGTGGGCAGATAAAGGGCAGTAACTGCAAAATGCTTCATTTTCTTTTTTGCATTTTTATTACGTATTGTACAAGCTTGCTTATTCGGATTCCGCTGAAAAAAAACAGTCTAGTTGCAGCATTTCCTTATTGTTAGTACAGTAATCTCGTTATATCGATTATAAAAAAATAGTTATCCATTCAACATACAAGTAAATTAGCATTTTTTTTTCTGACATAATTCTCAAATGGTTTCAATGGAATTTACGAATATACTATCACACCTATTAAAAAGATTGAAATTAAGTACATTTTCAGCATCAGAAAGGTAAACACTAAACGAAGACTATCTTTCTTAACTACTGGAAGGTTAAGAGTGAGCACTCCATTTCCCTCTTATTACCAATAGACTTTCTAATCCATTCGATTTGCTGTAAAAAGGATGTGAAAAGTATAAGTAACCATAACGTTTCCAGAAAACTCTTTCGCCCATCCAGGTCATTCTTCCTTTCTTTGATGCAAATCCCGATTTGTGCAACCAACCAAATCTTTTTTGTGCTAAAAGGCAGCCAGAGACATATGTTCTCTTCTACTTGGACCAGTATGACACCTGCCTGCTGTCTCTCATTCATTGTAAAGGCCTTAGTATCAGTACAAAAGAAAATTGCAAGTAGTTTCCAAACTATATCTTAAATTAAAATATTCTTCGGGTACATTCATTTGGATGAGAGGAATTGAAGCTGCTTTTCCAGCAAATTCAGAAGAGTAGAAGCATCTTTCTTTTGTTCATTGACAAAATAAAGACGAAAAAGACCTTTTCTGACTAATGTTTTCATGAATGGTTTCAAACTTGCAGCAAGTTTTTTTTTTTTTAGGCTAAATATTTTGGGAGACAGAAGAAAAGCAATATGTCCGAAAGAGATATAACGATATTGCATTGGATCCAAAATGTGTTTCTTCAAATATCTCAAAAACTCATTTCTGCAAATGCTGCCATTTAGCTGCCCATGGCAGAAATTGGTCTAAAGGAAGATACAAGAATAATACATAAAATTCAGATACAAGAATAAAATTTAGTTTTAAATTTTTCAAGTAATATTTTTGCTAGATTTTCATGATATACATGTAAAATGTCTAACCTCTGTTTAATGTAATATGTTTCTAAGAAACTTGTCAGTTGTTTCAAATGTTTACATCCTAATGATAATGCTATAGAAATGTTTGGCATAAAGAGAACTTTTCAATTTTGAACTTGAACCAGTCTGTGATTTTACATGCATATTTTAGCAAGAAAATCATTAGGCAGTATTAAAACTCAAAGTTTATAAATTTCTACCTTAATAATAAAGAATAAATTTCAATAATATAATACACATTACCTGACGTCTTCAATCCTTTTCAATTTATTAAAAACACTTGTTTCTATAAACAAAAATTTTGGTGATTAATTTTAAATTTATGAATCAAATGATTATATTCAATCAACATAAAAACTATTAGACTATACAAAATAAACAAATACTGGCTTATTGCATTAAATCATTTTTGGTTTTACTATTATATTGTATTAAATAAATCATAAATTTAATTTAAAACAAATAAAAAGTTAAGAGGAAGAACTTGACAAAATTATGTGATTTTACATCACTGCAGTTAATATATTTACATATGGAGGGCACATGTGTATTAATATTATACAGGATATTCCGTTTTAACCTGCAAGACCTCTATTTTTGCAATTGCTACTCCTAGGTACATACAGGGTTGCCACAGAAGTTCAGGAATGAAATTCCCTGACATTTCCAGAATTTCCAGTCGCTTTTAGAAAAAAATTTCAAATTTAGAAAAAAATTATCAATAATTGTAATCTATATTTGGGTTAAGTTAAGACAAACTAAAAGTTTAATTACACTGATTACAAAAGGACTGAAATCTCAAACACACTAAGCAATTTTCGGCAAAGCCACAGTTTCAATGTTGGCATGTTTCCAAAAAAAAGTTCTAACCTATAAAAGCAAAAATGTTGAGACTTTTAATTGTTGTGAACATCATTCATTTCATAGGGGAAAAAAAGCAGAATGAAAGCCCTTAAAATACAAATAAGGCTACAGATGCATTGCGGAAAATACTAGTAATTTCTAGCTAAGCATGGCTTGGATTTTTTTTTCTAAAGAGGCAAAATAAAATGTAGTGATATAAATCAGAACTTTATGATTTTTGTATGGATATTTCTTTTCTTTCTTTTTCTTTGTAACCTTATTACATTCATTCTTTAAAAATGAGCTTGAATTTTCTTTCTCTCGTCTATCAGGAAAATTCGCATACCTGGAATGCGACATTTACTGTACTTTAGCATTAACAAATTGTGCAGTTGTTTTAACTATCAGATTGAAAAAATTAAGAAGAATTCCCTAACATTTCCAGAAATTTCAATAATTTGTGATTTTTCCTTGAACTTCCCTGATCATTTTAGGCAATTTTTATTTTCCCAGACAATTCCAGGTTTTCCATGTGCGTGGCAACCCTGTACATACTTCCAATTACAAAAATGTTGGACACGGTGAATAATTTTTCAACTTGTAATTCAACTCTTCAGTGGCTAAGTTTTATCGACCTTCACTTGTCTGAACAAAAAACCTTCGATGTAATATATTGCTTTTAGGGTTCAAAAGGGTCAATTAAAGTAAAAAGATGTACGTATAAGTTTATGTTTTTATTGATGAAAATATAAATGCATTTCACAAGGTGCTACAGTTGTAATTATCATAATAAAGCTTAAAAAATTGATATTACATAGTTTTATTATTTGAACACATTTTAAAGTTTACTTAAAAGTTTAAAGTTTATTCTGGTAACACATTACTTTTAAAAAAAAACCTATATTTTTTATGTGACTTCAATGTCAGTATCCGTTAAAATTTCAAGTTAGAAGCTTCTTCTCATGAGTGATTTTTAGAAAAAAGTAACGATTTTATATACAGGGTGTTCTGTTTTAACCTGCAAGACCTTTATTTTCGCAACCGTTAGTCCTAGATGCATACTTCCAATTGAAAAAATGTTTAAAATCAGATGCAGAGTTTAGATATTGAAAGTTCGAAGCAAAAATAAAAATGAGTCAGAAAATACAAAATTTAACTTTTTATACGAACCCTAGGTCCCCTAACTTATGTTAATCTCCATTGCAAGTCATTAACACAAAAAATTTGATACTTGTGCGATCAAAATTCAAGGAGATATTCGAATTCAAAGTTTTAAGGGACTATATAGAAGATGAGATTGGAACTTATCGTCCTTTCATAAGAATGACAGGTTGTAGAAGAAAAAAAAACTAATTATTTATATTTTTCATTTCTATTCAAAAAAAAATGCAAATGTTATGCCATGATATGCAAAAACACACTGCAAAACCTCAATCGATTTGTAAAACCGCATTCTATGCAGACATATAATTTTAAACCATTGTTAACTGCTATATTTCCCTCCAAAAGGTGTTATTGACAGCGACTGTAAAGTGGTGTAAGTCACAAAATGCTGTGTTTCATATCTCCGTGAATATTGGTTGTACCAATGTCAAACGTTTTGTGTCAGAATCATTTTTGATGGAGATTATTTCCCTAAACATAAGTTAAGGGACCTAGGACCCATATAAAAAGTTAAATTTTGAATGTTTGACTTGTTTTTATTTTTGTTTCAAACTTTTAATGACTTAACCCTGCACCATTTTGAACATTTTTGCAATTGGAAGTATGCATCTAGGACTAACGGTTACGAAAATAGAGGTCTTGCACATTAAAACAGAACACCATGAATAACTATGGCAGCAAAATGTTAAACAATGAGATTACTTCAAATTAATGAAGTATTTAAAAATTGTTTTTGAAAATTCCCACATAAACAGGAGACAATGTACCTGTTTCTTCCGAAATCAATGATGCTGAAAACCTTTGTAATTTACCTTTTCCCGTACTATTCATACTTCTTCCACAGATTAAGAATACAAACTCCGAGTTTTACAAGCAGGTTTCGCTATATCCCGCTTCATTGTGTTGCACATGAAATTTTTACTATACTTAGGCCCAACTTTCAAGATGATAGCTCTTACTGTTGAGAAATTATAGAGGTGGAAACAGACTTATGTGGGCACACTGCATTAAAAAGTATCGACATTTTCGTAAAAACTCAAGCCATCAATCAATTTAGACAAGTATGGAAAATATTTGAAGTATTGCTTTGAGATATTTTCTTGTTTAGTTCCAATGCATGCAGGGTAGGCATCTTATTGAACCACTAAAGGGATGAGGGCCAAGTTGAACACATCCAGTGACGGAACCTGGGTCTGTGGTGCGGAAGCTCGAAGCTCCAAAGTTACGAAGCTTCAAGAGAATTTTGATCAATAATAAATAAATGAAATTGTTAAAATTCCCAATTTAAACAAAAATAGAAATTTCACATTTCAAGAATTATTTTTAAATCAAAAATATAATAGCGCTAGTAATAGAGCTTTTCTGTCTAATACATTTATTGGTAACAAATCTAATAGAACAAAAGGACTACCACAATGGTCATGCATCATTTTATTTTTCATCTTTTAAATATTTATTTTATTTTATTTTTAAATATTTTACTCTAGGAAAACTACACCATAGATTTGAAAAAACAAAAGAAAAGGCATGATCTTACATGGGAACTTTAAGGGCAACACAGTAGTAAGACCTACACTGAGAAAGGGACAAGTTTGAAAAAGAAAGGGCGAAAAAAATTAAAAGTCTTTATGTACGCTGTTGACAAGAATGGAAAGGATACATTGCAGGACCTACAAGGGGGTTCAATAAGAAATGTGGTGGACATGGACAAAAAATGTACCCTCAATCTTATCTATATAAATGCATTCAAGAAAAATATGTTTCTCACATTGGCTGAATTTTTATTTTAAACCAAAGAAATGTTCAAATTTCTGCATTTTAAAGTTTTGGTGATAACAATAAATTTTAACATTTATTAAAGTTGCTGATTTAATGCTTGAAGGGAAAAATGGTTATTTTTCAGGTAGATATAAAAATCACCAACTTGGAGGACATGCTAGTAAAACGAGAAAAAAAAAGTGCCTTTTTAAGCACATTTAAGAACTTGAAGATTACCAGTTTTTAACTCACTCAAATTTGCAAACAACTTCACCCCAGTGCAAAATATTATAAGAATTTTTAAAAACTGATATTTTCAAAAAAAATTTTTAAATGGAATTTTCCCCAATTTCCCTAAATATTCCAATTTGTTTCCCTGTTCAAGATTTCAAACGGCCTATTTATCTACAACAACAAATGGATTATTTTTGAAAATTTATTTTTTGATTATTGTTACATGTTTATGTTTTACGGCTAAACAGTTTAGTACATTCGCCAAATGACTCGTATAAAAGAAATAAAAAAAATTAGTCCATACCAAAACTTAAGTTTAAATTACATTTTTTAGCAGTTTTACAAAAAATGATGAATTGGTCTTATTAGGAACAAAGTTCCCTAATAAAGCCATAACTCTGAAAAAAAGGCCAAAAAGGAATATCAAGCTAAAAAAAACAAAAAATTCTTCATAGTCAACATAAAAACATATTCATAAACATTTGATAAATGCAAAAACATTATCAAAAATTCCCTATTTACTTCAGTAGAAAAGAGAAAAATCAATCTTGACACTCGATTCACTGAAATTATTTTCTGTTTTTTGTTCACTCCTGCTCACAGTTCCTGCACACATGTGCATTGCACATGTGTGCAGGAACTGTGTGTATAAACATACAATGAACATTGTACAACATATGCAGTACTAGATTGTACCCTTTACCTGCAGTGTCTTAATAAGGACACCAGAGTTCAGATAATGCTAATCATGGCCCTATTGCACAGCAGTCTACATGTCTAAGGTATCAAATTACAAGAAAAAATGGTTACACACAGCAAGATTTTCCTTTTTGAATTCGTCAACTACATTAAGAAGGTTTTCTAGAACAATTAACTTCTTTAAAACTGGTAAACCCTGCCAAACCATGAACGAACAAATTTACTTACAAATTATCAGGCAATTTTGACAAGACTCTTTCATTATAACTGTTTACTTTTCCCAGTTGATAACAAACTGCTTGTTGATAGCACTTTATCATACGTTCGGCTTTCTAATAACAAGTAAATCACAATCAAGTGAATTTTTGGTGTCCTACATGGAAAAATGAGGGATTGGTCTACATGGTCTTCTCTGGCGTGCCGACGCCCACATTATTTCATATGAAAAAAGATAATGACCAAAATATAACATCTGCTTATCCATCACTTTTGCTAAAGTAACTTCCAAACAAGCACAGATAATTAATATAAATAAGATCACTATTTGTTTAAAAAGAGACAACATGCAAAATGCATTTCATACTTGTGGGACAATTGAATTTCTCTTCTCTTGGTGGTTCAGGTAATTTGAATAAACCAGGAGCTTCCTCAGGTAATTCAGTACAAGGGAGGTTTACCCTCTGGAAAGAAAATAATTAAAAAGTTTTTCAAATGATGAAATTTAATGGGAATTTTGAAAAGAAAAAATTGCATTTTTGGGACTTCCAATTTTGAATAACTTTCTGACAGGATTCCAAGCCCCATCCCTTCCTCTAACGTTATGAAATATAATAGCCTATTGTATAATTTCAAAAACATTTCAGGGGGAAGTCTTCAAGCCTCACTTTTATCTAACATTGCTAAAAGATGGTCTAAAGCTGCATTTTCAGAACTTCAATTTCTAAAAATTTTGGAGAAATGCTCTGAACTGAATTCTTTTGCCTAACGTCATCAAAGATGGCCCACTTAGTTTATAGAACTAAGCGTCCAAATTTTCTGGGAGGAACCCCTTAACCACCTTTTACCTAACCTCTTTGAAGATTGTCCAAAATTGCAATTTTTGAAATTCAGTTCCAAAAAATTTCTGGAGAAATTGAAATGGAGAAATTCTTCCACATCATTACCACAGATAGTCTCAAAATGCTATTTTTAACATTAAGGTTTCGAGGTATTTCCACAGGGAATCCCCCCCCCCCACACACACACTGCCCTTATCCCTAACATCACCAAAGATCATTCGGATTAGTATTTTGCAACTTTTATTTCAAAAATTCCACAGGAAAGTTCCAAATTACGTTTTGGAAACTATAATTCCGAAAAAGAAGAAAAGAAAATATGTAAACTGGCATTTTAAAGGAACAAAAATATGATAATTTTTTTTGGGGGGGGGGCAAAGAGGCCTCTTAGAGTTACATGCCCCTTTAGACTCCTGAAGATATTTAGCCCCCCCCCCCCTCCAATAATTTTTGCAAGTCGGCGCCCCGGGGAATTAGTATAAGGGGTCTGTCTAGGACTTTTTGTCAGGATTCCTTTTTTATGAACTTTATTATTTTACTTAATGAAAAGAATCAAACTGTTTTGTGAAAAATCAAATATCTGAAATTTTAAAACCCAACAATTTTGTGGTAATGCATCAATATCAAGCAGGATGGCGACAGGAACTGAAATTTTTTTTCGACTTTTCCCTGATTAAGTTCACTAAATTTCCCTGCTTTACGTTACCAATGATAATAAAAATAACCTTTCTTTGCCCTTCTTGCAAACCATTGCACATTAAATAAAATGCAGTGTTTAAAACATTCTAAGCTGTTAATAGAAAATATATTTTGAAAAGGTGCTCCTTTTTTAAATAAAAATAGTATATTAACTGCAAGGAAATATTATAGGAAATCTAAAACAAATACTAAACCAGTAACCAGCTAGAATAAGAATTCTAAGAAATTATTTAAACCACACTTAAAGACCTATCTAATCATGATAAAAATAAAACGTAAATATGGAAATAATTTTGAACTGAGTGATAGTATAGAATATAATTATTCTTAGATAAATAATAGACATATTTATGTAAAACAAACTGAAACCTTTTAACAATCAGTCTTGAGCAATTCTCTAATCAAGAACTTAGGTTTTAATGAATGAATATAGCATTTTAATCACTAATATATATATTTATTTATTTACTTACGTAAACAAGGTAATTCAATTTCAAATGGTTTCATTATTTGTCAAAAATAAATCTAGATTACTTTTGTAACAAACATTAAAATGCAAAAAACAATCAATTAATTTCAAAACATATCTTTACTAATATTATAAAGAGAGAGGGCGGATTTTTGTGTGTTTATATGTTCGAGGTAATCTTCGGAACCACTGCACCTATTTGAAAAATTCTTTCACTATATGAAAGGTGCTTTCTTACTGAGTAACATAGGCTATAATTCGAAAAAATGCGATAAATAGTTCTTTT
This sequence comes from Uloborus diversus, assembly GCF_026930045.1. Lineage (NCBI taxonomy): Eukaryota > Metazoa > Arthropoda > Arachnida > Araneae > Uloboridae > Uloborus > Uloborus diversus. The sequence continues at coordinate 84,390,134 of NC_072736.1, forward strand.
TTTAGTCAAATTTAGGCCCAAATTTCACGTAAAAAGCCTATTATTGGCTATTAAAGGGGTGAAAAATTACTTGCACATATTATTATATATCGTTAAAAAGGGTAGAATTTTCTGCGTTCTAAACAATTTATTTCAATGCTCTAACTTAATTACAGCTGGAGTAATTTGCGTTTTTAGCTCAAACTTTTTTAGGCTTAGCTGAAATTTAGTCACTACTTTCTTCATTAAATCTATCAATAAAAAGTGAAGGAATTGTCCCACAGTTTTCTTTTTAACAGCATTGGAAAAAGCGAGATTTTTTACTCCAGATCTCTCTCGACCTATGGTCGAAAATATTAGGTTCTATCTTCGAAGGAAAAAAAGTTACAAGCGTTTTTAAATCAATTTCGAAATATGTCATCTTGATTCGGATTGTCAACCATTTTATTTTCGAGTTTCCATGGTTACGCTTTTTGAATCCATTAATTCTTTCCATTTTTCTCTTTTCACTTTCTTAAACTTATTTTATTTTGTATTTCCATGATTGCACTTTTAAATTCCATCTTTCGCATTTTAATTTCTTAAAAGTATTTTAATATCTGTCGTCATTGTTTGGAAGGGTAGTTTTGCATGGTGTTTTATTTTTCTTCTTTTATTTAAGCCTGGTTGTTGAATATATGTCACTTGAAACAATTTTTATTCTCACGGTAGACCGGGCAAAGACGGGCAACACAGCTCTTAATATATAAAGATTTAAAAGCTACTGAATGTGATTTTATACTTTTTTGTTTGTTTGGCGAAACATTTATTATTACCAACAAAAAATATCCGCTTCACTCGCAAAAGGGCCGGGTCGCTTGGCGTGTTAGGCGCTGAGCAGGTTCAGTCTAGGATTATTATTTTAAGGCAACCGTTAATTTAAGTCATTGTTTTGAAAGAAAAGAAACTTTTGATTTGTTTTTACCCAAGTGAAATGTACGACATTTTCTTTCTTTTTTTTTCCTGACGACGATTTTTGAATGTTCCACGGGATGTATTTTTTTCTTTCGTTAGACGGATCGATTATGATAGCGTGGTTGCTGGGCAAGTTTGGCAATAAACAATAGAGTCGCGGAATTATTTTTACATATGAACGACATTATTTGATGCTTTTTTTGTTGTTTATTTGGCAAAATATTTTAAATTGCAGTAAAAACCGCTTCACTCGCTAAATAGAGTTTTAAAGCAACTGCAAATATAATTTAATGATAAATTTTAAATTCCAAAGAAACTTAAATAGTTTTTTTTTTTTTGAAAAGGTGTGTACGCATTTTATACAAAGAAAAACGATCATTTCACATTAGAGGTGGAGGGGGAATCAATTTTTTTATTCAACGGGCTTCCATTAAATTTTTAGCACGGGCATCGCTGTGCGGGTACTGCTAGTATGTATATAATTTGGTTTTAAAATAACAGAATTTTTAAAATCAAAGAAAAAAAACCCTTTGTATAATTTGAGGCAACAGCAAATAACATGATGGCAAAATTTTCATTCAGTTTTAGCAGTTAAATTAAAAACATGAAGCAGTAATGGCTTAAGCTTTCATCACTATTTATTTAAAAAACCAAGATTTCTTCTTGAAATCATAATTACAGTATGCTAATTACTTCAAGACAATGAGTAAAGGCAAGGGAGCTAAGGGGTCATTCCATGTAAGTGATCCAAAGTTTTTTCCCTCACCTTTTTGTATTTCTTTGAAATTTGGCTCATCGATTGTATCCTTCAAGGTAATCAAAAGTCCAAATTTTTAGATTTTTATCTCTATTATTTTTTTATTTATAACACTTTGATTTTTCAAAAAACCCTCTTTTTTTCATGGATGCTTGAACATAAAATGGACGATAACTCAGCACCAAATATAGATAGAAAGATTTGGTAAAAAGCATTTTAAAGTACATTAGTTGCTGTTTAATGGGATATGCAAAATGACTAATTTAAAAAAAATTTTAATTTAAAAAAAATGAAATTTAAAGTTTAAAATTAAATTTTTTAGAAAAGGTATAATGAATTTTTTTAAAAAAATTCTCAAATTTGTGTGTATTTTATCTTTATTTGTGCAAAGTTTCAAGTTGGGATCTCAATGGAATCATATTTTCATGAATTTTTAAATAGAATTTGACTTATGAAATAATGACATTTTTTCAGATTCTAACTAGTTAAATATGGGGTTCTCTTACTGGGGATGGTCTAGTAAGTAGTAATTGATCATGACTATGCTTGAAATGAGCTGACATGAATTTGTTGATTAGTACCCCCCCCCCCCCCCCCCCCGACACACACAACCACTTTTTATCCTTTTTTTTTTTCAAAACTGTATTCAAAAAAAAAAAAGCTGGCACGTAAGAGTTATATTCATAATAAACTGGGAGGAAAGCTGCTAAATATCAGTAGTGACTAAGCCTTATAAATGGGGATGGGGGTCATAAAAACTAAAAGTCAGAAAAACTTTAACAGACAAAAATAGAACCACTCATTTGCAGCTTTTTTTCTTTCGGAAAGTGGGACGGTAGGGGGGAGGGGGGGGGCAATCTGGAATGAAGCTTAACAACATGGAAGGTTACGCTCAAACTAGCAAAATTTGTTTGATCTATAACTATTTTTAATATATCTGTAAATAGATCTTGCTGCATTGCTCTCCTTTACAACTGAAATTAAAAAGAAAACTAGCGTTAAAGAAAAGAAAAAAACAGTTGCACTTCAAATGTTATGTTGTAGAAAGATAGTTTTATGCGGACAGACATATGATCTGATGCTTAGATTTATTTTTAGTTTAGTGTGAAAAGAATGGAACAACATGGGGGGGAAACACTTCTATTTTGCTATGATCTCGGGGCAAACTATTTCTCTCCTCCCTTCAAAATTGAAAGTTGGTGCAGGGGTATGGGATGAAATGAATCATAAATTTCCTTATCAGATAGTGAATTAATCAAGTACACTTTGTAAAGTACGGATTGAAAAAGAAACACTTGGTCTGAAAAAAAAAAAGCATCAGGTGAGGCGTGATACTAGTATAGTGTTAATCGTATGGGTGGGGGGGGGGGGGAATGTACTTTGTCTTGTGTTAAAGAACATTTACCAGCTTTTAATATGTTTTCTATTCATTTTGTTTTATTTTATTCATTTATTTATTTTTTACATTTTGAAAATAGTTTTGAAAAAAAAAAATAACAATAAAAGTGGTGGTGCGGGGGGTGGGGCTTTTTCTTGCATTAAAGAAGAACATTTATCAACTTTTAATAAGTTTATTATTCATTTTGGTTTTTTTTTATTTATTTATTATTATTTTTTTTACATTTTGAAAAGTTTTGAAAAAAAAAGATTAAAAGTGGGGGGGGGGGAGCTTACCAATCTACAAATTCATGTCAGCTCATTTCAAGCATAGTCATTATCAATTACTACTTACTAGACCATCCCCAGTAAGAGAACCCCATATTTAACTAGTTAGAATCTGAAAAATATCCATTATATTTCATAAGTCAAATTTTATTTAAAAATTCATAAAAATATGATCCCATTGAGATCCCAACTTGAACATTTGCACAAATGAAGATAAAATACTCACAAATTTTTGAGAATTTTTTAAAAAATTCATTATACCTTTTCTGAAAAATTTAAATTTAAAATTTTAATTTTTCAAAAATTAATTTTTTTTTGAAATTAGTTATGTTTTATATTCCATTAAACAACAACTAATGTACTTTAAAATGCTTTTCACCAAATCTTTCTATCTATATTTGGTGCTGAGTTATCGTCCATTTTATGTTCAAGCATCCATGAAAAAAAGAGGGTTTTTTGAAAAATCAAAGTGTCATAAATAAAAAAAAAAAGATAAAAATCTAAAAATTTGGACTTTTGATTACCTCGAAGGGTACAATCGATGAGCGAAATTTCAAAGAAATACAAAAGGGTGAGGGAAAAAATTTCCCAAATTTTGGATCACTTGACATGGAATGACCCTAAGGCATTAATGACGGCTTCCTCTTTGCCTGTAGGGTTGTTTATTTTATGTAGCATGAAATATGTGAAAGGAAAATTCAAACTACCCAAAATAAACAGCTTTACAAACACAGAAGCAATTTTAAGAAGTTTTTTAACAGGAAAGAAATAATCAGAGTTTCTTTAAACTTGGAGGATAGTTTGTTCAACTTTTGAAGCACACCTCATAATTTTTTGAAGTCATTTCCACGAGATTAAGTGAAGTTAAAAGCTGCTGTCCATGGGCAGTCACCATCGCTGGTGGGCACTACAGAAGCCACAATTTTTGTCTGTAATCATTACAATTTTTCTTACCCCAATACAACATATTTACTAAGAATACGAACCTAATTGTGATCAAAAAAATTGAAAATTGCACGTTTTTAAGTTGCTTGATTACAATGTTATGATTTTCTACCATTTTTTCACATTTCTTGCATTAAAAAAAAATTATGAATAATATCATCAAAGAGTTCATATAGAGTATAATTGAATAAATTAAATTCACACAAATATTTAGAACGATTGGTCAATAACTCTTTGAGCTAGTACCCACCAGTTGGAAAAAAAGTCGTTTTGAGAAAAACGCGTTTGAAAAAAAAAATTCTGTGTATGTTTTCGAATCTCCACAGTCATTTTAAGAGTTCATAGCTTCGGAACTAATCAGAGTTTTTCACTGAAATTTTTGGCAACATATTCTTTAATAGTTTAACATTTTATGACATAAAAAAGTGGATATTTTGACCAGTCTAAACTGATTTCCCCCCTTAATACACTTGCATTTAGAGACAAAGACTTTGTTCCAGCAATAGTTATTGAGAGAGGAACAGAGCTAATGATGTAAATATTAGTTCCAAGTTTCAAAGAATAACAATTTAAAACTGAAGGGGAAAACTAGAAGCCTCTGGCCAATCCTTTTACAAATGCCTACATTCCTCCAACTCCAGTCATCATAGCTCATGAAATATTAATATTAAATTAAAAATTTAAAAACCAAACCCTTAGAGCCAACCTTATAAATTACTAGGAGACATTTCCTCTACAACTGTCCAAAATATTGCATATGCTTATGATATTAACATCATAGAAAGAACTCCTATTGACCTCAAGCAGGCTTTTTTGGATCTAGAAAGAGGCCAAGAAAATTATCCTCTTAATTAATCCGAGTAAAACTAAGTAGATGCAATTTATTTGTGACATATGCTGATACATTCAAGTACATCAAACTGGGAGGATACAAATTTGAAAAGGGGAATTTCTCCACTTACCTTGGCTCTGAAATTAATTCAGACAATTCCAAGCCCCAAGACGTAAGGAAAAGAATAACAGTGGCAAACGCTTCTATTGTATAAGAAAATTTCTGAAATCTAACAACATTAAAAGATATGCAACTTTACTGATGATGAACTATTGATGACAATGAAAGGATTCAAACAAGCCAACAGGGATTGAACCATTTAAAATATTTGCATTTGGAGACAAAGACAAAGCAAAAGTAACGGAAAGAGAAACTGAACTGATGCAACATCAGTTTCAAGTTTCAGAGAATAAGAATTCAAAACTAGAAGTGAAAGCTCAATCAAAGTTTCTGGCAAATCTTTCTGCAGGGTTGATGCTAAGAAATAGGGGAGAATTCCCTGTGTTTTCTCTGTATACATATGCAGCATTACAAAAGAGTAAATGCCGAAATTCCAATAAGAACATGAATATTCTGATAGCTTTATCATGGGCGGGGGGGGGGGGGGGGTGGAGGAATATTTAAAAAAAAAGAGAGAAAGTAAAGAATTCATTAAAACTAAAAAAAAGAGCCTGGTTGCTGAATATTTGCACTTTACTTTTTATTGAAAAAGAAAAAAATGCTTCTCTTAAGCATTCATTACTTGGACCTTAAAGGATGAAAAATGCAAAAGTTAAGCATAATAATAAATATTAATAAATTTTTCCTTTCACAAAAGGTATTTTAATATTTACTTTTAAAAAACTTTTAAGCAATGCTTTTAGTTTTAGGTTTGAGCTCTAGTTTATTGTTTTTAGTTTAGCAAGTGGTGCTTTTGCCCATTGTTACTCTATATTGCACTGGAGCTTAAACATTCTCTTTTAGTTCACAGTTAAAATTTTGGTTTTTTGACCATAATTAATGAATCTTCCATGGCTGATCAGCTCTGAATTCATACTTTATCTTTTCCTACTCAACAGCTGTTTGCAATTTTCCTTTTTATCATCATTAATAATTTATGATTTGTTTAATATTTGAAATTCTGTTTGCCTAATTTTATATATATATATATATATATATATTTCATTTATTTATTTATTATTCAGAAAATCTAAAAACTTAAACCTGCACTTTTTATTTTCAAGTTTGATTTTTCGGCTGATTTTTGAATTTCCTGGGGCATGGGCACCTATTCTACAAGTGCTGATATTTTTGCAGCCCCAGCCATTGCAATTGATAAAATATTAATAAAATACTAAATTTAAAAATTTTAAAAACCCAATCCATAGGGCCAACCTCATATCAAAATGAACCTTATGGGTCAGAACGAAAATGTATTGAAATTTTTTCAAGATAACACAGGAAAAAAGGGAAAAGGAAACAATCACAACTTTTTTTTAAACTAAAATTTGCTAGTTGAAAAAGCAGAATTTAGAGAGAACACTGAAAATCTTTTTTAAAGCCCTTCTTATCGATAAAAATGAATCATTACTAATTGCGTGTATAAATGCTTAGAATTGTATTGAAAATCTGCTAAAAGAGGTTTTGATTCGAGAGCTATGTAAATTGGAAGTTCCAAATTCCAACAGGTGCAGAAAATTTTGTTCTTTCGATCGCTAGTAATATTTTTAATGTGCAAGTGAGTTTCCACTTACGACATTTCAAAAATTCACTAATTAATATCTTCAGTAATTAAAGCATTGCAATGATGAATTCTAGCTAAGAATAATCTTAAGTCATCTGTAAAACAGAGAAAAAAAAAGATCAATATCGGTTAATCCATTTAGAAGCCACAATGCCATAGAAACAAAAAAATATATATGTTACGGCCAAAGCCCGAAATTGGATAGTTCGCGAATTGGCCAGCCAATTCGCGAACTGGCCGGCATTGCTGAAAACTTACCGGCCAAAGCCCGAAATTTTCTTGATTTCGGGCTTTGGCCGGCCAATTCGCGAAGTGGCTAGGGACGATCGGCCAAAGTAGGAAGAAAGAAATGAAGAGCAGATTATTTTCATAAACTTTTAAAAATAAAATATTTTGAAATGAGTACTTCGGTGCACAATTTTTTCTTAAGTACACTTGGTCCAGAAACAAGCTCAAATATAAGCGATACCTCTGTGTGAAAAATAAGCTTGTAATGCATAAAAATATGATCTCGTCTTATTCTATTCTCATATTTAAGCCATAATAGATATTATTCAGTGAACGTATGATATGTGATATACAACGTGATTATTATAATTATGTGATACACAACGTGATTATAATAAAGGGCGTTAATATAATCTTCAGGCTATTATTATACCGTGAGGATTAAAATAACATTTCTATTATCAAAACATGAAGTTCTCAAAAATGAGTAGATTTTACTGATTTTTAAGTATTCTACTTTAATAGCTCATTTTACTAATTTCAAATGAAGAAAACAATTACGTAGTGTAAAGCCCATCACTTATTACTACAAGTTGTGAACTTCCACATTATAAAAAACAATTTTGTAATCAACCTTACTCCTTAAATTTGGTGGAAGCATAGCTGCATCTACTGCTCTGGAGTAACTTAACTAATATAACTGGTGCAAAGTTCCACATCGCTTGTGGAAGGTTACACCATGGTAATATAACTATAGCGTAGCTTCTCACTCATTTCTACGTAAGGTTAGACCATTGAACTGGTTCTCATTTTCAACTGTAAGTGGACTTATACTTCAAGTTAACTATTTGATGGTTTAAATTAACCAGGTAGGTACATTAAATGATCAATTAATATTTTTTCTACACGTTTTAAATTGAAAGTACAAAAGTAAATTAGTAGGTGAAAATACTTGAAATTTCAATATAACAGTATTTTTAAAAAATCATGCTAGAAATCCCTTGTTTTTTTGTCTTCTTTACAACTTTTGCTTTCAATCATTCGTTTATTCAATATTTATCAAGTTCATTTTTTCCCACAATCAATATTCACCAATTACAAACAAAACGTTTTTATTGCACTATTAGAGGAATACCCAAAACACCAAGTAGGGTCTGAACTCACAACGGGAGTCTTACAGACATGTCGCAAAGCAAGAGAACTGCTCGGCCACAAAGATCCGTTTTCATTTCGCTCATAAGATTTTACCAACTCTTTGCCGATATTGATCTTTACGCATAGATTTTGAATTCTACTGACTGCAGTTGGGACATACACGAAACATAGTGCAAGGTTCCTCCAACAATTTGAGTTTTTTAAACAGAGATACTACACACTCCAGAATTCGTGTAACATTACACCCATTTATAATGGCAATCTTACACAATTTTTTTCCAGTGCATGACATTTCGAATTGCATAAACATTTATCCCTCTTCAAGGACGGTTACAAGGGAGGGGTGATCGCCCCTTCTTTGAGCGAGATACAGGACCTTCTTCTTCAGGTATATATTTTCAATATTTAAGTTCCAAAAACAGCAAAACTACATAATCTTCGTCGGTGCTGGGAGTTTTCACGCATTAAAATAAACGTTAGTCACTCCACATCTCTCACCTAAACCCACAAGGTCTTGCAACCATTCGGGGGAGAAGTAGAGGAGTCTCTTGTCTCTCTCACTTGCAGCGCTGTCATACCGGAAATGACACATGTACCGTCTACCAGTCAATCTACGATCTGCCATTATCATTTCAGGCTTTGGCCATGGATTCCCGGTCAGTTCGCGAAATGGCCAGCCAAAGTAGAAAATACAATAGTAATTGCAAGTATTTCGGGCTTTGGCCAAACCTCTTGGCCAATACGGGAAATGGCTGGCCAATTCGCGAACTGGCCGAACTTCGGGCTTTGGCCGTAACATATACACACACGTCAAACTTATAACCCCTTTACGTGTTGTGTCTTTTTGATACTTTTGCCTTACGTTCAAATAAATATTACACTATTTCTTTTGAATATTTTTGAATGCTACATTGAATTTATGTATGAAACAAAAGACTAACATCTTGTTTGAGGATAAAACCTGAGGGTTACCATTTAATGTCAGTCTAGATGAAATAACCCGATGTTCGAGGAATTTCGAGTTGTTTCATCCACTGCAGTAGGCAAGTCTAACAAAATACTTCATTTTACTAATTTTGCTAAAAACATCAAGATGTAACATTTAGTCAAAACTCGAACACAACTGCGGCACTTCAAGATATTATTCAAAAAATTGGGTATTTTATGTGCAGTTTGCTCCAATGGCACATTTTTAAGACTACCGATCATCAAAATTAGAAAAAATGTTTTTTTTTTTTTTTTTTTTTCCGCTCACCCTAATGCATATATTTACCATCAACAGCCTCAAAGTAGTCACTAATGTTTTTTGGGTTTACAGGTCTCAAGCATTAATGTTATCTAAACCAGAGGTTGGCAAGTAATTTTAGTTAGGGCCAGGACACATTGTTACCCTAACCATTAAAAACAAAAATCAGTCTAGCAATTGCTTTCTAACACTAGAAAAAGTAATTAAAGCTGTGCCTAAAGAGATTATTGCCTAAATAACATTATTTTTAAATAATTTATTTGTGTAATTTAGAATTACACAAACATTTTTGCGGTCCAGTGCTTGACCTTCTGTACTTTGGATCTGGACCGTGGCCACCAGGCGCTGACTGTTGATCTAAACAAAATAGTCATCTTATCCAATAATAAAAGTAAATAAGTTTATTTTCCAAAACTAGTTCAATATATAGTGGTATTTTAAATTAATTTTATGTTACTCACATAGCTTTATGAAAAAGAATTCAATTTAATTGCACATGATGAATTATCAATTTACAATTTTTATGCACATAAAAATTGAAAAAAAAAAAAACTTAAGATTTGGCCCCATGTTCCATCTGGGCTGAATTGAATCATAAGCTGTTTAAGTATTCAAAAGGAAAATGTTCATAATGTACCTAAATATAATGACATAATTAATTGAAAACGTACAGTAACAACATAGGAAAACTACATTGATGAATATAATGATTCAAATCAAGGAAACAAGTCTATTTTAACACTTTATTAAAACACTTAATATAAACATAACATATCAAAAAGAGCAACTCACCTTTCTCAGTCCTGAACGTCTCATTGACATTGCATTATATCTTAAGTGATCACTTAATTCTTTTTGAAGCTGTGCTATTTTTTCAAGCTCCAATTGCTCAGTGGATTTAATTTCTTTTGCTCGTTTAGGTCTTCTACCAAAAATAAAAAGGAAAAAAGCTAATAACTCTAGAGATTGAGAATAAGATAAAATTGTACATCTTTAGATTCACAGACGTTGAACTGTTTGCCGTCACAGTGTATCCCGAATTAATTGAATATATATGTTTAATAAGTGTGCTGATAAACAATATTTGATTCAAAAGAGTCAAGTTTATAATTTCAAATCAAAAGGGGGATGATGGTATAAGATTAAAAGTTACAATTAAAATGAACTAGAGTCAGTGGTGAAAATACATACACAAACAAAACATTAAAAATTGCTAAATCTCTCAGTTCAATTTTCCAAGTTTTGCTAGACTAGCTTTGTCAGGTTTATACGAGTGATAGTAAAAACTATAAAAAAATACCAGGGTGTCAATCTAAAACAATTGATTTAAATCAAATATTTTTTTTAATCACTGATTTTAAATCATTTTTTATCATCACTGATTTAAATCAATTTTTAACCTCAACGCAAGAAATCCTCTTAAAAACTCTAAATTTCACTAGTTCTGACTTTTTCTTAGCATAACCCATGTTCCTCAGATTGATTTTGTCCTATGTGGTTTACCATTTTTAACTGTTCAGATTCTCTCCTTACCCAAAATAAAAATTCAAATATTTAGTTTGTGGCCAGTGGACACTTTAATATTAATCTCTACTAACTTTTAATAGCAGTCACTGCCCTTAGGACATTTTTTCAGTAATGAAAACAATTAAGAAATCTTAAAGCACAACAGAAAAACAGAGGGAGTGAAGAAAAGTCCTTGCAAAGAAGTCCTATTGCTATAATGTACACATCATTGTACAAAATGGAAAAGGAAACTCAATATTAATATTCCTTCAACCATGAGTTCTTGTAAAAAATGTTAGGCACATACATTTTCTTTTTCAAGTACTAAAAAAACATTCATCAAATTGAATTTTCCAACTAAAAGGGCAGTAGCTCTATTTTTTTTTTTTTTACAATAATTAAACTTATAAGCAATGAAATACAGTAGACCCTTATTTTACGCAGAGGTTAAGTTTTACTGAAATTCTGAGCAAATTAAGATTTAATAATAGTTTTTAGATGGGGGTTAGGTTCCATAGATAGAAAAAATAACTTCACTCTAATGATAGATAAAGTTTAATGTCTACTTATTCCAATACATATGCACAACATGCATAAAGAGAACATGAATTAACTTAGTCTAGTGTTTATAAAAAAAAAAGAGCTGGTTATGACATTCTATGGCAATCTTTTTTTTTCCTCTATATCTATTTTCAATTTAATGCATCCATGATCACTCGCGTTATTTCCATGATAGGATCTTACTTCACTAACAAAGATCATTTGACATTGTCAAGGAATGGCTTAAACTTTTCAATGTGAAAGGCTTTTGGTTATGCGTCATCAATGTTGATATCAACGTTGGTTTCATTTTCCTCTGTTACTTCTAAAAGCTCTTCCAGTAAGTTCTGGACTGTGAGAGTTTAATTACTTTACTTCTGGAAAGAGCTCTAGAACTAACAGCATAAAATGTCTCCAATGGCCCAAGCTTGATTATTAGCACGCCAAAATGCAGTTCATTATGTGTAATCTACAATCTCCGGAGTTTGGATTTTGAAAAGGGGAAAATTTTATCTGTTTGTATTGCCACTTTCACATAAAAAAAAAGGTGTCAAATCTTAAACTGCGTAAAATTCCTGCATAAAACAAGGGTTGATTGTATACACAGGGTTCATACTCTATTCTGAAGAAAAAATTCCATGACTTTTCCATGACTTCATAAAAATTTTATGACCTTGATACACAAAGAGAATAGTACTATTTAATATCAAACTGGCCAATTTTTGGAAATGTGAGTAAGCAAAACTTCTATGTGAGTGCAACTACCTCATTGAAACACTTCTTTGTGGTTGATAAAACATTAGTGCACACTGCAAAAACTAATTTCTTCTTTTTTGTTTTCTTTACGTTAATTTAAGTGAAGTAAAAATACAGTAAGTGCAATATAATTATGATTAAATGTTTAATATTTTTCTTTATAAAAGGGTAGAATGATAAAGAAGGGGACAAAGGTTGAATGAGTCATTCCCCCTAAGTATCAATAAATTTGCTTTAAAAATTGCCTTTTAGTGTCAATAATGCATCTTATCATCCATATAACATGACAGTATTTTGGTTCTTTAAAGTGAACATGGTATAGTATATACATGGTATAGTATATATATGAACATGGTGACAGTATTTGGTTCTTTAAAGTGAATCTGAACATGCCATTCTTTAGTATGTTCAGATTTCTAATACAGATATTTATAAAACTAGTATGTTGTGGCCATCACGAAACTTTCTTCTACATTTCTTTTTTTTTCTGATCCCTCCCCATGCTTGACGAGGAAGCAATATTCCCAACAAAAACAAAATTACACATGCAAAAACTTGACGACCATCCCAATGTCTGAATTATTGCAAAAGCAAAGCAAAGAGCGAAAATTGAAAGTTATTGTAAAGGCTTGCTTCAATGAATTACAAATATTTTATTTGTTAACAAACATAAGATGGCAACAGTTAAAAATTTTAAATCATTGAGATAATATTTCCTATCATTTCCATACAATTAAAATCACGAGAAATACGCAGACGACAATCTATTACGATTTATCTTTCTTATTGTTGCATTAATAAAAATATTTTTATTCGCAAAAAAAAAAAAAAAATCAACACCTCTTGGAGCGATCGGCGTCAAAATAGAACCAAAGCCTGTTTACATATGGATTCACATATATTCCAAATTTCAACCAGAACGTAGCATTACTTCTTGAGATAGGGCACTCAAAATGGAAAAAAAGAACGGGTGATTGCGCTACCCCCCTTTTAGCTGTTGACACAAAAATAAAATCAGTTCTTATACCCACTAAGGGCTACTTGCCGATAAATTTTTCTTTCATTCCGTTCATTATTTCTTGAGATACAGCAGTCACAATTGACGACAAAAAACGTTCTACAGCTCAACCCCCGTTTCAGTTATTGACACCAAAATTGAATCAGCACCTGTTCCTGTTAATACCAACATATGGACCAAATTTTGTTTGATTCCGCCAGTAACTTCCTGAGGAATAGCAAGCACGCGTAACTCGAAAAACGTCCCATTGCTCCACCCCCCTTGGAGGAATTCGCGCCAAAAACTAATGGGCACAAGTTCACATAGGGGCACATATGTGTACTAAATTTCGTTCGATTTCATGCGGTAGTTTTTGTTGTAGAGCGGCCACAAAAAACTGGTCACACACAGACGTGACACACATACATACACACATACATACATACACACACACACACAGACAGACATTTTCCAAAAATAGTCGAAATGAACTCAGCACACCTCAAAACGTTCGAATCCGTCAAAATTCGAAATTCGAAAATTTGCACGAATCCAATACTTTCTTCTATATATTAGATATAGAAGAAAGTAAAAACATTCAGTAGCAAATAAATCTTCTGACTCAAATGTACTTGTTTACTAATTTACACATTTTCAAATGCATATAAATTAAAGGGTTTAGAAATTCCAGAACATAGTGTTTGATTCTTCTGAAATTGAACCTAACAGTGGGCTACATGGATAATTTCGCGAGCCGTATATTGGGCACTACTGTTTTAAAATATTAGAATTACCATATTTCTATCGCCTCATTAAAGAACTTTATTTTCTAAAAGCTTCAACAAACCAAGAAAACTCAGGGGTGCCCACCTAATAGAGGGTCATAGGGCAGACTGCACCATTGAAATTTTTAGGGGGGTTGAGGGGTATTTTTCTCATTTGGGGGGTCTCTGCAATATTGAGGAGGGTGAGGCTTGCCCTTAAGAGGAGTGGGCAACCCTGGATAACCTCTAATAAATTTAATAATATGGTTTTCATGAATGATTGAAACAAATTCGGAAGCAATTAACGTAACGTTTTTTGAGTGAGCGCAGCAAAATTAAGAAAATGTAAGTTCACCACGACAGAATATAAAATGTATGAGTTAAAAATGATGATAAATTCAAAACTAGTGATGTCCAAGCAGTAAAATCACATTGCAAAAGAAGAAGGGCAACTGCTACAGAAGTGGATGCAATGGGATTTCAAAATTCAGATTTGTTATGTGGATTGTTCAATTTTCCTGCTTTAATAGGATTTATATGCAATACTATTAAATCATTCATGACTTCTAACGCTCTTTCAGCAATTGTTACTTTCTCTTTGCCCAGGAAATTTTTCCATGATTTTAAAATAAATTTCCATGACTTTTAACGAAAATATTAATTTTCCATGACTTTTCCAGATCTGAAATTGGTTTATTTTTTTTCCATGACTTTCCAGGATTTCCATGACCCGTACGAATCTTGTATAAATTTTTTAGAAAGCAAGCAAATAAAAATTAGTAGCTGGATTTCAAGGCACCACCTTTATACATAAAAAGTTGTAAAACTTTAAAATATTGATATGTGCCGAGCGTAGTTACAATATTTGCCGCCCTTTTGTCGTGAAGTACCTAATATTTCAAAAAAAAGTTGTTTAAATTAAAACTACAAACTTAACTATTAAAGGTGTTTCTTAATTTAAATTAAGAAAAAAGAAGATTAATTTTATTCTAGATTCTTGTAAAGAAAAAAAAGGAGGGGGGGGGGGCAGGGTCCACACTTGAAACTAGTATGTTGTGGCCATCACGAAACTTTCTTCTATATTTTTCCTTTTTCTGATCCCTCCCCATGCTTGACGAGGAAGCAATATTCCTAACAAAAACAAAATTACACATGCAAAAACTTGACGACCATCCCAATGTCTGAATTATTGTAATAACAAAACAAAGAGCGAAAATTGAAAGTTACTTTAAAAGCTTAATTTGAATTAATTACAAATATTTTATTTATTAACAAACATAAGATGGCAACAGTTAAAAATTTTAAATCATTGAGATAATATTTCCTATCATTTCCATACAATTAAAATCACGAGAAATACGCAGACGACAATTTATTACGATTTATCTTTCTTATTGTTGCATTAATAAAAATATTTTTATTCGCAAAAAAAAAATATCAACACCTCTTGGAGCGATCGGCGTCAAAATCGAACCAAAGCCTGTTAACATATGGATTCACATATATTCCAAATTTCAACCAGAACGTAGCATTACTTCTTGAGATAGGGTACTCAAAATGGAAAAAAAGAACGGGTGATTGCGCTACCCCCTTTTTAGCTGTTGACACAAAAATAAAATCAGTTCTTATACCCACTAAGGGTTACTTGCCGATAAATTTTTCTTTCATTCCGTTCATTATTTCTTGAGATACAGCAGTCACAATTGACGACAAAAAACGTTCTATAGCTCAACCCCCGTTTGAGTTATTGACACCAAAATTGAATCAGCACCTGTTCCTGTTAATACCAACATATGGACCAAATTTTGTTTGATTCCGCCAGTTACTTCCTGAGGAATAGCAAGCACGCGTAACTCGAAAAACGTCCCATTGCTCCACCCCCCTTGGAGGAATTCGCGCCAAAAACTAATGGGCACAAGTTCACATAGGGGCACATATGTGTACTAAATTTCGTTCGATTTCATGCGGTAGTTTTTGTTGTAGAGCGGCCACAAAAAACTGGTCACACACAGACGTGACACACATACATACACACACACACACATACATACATACATACACACACACACACACACAGACAGACATTTTTCAAAAATGGTCGAAATGGACTCGGCACACCTCAAAACGTTCGAATCCGTCAAAATTCGAAATTCGAAAATTTGCACGAATCCAATACTTTCTTCTATATATTAGATATAGAAGAAAGTAAAAAGTGGGCATATTTACATCAATAATCGCGATTTCAGGCAATTCTTAGTAATGTTCAGGGAAAGGGTGGTTTAGCATTTGCTCCCAATTGTTAGAAAAAATGAAAGTATGTTTTAGCATTTTCTTTGTAGATAATAAGGGTTGGAGGCACCAAACGGAATTTTTCTGAAAAGTTTTAAAATGCAAATTTAGGTTAGTTTGGATGTTAAATAAATTGGGAATGTTTGGATACTTATTTCGAAAACTTTAAGCTCTGAAATATGGAAACTTAGGCTATCTTTTTACAATGCAATTGTATGTGTATTCTAAAGCAGTTGTGGGCGTACGCGGAAAGAATGGCGCTGAGGCTTATTGAAATATTTTCTAAGTTAAAATGAATTTCAAGGATATCTTTGGTGGTTTGGAGGAATGGGGAAAGTTTGGGGGCTTTCTTTAGAAATTTTTCAACACCAATCTAAAAAACACAATCTTAGGTTGTCTTTGCACCAATCTCTCCTGGAAATTTTGTGTAATTGTCCTTTGATTTTAGGCTTTGTTTGATAATGTTAAGTGGGAAAGGAGGAGAGAAAGGATTACCTCCCAAATTCTTTCTCAAAGCTGAAATCTATATTAGGCTATCTTTGAGAAAGATAAGGGGTTCGGCATCTCTCCTCAGAAAATTTTTGAAATTGAAGTTTTAAAAATGCAGTTTAATTCTTTGGAGACATTAGATGATAGAAGGGAGGGGCTCTAAGAGATTTGTCTCTGAAAAATTCTGAAATTGAAGTCCTAAAAACACATTTTTGTGTTTAAGCTAACTATGACCACGTTAGGAGATCAAGGATAATCATGGTTCAAGTGCTGTTTCTACGAATTTGTACTGAAATATTCAAGTTTTAAAAACAATTGAATGCACTTTATGTTGAGACTTTAGAAGAGAGGGTGGGCGTTTTCCCGTTTTAGCTAATGTTAAAGGTATAGGCAGGGACCGGGAGTCTGTCCAGAAACTTTTCGAAATTGATGTCTAAAAATTCTAAGATATGTTAGGTAATATTAGGGAAAGATATGGGAGATTCTAGAGCTCTCTTGCCTAAACCAGGATTGGGATAAAAACTTTTTTTTTGGAAAAAAAAAGGGCTTTTTTAGTTTAACCAGGTTTTTTTGGTTTAAACTGGGTTTATTTGGTTTTTACTACCATTTGTAAGAAGAGCAATTTTATTTTGGGAAAATCATGAAGATTTTATGAATTAATTGTTAGGGTATGTTTAATACTCATATTTGTACCTAATTTCTTTGTAATTAAAAAATTAAGAGTAAAATCTTGTAATTTCATTTCCTCATACTTAGAGATTTCAATTGGAGAATATTACTTGAAAATCTTTAACTCTTATAAAAAAGGGGTCTTGGTATAAGTAATCAAAGCAATAATTTACTGTGGTAGTTTACACATTAATTACAAATAACAAAATAAATTCGTGCAAATTAATTTCCTCATAATCATAGCTATCTACTATAAATAAAATAAAAGTAAAATTAAAGTCAAGCATTCTTAAACATGGAAAGTATTTTGCAGTATCTACAATGAGTCTGATGTACATTATACAACTTTAAGAATCAAAAGATCAACACATATTTTGTTTCAATGTTTTAAAAAAATTATTTTATTTTTAATTATGTAATTTATTTACCTAATGTATCAGTGACAACAATTATAGAAACAGGACAAGTAGGTTTTAAGAAAATCATTACGTTTTCCGTTGAAGACATTATTTCTCCTGGTTTAATGCATTTAGGAATACAATATTTTTATCAAAGAAAAACTAGTATGTTGTGGCCATCACGAAACTTTCTTCTATATTTTTCCTTTTTCTGATCCCTCCCCATGCTTGACGAGGAAGCAATATTCCTAACAGAAACAAAATTACACATGCAAAAACTTGACGACCATCCCAATGTCTGAATGATTGCAAAAACAAAACAAAGAGCGAAAATTGAAAGTTACTTTAAAAGCCTTGCTTGAATTAATTACAAATATTTTATTTATTAACAAACATTAGTGGCAACAGTTAAAAATTTTAAATCATTGAGATAATATTTCCGATCATTTCCATACAATTAAAATCACGAGAAATACGCAGACGACAATCTATTACGATTTATCTTTCTTATTGTCGCATTTATAAAAATATTTTTATTCGCAAAAAAAAAAAAAAAAATCAACACCTCTTGGAGCGATCGGCGTCAAAATTGAACCAAAGCCTGTTTACGTATGTATTCACATATATTCCAAATTTCAACCAGAACGTAGCATTACTTCTTGAGATAGGGCACTCACAATGGAAAAAAAGAACGGGCGATTGCGCTACCCCCTTTTTAGCTGTTGACACCAAAATAAAATCAGCTCTTATACCCACTAAGGGCTACTTGTCAAAAAATTTTTGTTTGATTCCGTTCGTTATTTCTTGAGATACAGCAGTCACAATGGACGACAAAAAACGTTCTATAGCTCAACCCCCCTTTGAGTTATTGACACCAAAATTGAATCAGCACCTGCTCCTGTTAATGGCAACATATGGACCAAATTTTGATTGATTCCGCCAGTTACTTCCTGAGGAATAGCAAGCACGCGTAGCTCAAAAAACGTCCCATTGCTCCACCCCCCTCGGAGGAATTCGCGCCAAAAACTAATGGGCACAAGTTCACATACGGGCACATATGTGTACCAAATTTCGTTCGATTTCATGCGGTAGTTTTTGCTGTAGAGCGGCCACAAAAAACTGGTCACACACAGACGTGACACACATACATACACACATACATACATACACACATACATACATACACACATACATACATACACACACACACACAGACAGACATTTTCCAAAAATAGTCGAAATGAACTCAGCACACCTCAAAACGTTCGAATCCGTCAAAATTCGAAATTCGAAAATTTGCACGAATCCAATACTTTCTTCTATATATTAGATATAGAAGAAAGTAAAAAAACATTTTAACTAAAAGCTTCAGTACAAACTTAAATGAAAATTCTCTTTTAACATATTTTAATAACGAAGACTGTCATAAAAATTAATGTTTATCGATTCTTCCACCATTTATACATGGGACTTCTTTTATTATATTGGGATCAAAAAAGTTCTTTGAAAGATGAAAATTTGGCATTAATTTTCTTTTTATAAGAGCAGAGTCATATACTAATATTTTCTGTTTTCATAATTTTGTATATTTTCTTTTCTTGCTCTGACTGCATCGTCTATTGGGGATGCAAAAAGTGTGCAGCTATAAGCGCAATTTTTTCCTATTCTAAATGTTCTTGGACTTCGTTATTTTTGTTTCCTCTTCCATTGTCATTTAAATTTTCTAGTGTTAAGATATTTTTACACTATGCATCGCTTCAATGGTACATAATCCAACTCAATAAATCTTTTAAGTAATCAAGCAAATTAGGTAGTATATGAAGTTTTGGTTAAAATACGCTTTTTGGACCATTTTGAAATGACAGAAAAATAATAATTAAAAAATTATAAAAGAGCTACTACTTGCTACTATTGAGGGGAAAAAACAAGACCTTAATAAAAAAACCATCAAAAACGTATGACTAAAAAGTATATTAAAACCATAGGCGGATTTAGGACCGAGTTCCTGGGGGGGGGGGGGGGGGCAGGATTTTTTTTTGTGCAACATTTTTAATTGCCCCCCCCCCCCCCTCTCCCACGTTTCTGTCTGTTTTCTGTGATGCATAAGACCATTCTTCACTTTTTTATGTGTTGTTTTCATTACTGAGTGTAATCATGCTGTCCTTTTTAAATTGACCTTAAAAGAGAGGGGGCTGGTATTAAGAGAGTGACACAGGGCTCCCTTTTAAGTGGGATATAGAATATCTCTAATTTTAGGGGGGCCGGGGGTTACTCCCCCGGAGGAAATTATATAAAATGGATATAAAATTCTGCATTTTCATGTCTTTATAAGGGTTAATTGGAAATAATAGGCAAATATTTTTTTAAAAAGTTTTATGCTTTAAAAGTGCTTTGTGATGCAAGTTAATACTTTAAAGGAAATGGTGCACAGATTTAGAGAATACGTATTAAGAGAGTAACATACTACCCATTTGAACAATTCTTAATCTATACACTTGATAAGAAATAAAATTGAAGCACACTTTGCTTAGGAGTTTCAAAGACTTGTCTAATTATTTTCAAGGTTTGGTTGGTTAGATTGGGTTTTTGGCTCAAGAGCCCTGGTAGGCTATACTGCACCAATTCTTTTCAGTGATTTTAGAACCTGTCAATAATTTGCACTTTCCAGTCTCTGAAATTTAGTAGTATATTATACAGTTGTACAGTATTGTTCAAACTTTGTAAGAAACGGCTATTTTAAGTTTAAAAGGAAAAATAAACTTAAATTTCTCATTACAACTTTTTTTAAATTATAAGTAGTGCAGAATACGAAAAGAAAGAGGGATAATGTATCACTTTTTTCCCGGGCTAAACAGATTAACAATATGCAGTAAAAGTAAGATAAAAGCAATCAATACAAAAGAATTTCCGAAATTCTGCATTCGGGATTAAATAAATAGCAAGATATGAAGCATGTGAGTCACAAAAATTTATTTCAAGTAATCTCTTCTCTACATAGTATAAAATGAAATCTCCAAAAAGCAACATGTCTACCCAAGATATTCTCACATTAGAACACCTACAGATCCAGATTCTAAAAAGAAAATCTCTGGACCTAAAAATTTTTACGGGACTACATTGTGGGGCCAGGACTATGAGGGGAAAAGATAATCGGAAATTTCGCAGCGAATGAAACTTCCTTGAGAATTGATGTTTCAATTAATATCATCGCTAATTAAAATCGCAGAAAAACGAAACCTGCCTAAACATGATGCTCGAAAAATCTCTACATAGTATAAAATGAAGTCCCCAAAAGGCGTCTGTGTGTTTGAACTCGCAAAACTCGAGAACTACCCGGCCGATTGCGCTGAAATTTTAACAGTTTGTTCCTTTAAGTCCTGAGAAGGTTTGCAGACCAGTTCGAAAACAATTTGATGAATAGTTCTTTTATTCCAATTTAGGCCCAATTTTCACAAATTTCCGAATATGGGGGTGAAAAATTACTTGCACATATTATTACATATCGTTCGAAAGGGTAGAATTTTCCGCGTTCTACGCTATTTGTTTCAATGATCTAACTTTATTACGGCGGGAGTTATTTGCGTTTTTAGCTCGATTTTTTTTAAGCTTAGCTGAAATTTAGGTACTACTTTCTTCATTAAATAAATCAATAAAAAGTGAAGGAATTGTCCCACAACTTTCTTTTTGACGTCATTGGAAAAAGCGACCTTTTTTACTCCAGAATTAACTCGACCTATGGTCGAAAAAATAAGCTTTTATCTCGAAAGGAAAAAAAGTTACAAGCCTTTTTAAATCAAGTTTCAGAAATCTCGATTCCATTCAAATTGTGAACCATTTTCTTTTGCATTTTAATTCCTTAAATTTATTTTGTGTTTCCATGGTTGCACATTTTAAATCCATTTTTCTGGATTTAATTTCTTAAAAGTATTTTAATATTTGCCATCATTGTTAGGAAGGGAAATCATGATGTTTTTTTAAAATTTATTTTTTACACCTGATTGTTGAATATACGTCACTTGAAGCAATTTTTATTTTCAAGTAGAACTGGGCAAAGCCGGGCAACGCAGCTAGTATGTTACAAATGCGAAAATAATGATTTTTGCATTTTTGATGCAGGACGTAGCAAGGAGCTAAATTTGACCCATTTTGGCATTCCTCCCCTACAATTTGTTAGAAAATTTTAAATTTAAGGTTTGTAGCCACACGTTTCCAAATATTCAAGGTTTTCAAGTACTTGAAAATGAAATTAGTTTTTCAAGCACTTTCCATTTTTTTAAGGAACGAATCACAATTTTTTGGGAGTTAGGGGCAAACTTCAAAGCAGGGGCCCTAAGTTATAGCTTGTTTATCTTATAAGGCAAATCCAGCCCTGCATGTAATTCACTCGTACCTGCAGATTTTTGTTTGATTTTTTGTAATTGTAACGAAAATTTCTCAGTTTTTACAGTTAAAGGATTTTTACGATTTTACCAATCTGTGTAAGGTTTTTATCGGTTTTTATCAAATTTCAGCAAATTTTTCCAAAACTTCTGATGACTGAATTACTCAGATTTCAATACTGACAATAACTGTCTCACTTAGACTTAGATGATTATGACTTACTTAAATTTTTAAACAGTATTTAAAAAGTAAGGAAAATGGTACTTTCCCTCTAAGTAAAAAGATTCAATTAATCAAAACGTTCAGATAATTGAAGTTTATTCAGTTTGCGACAGTATTTACTTTTCTTTCTCAAAAAAAAAAAAAAAAAAAAAAAAAACGAAAATTTTCCAAGCATATGAAGTACAGTTCTAACTATTAGTTTCATATAGACAAATTTTTTCCTTTGAAAAATAAAGAAAACACAGTTATAAAATCATTTCCTCAGGTAATAATGCAATCTTACAAGAGTTGTGCAAAACTTTCGTGCCGGAAATATATCTCCCTCACTTTTTCTTTTATTCAGACGCTTTCCTTATAATGTATGATTCTATAAACTCAGAAATTTAGTTTTGAATTGCTAGGGATTGAGATTCCTATTTTTTTCACCTAAAAAATTAACGCATTGTTTACAGTGATTTTACGTTCTGTTTGTTCAATGGTTGGACAATTTTTCCAGTTTTTTGTTTCATTGTTACATACATTCGTTGAGTATGGTGTTAACTGTTACATTTGATAGTATTTTGCTGTACAAAAACATCCTAGCTATGTACTTCTTTTGCAATAGCATACATTTCAAATCAACCAATTTCATTTGAACGTGTGAATCCAGAAGGTTCTTCAAAATCTTTCGTCTGTAAGAACCCAAAACATCTAGTTTTTGAAATCACGCAAATTGAAAATAAACATTCTGAAAAAAGAGAAACAAGTCGTAACGAGTAGATCGTTCTGTTAGCGCAAATTGGGGAGGGGGGAGGGAGGGTCCCAAACCTCAATTATTATAAGTGTTGCAGCTGAATGCATAGCTCGTTTAGCCTATATTTTCATTCATATACTCAGGGCTCCCAACACATTTTAGCCATAGAAAAGGGTAAAAGAGGACCACTTTGAATTAAAAAGGGGACCAAAGAGGACCAGTTAGGATTAAAAAGAGGACCTTGGGAGGACCATTCATAGTTAAACCCAGGGTAGCACCAAACGGCAAATTAGCTGTCTGGCAATAAATACGTGAAGATAATTCGTTAATTAACCAAAATAATGATTTTTAATGATAAATCCTTATCACCTTCTGTACATCTGAACTTCTTATCCATTGAATTATATCATTCACACAAACATTTGGATGGGGGGGGGGGTGACAAGCAAGCATGTGACTGACCATCTTACAGAGTAACTTTAATTGTAAAATAAATTTTCTACTACTTAACAGGTAAAAACTGGCTAGTTAAAAATAATCACCCAAGTGACCGATCAATCAGTGCATACCTAATAAAGACCTTTTAGATACAGTTATTACAGTAAACACCTTAGTACATAGTAGTTTACAAAAATTTTCACATAACCAGTTTAAAGAGAATTCATTTTGATATAAGGTACCACAAGACAAGAAGATATAGTTTGGAGGCCAGGAGGTCCCCCTACCCCTCCACAGCCCTTGGTTTTTACACATATTTCCAGCCAAAATATGGTAAGTTTATATACATATGACCAAACACCAAAGCAGGAGGTAATTTCTGGCTACGCTACTAACTGACTAAGTTCAAAAATATTAGAGGTTTGCCAATCATTTATTAGTATGCTAAGTATCCAAATCAATTCTTCATATGTATGTATTATTTGTTCGGGCACCAAAAAAATATTGTAACTGTCTTCAAGTACATATAAAAATTAGTGAGAAAGAAATTTTTTTTTATTAAAGTCACCATACCCAAAAATATACAAATGCTGCTTAAGCGATAAATACACTGAATGTAAATTTGAGCCTGCTTTTACTGGATAACTTAATGTAATAAATAAATGTGTAAGTTTAGATTCATACAGCTATATTTTCAAATTGAAAATACTCATTATGAGTACTTAAATAAATAAGGATACAAAGTTTTTTAGTTTGTAAAAATAAAATTAAATAAAAAAATTTGAGGTAGCACATGTCAAAACAGCTTCCAATTTTAAAAAATATTGAAATAATAACAAGATGCAAAAGGATTGAAATCTTGCACAAGAGAATCAAATTTTCGCGAAGTATGTTCACTGTTGGCATAATTCCCCCCCCCCCCCCAAAAAAAAGAAGAATATTCTCTAAAACTAAACATGACTAAAACTGAACAAAAATATGCTAGTCTAGGATAGCATATGTGATAATAACATTTGATTGCGCAAAATATCAAAATATGTACAAGATGCAAAAAGATTGAAATCTCAAAGACAAGAAGCAATTCCTCGCGAAGTTCGAGTAAGTGCAATGCTGCAATGGTTCCAAAAATAAGAAAGTTTATTATCTATTAAAATTAAACAAAAAATAAGCTATTCTATGATGGCTTATGTCAAAATAACTTCCGATTGCCAAAAATATCATAACATTAACAAGATGCAAAAAGATCGCGAAGTGCGAGTAAGTTCAATGTTGCCATGGTTTCGAAAAAAAAAGTAGTTTATTACCTATTAAAATTAAACAAAAAATAGGCTAATCTATGGTGGCGTATGCCAAAATAACTCCCGATTGCCAAAAACATCAAAATATTAACAAGATGCAAAAAGATTGAAATCTCAAACACGACAAGCAATTTTCCGCGAAGTGCGAGTAAGTTCAATGTTGCCATGGTTTTGAAAAAAAAGTAGTCTCTTATCTATTAAAATTAAACAAAAAAATAAGCTAATCTATGGTGGAGTGTGTCAAAATAACTTCTGATTGACAAAAATATCAAATTATTTACAAGATGCAAAAAGATTGAAATCTCAAACACGACAAGCACTTTTCGCGAAGTGCGAGAAAGTTCAATGTTGCTATGGTACCAAAAATATAAAAAATAATTGTCGATTACAATTAACCAAAAAATAAGCTAATCTAAGGAGGTGTTATGTCAAAATAACTTCTGATTGCCAAAAATATCATAACATTAACAAGATGCAAAAAGATCGCGAAGTGCGAGTAAGTTCAATGTTGCCATGGTTTCGAAAAAAAAGTATTCTCTTATCTATTAAAATTAAGCAAAAAATAAGCTAATCTATGGTGGAGTGTGTCAAAATAACTTCTGATTGCCAAAAATATCAAAATATTTACAAGATGCAAAGAGATTGAAATCTCAAAACCCAGCAAGCAATTTTCGGCGAAGTCCAAGAAAGTTTGATGTTATCATGGTTCCGAAAAAAAAGTTTTAAGAACATCATCACAGGCGGACTATCCTTTTGAAGTTAGAAGAGTGCAGTCTCCTGTAAAAGTTTGTTTTGCAATAACCGTTAATAAGTCACAAGGACAGACATTAAAAGTAGCGGGGATCGATTTAAGAGAAGACTTTTTTTTCACGCGGCCAATTTTATGTAGCTTGCTCCGAAGTCAGTTCATCAAGCAGCTTAATAATTTTAGCACCAGAAAAAAAACTAAAAATGTTGTATACAAAGAAGTTCTTGCTTAAACATAGGTATAACAATAAAATGTAGATGGCCTGTGTTTGCAAAGATAATCAGTACTTTAAAAGGATCGTTAGTAACAGTTAAAGATCGGTTAAGGACAAGGGCATATATACAACCCGGATATACAACCCCGGGCATATATACAACCCCGGGTACCCGGAGCCCCGGGATCCTCCCCAAATTAGAAAAAGTTATAGGTAATAAGTAATTATTTTAGGGGATTTTCGAAACTAGGTGCACCAAGCACTGTTAACCTGTTCTAATTCCATTACCCGAGCAATGCCGGGTACGGGAATGCTAGTTAAACATAAAATAAGCTAATCTAAGTTAATGAATGTTAAAGTAACTTCTGACTGTCAAAAACATCAAAATATTAACAAGATGCAAAAAGATTGAACTCGCAAACACAGGAAGTAATTTTTCGCGATGCTACATATCGAACACAAGTTCAGAAAATTGCACTGATGAAACATTCTTGATTTTTTTCAAGCGCTTACGAACCCGTGAAAAATATCAGTAGCAAAATGATTTGATTTCACATCATAACTCTTCCCCCAAACTTCTCCATTTGCTAGATTTCCATGTTACAGCGGTGGGAGGAGGAGTAGTAATGACGTCAATCTGAAGCGAAAAGCGAAATACCAGAAAGTCAAGTTCAATAGAAAAACGGCGCCGCGGCAGCGTGTTCGGGCTTAACATAAGTCAGCACACAGTATCTTTTAATGTAGTGAAAATTTTTTAAATCTCATTTTTTTAGTAAAAACAATACAAAAGCGGACTAAACCGACCAAAATGTTAAAAAGCGGTCTAAAGCGGACTTTACCCTAAAAAACGAACTTTGGCGGGAAAAGCGGACCATTTGGGAGCCCTGTATACTTGCCCAAATGGTTTTCAGTCCAAAATAGTGAATTTAGACTAATTTTCAGTACCCCAGTGTCAGTTGTACTATTTGTATTTAATGTTCAGTTTTTTTCTTTTTCTTTTCTCCTTTCAGAAAAGGACATTCGCTATTCTCTTCATTTTAATTGAACTATTCAAAAAAGAAAAAAATCATGATTTTTTTTTATAAGATTTTGAAAGATAAGTTGTTACTATATAAACTTCTCCCAAAACTGGGGTGCATTTCCCCCTTTGCCCCCCCCCCCCATAAATCCACCCATGCTCCTCTGAACTATTCAAAAACGAAAAAATAATGATTTTTTTTTAATTTTTGGAAGATGTGTTGTTACTACGTAAAGTCCTCCCAAAACTGGGGGGGGGCATTGCCCCCTCTGCCCCCCCATAAATCCGCCCATGATTAAAACATTACAAGAAAAAAACAAAAAAAAAGTATTAAATTGCAAGGTTAGTGATAAAAATTTATTCAAAAATCTAGCATCCAGTCCCTGCATTCATTTGAATTTTTAAATCTTGAGTTCAAAGGGGTTTTTTCCCTCCGCAGTCATGAATTGCGATAGGACATTGCTAATTGGGTTTCTTGTTCCAACATTTGAAATAGAGAAAACATTCACATCCTGAAGATTTTGTAAATTAGGTAATCGTTGGGGTGTCCATAAAAAAGAAATGGTAATTATAATGTGGTAAGTTTCAAAACTCATAGTTACCACTCGCCAAGTGGCGGACTAGTTTCAAAAAGTGGCGACCCAAAAAAACTTCTTCTATCTCCAACTTTTTTTTCCCTTTTAGTTCCTTATCAAAAGAATATTGTCAAAAGTATGAATAAAGTTGTCACTCACTTCAAACACAATGGAGTAGTAGGATATGTAAGTCCTTTCCTTCTGATGCGAACATCATCAGCTGACAAACTTCTCTTGTGCTGATTGGGCAGCGCAATTCCAACCTGTTTTACAGTCTCTTCAACATTATTTTCGCTTTGTGACCGTCTTCTTATGTGCCTTTCTTCTTTGATTTCATAAGGTGGTCCGCGCTCTAAATTAACACATGGTGATCGCTCAAGTCGTTCTTTCACAGTTTGTGCCGATGGTTTGGGTGTTTTAGAATACATTTCAGTGCTCATGACCCTAGAAGATCTCTGGTTTTTGTCAAACAGCCTAGTGAAGCAAAAATGGAAGATTAATCAAATAATTGCACAACTAACATACAATGTTATTAAATTATTCTACATTCTCCCTCTCCTCATTCTAAGCCTCATATGACGCTCCTACTTCAAATAATATTTTGGTTTAGAAATATCCACTTTTTTCTTTTTTTTGACTTTGTTAGAACAGTTCACTGATTCAAATAGTGAATTGTATAAACTCTAAATAAGACAAAATAAACATTTCATCCTGGAATTAGCTTAAACTAAAACGTTTTTAATTAATCAAAAGGAAACACTAACATATTTTAAATTAGAATCAGTAGTAATAAATCGATATCGCTCAATAAAAGAATTTTCCAATTTTAGTTAAGATTCAACTACAATTCATTAAAAGTATACAAGACAAAAGAAAAAATGAAAATTTTGTAGCTTGCAGAAGCGTTACAAAATTTTACAGAAATGAATCAAGGTTTCTTTCTTTAAAAAGCAAAATATTTTTTTCTTTACTCAAAGTTCAACATTTAGAATGTTGCAATAGCGCTTATTATACAATGCAGTGAAATCCCGTTGCAAGGAATGCCAATACAACGAAATATCCATTTCAACCAAATGAATTTTCAGTCCTGATTTAATTTCCATTACATTGCTTGAATTCCATTACAATTAAATTTCTACTATAACAAACAAAATTTGTGGTTCTTTGAAATTTGTTGTAACAGGATTTCACTGCATTTTAATAATTTACTGAACATAACTTGATAAAAATTGGGAAAATAAAAGCAGACAATTTTTATTTACCAGGTAAATAAAATATTTCAATTTAATTCATTTTAATAAAATTGCTGCAAAATCGTTTTTTTTTTTTTTTAATTTTAAGGAAAAAATAAAACAAAACAAAAGGTCTAAAAGCAGGGTTGGCTTTCTGCCGGCAGAAACTAGTTTTTGCCGTGCCAGTGGCCGAAACTGGTTATAACCGGTAAAAACCGGCAGAAACTGGCAAAAACTTAAAAGTGTCTTTAATAACTTTAACTTTATTTAACTTTTAAAGTAATTACTAAATGATATTCGTTTAAATAAACTGAGACATCAAACTTCATTTCATCACTTATAAAAATAAAATCCTATGCTAATGCCCTTGATTTAGTTTGGAAAGGAAACTTTTCAATTGTAGATGTTCGTAATATTTGCATAAATTTAACAAAGGACAAAAATCAGATGGGTTCTTAGGCAAGAGGAGTGACATACAGAACTAAAAACAGGAAATTACTGATTGTAATTTGCTCGCTTTATATGCTTCATCTAAATTGCTTGTGATTGAAATTATCACATGCTTCAAGAAGAAAGTGTCAGAATTTTACTTGCCAATATTAACCTAGATTTTGTATGTACCTAATGTCACAGCTTTGCAAAACAAATTGGTCGCATTTCTTGAAACTTATTTTTCCAGTTAAATTTTTACCACTTTCCCAATTACTAGATGGTGGACCAGTTTGAAAAAATATACAACTGATGAAAGTTTCACGAATATTGCTTGTTCTTTGATGCCTTGCCTGCTAGCTCTTTTGTTGCAAGAGTATTCTTAAGTTCCTCATTTGTGCACATTAAAATAATTATTTTTTCCTTGCATTTTCTACTGTGCGTCAATAATTAATTTTTTGTCATTTTGTGAGTTTTTGCCAGTTTCTTCCACAAATGTGGCAGAAACTGGTTTTTGTCATGCTGGTTTTAACCGGTTTCTACCAGTGGTTTTAACTGCCTTGGCAGAAACTTGCCAACCCTGTCTAAAAGACTTAAAAATATAACAAAGCTAAAAGTTAATTTCCATTGTGAAAATAAATTGCAATCACTAGTTGTAATGAAGTTCAAGTTATGAAAATAAAAGCGGGACAGAACATTTATTTTGTTGAAATGGATATTTGGTTTTGTTGGTGTTTGTTATAATTGGGATTTCACAGAATCTTCATATTAGCAAGTAAATTCATAAATGCAACTAATTACAAACAACATCCTTATTTGAAAGAAAAAGGAATGAAAACTAAAAATTCCTGCAACATATCAAAAGCATTTAATAAAATATTAAAGAGAATTTCATAATTCATATCTTAATACTCACCTTTTACTTTGCTGTTGATTGAATCTTGTAGATACAGCTCTACTGCCAACTAAAAAATTCAAATAAAATCTACATAAATATGAGAAAAATAATCTAGAAATTAAATTTTTGACATGCGCCAGAGCATGTATACAGAAGGATTAGAAACATTCTAAATGTTCATTACACAAGTTATGAAATTGTTAATAAACATTATACTCAATATTACAGTTAAGTTATTTTTGTTTCCACTTTTAATGTAAACAAGCAACTTTTTACATGCCAAAGCCTGTGAAATTAACTCTGATGGTTTGGAATGTCTTATCACGCTCTAGCAAGCATGTTTCAAAAGCATTTTACACTTATTTTTCCGACGTCAAATGTTTGTTGTCAAACGGTCTAAGGTGCAAGGCGATAGCTAGGAATTGATAGAAGGAAGGGCACTTGATTTACATGGCAAGTTACTCCAAAAGAAATTTTCATGCGGGAGAATTTTAAGCATCTTACTGAATGACCCAGGACCATCAGAGTTAACTAACTGAAATGATTGAAAGGAAGTAGCAACTTTTTACAAAAATGGTGAAATTACTGTACATTAAAAAAATAAAATCTCTGGGTATTAACACTTATGCAAGTTTAAAGGATTTTGAATGAATATTTGTGAGGAATAGCCAGTGGATTCCAAAACAGGCAGCATTCTAGCTGAAGTAAGACTACATCATTTAGTATTTCCTTATCAAAATCTTTTCAGGGAAAAAAGATTTTCATCTCATAAAATAAGTTTCATATCATGATTTATTAATAAAATCTTTAAAAAACGTCTACTAAGAATTTCTTTGCTCACTTGTACTGAAAATATTTAATGTATTTTCAGATTTAGATTTTTCATTCGAACTGTCTCTCTTATCGAGTGCCCCCCCTTACCAAGTTTTTCAAAAAGAAAAGAGGGGGAGTCGAGGAAGGGAATTCTGAAAAAAAAAAAGGGAGAGAGAGAGAAAGTATAGATAACTAGGAAATTAGGTTAATAGCCATTGGTTGTTAGTCTCAGTTTTATTGTTGGCCATTTTTTAAAATTGTGACTATATTTTCGAAATTAACTGTCACAATAATATTTTTACATATATTCTATGAATAAGCTTTATATCTACCAAACTATTCGCTAGAATTTCACAGAAAACAGATGCAAAGCATCATAATTTCATAACTAACAGCCACAAAAATTTTGGAAAAATATTTTTACTTGCTTTAAATATAAAAAGAAAAATAATTTAACAAATTTGATTACTAAATCCTCCTAAATGATCCTCTTTGATAAATATATTTTTGATTAAAAAACTATTTCTCCTACAGAGCAGTTTAGAAGTGGGCATACCTCCCCCCTCCCCCTCTTTTATTCTCAACATTATGTTAGTTATGATTGAATATTTGCTATGAACAACACCAGTGGCGTGTCAACATGGGTGACACTCAAAGAGGTAATTTGTGGTGTCAACCCCCCCCCCCCTCCTTACAAACACAAAAAAAAAAATGTAAACATGAAATTCATACAATTTTCAGAAACAACTAAATTTGTAACAAAAATTTAGGTTGGCTAATGCACAAAAT
This sequence comes from Uloborus diversus, assembly GCF_026930045.1. Taxonomy (NCBI): domain Eukaryota; kingdom Metazoa; phylum Arthropoda; class Arachnida; order Araneae; family Uloboridae; genus Uloborus; species Uloborus diversus. Next base: position 84,421,813 of record NC_072736.1, read on the forward strand.
AAAAACTATGAGCCTTTACATATAACTTGCCCTAGACACATGTGTGCAGGCCGTCGAGAGGTCAAAAAAGTAAGGGGTTGTTTGAAATTGATGACCCCTTAATTGTTTCAAACCTATTTCAACCAAAGGAAAGGTAAAGAGGTTCAATTTTTTTGGAAAAGAGGAAGTTACTACTAGGTCTAAGTGTTGATAATATGAACCAAATCCTGAGTATAATATTCATTCCATGATGTGGGGGGGGGGCGAAGTTTTTCAATTTTGTAGTAGTAAAAATGCATTTCAGCTTCATATTTTTCAAAAACTTTCAAAAACAATTCCACTTTGGGTGTCACTTCCCCACACGTGTGACACCCAGGGTGCCCCCACCTCTCTAAGCGACGCCACTCACAATACTTTGAAGTCTTAGCACCGGTATTCCCCATTCCGGTTAAAACTTGGACAGAGGCTTAAACCTCGAAGTTAAAAAACTACTCTATTCTCCATCCCGGTTTGGCGTTAAACTCGGTCACGGAACATCCACTTCAAGAGCTCGGCTTGTGACCGGGACTTCCGACGGTTTAAAACTAGATTTCCTTCCCATCATTCCTTTGTGAGCAAACAAAATGGACGACTGCCGTTTGGATTATTTTGAGCGATTTTCAAATGCTAGAAACTACTGTTGCAGAAAAGTTGCGATTGGTAAGCAAATATTTTTTTTTCTTTTTGAAATCTGATTTATTTCTGCCGCACTGTTTCTTCGTATTTTAAACTTTAGCCTCAATTAACAACAAAAACGTTACAAAAGAATACTGCATGAAAAAAATAACTATTTGGGGGGGGGGGATTAAATGCCACTTCTGAGAGAATATCTTAGAACACTTTCGTCCATTACAAGCTATCCTTTATCAAATAATTTCTGGTATACGAAAACTTATTATTTCTTTTAATGCAGCATTGCTCCAATTTTAAAATGCTGGTCAAACAATTTTTAAACCGCTAAAAGTTTTTTAAACAAATTCTTCCCTGAATTATAGTCATATAACGTCACAACGGAGCTTTAATAACTGCTAAAGTTTTGTTTTAAATTTGTGAAAAATATGACAAAATAGCACTTGCCATTATTTTTATGAGTTTGGGGAAAATGAAAAAATGGTCTGAAGCAAAATAATCAGGAGTGTTCATCTCGGCTGGGGGAGAAAGGGGGGGGGGGTCATGGCGCAGAATATGCCATGAAATTTTTCGGGGTGGGGGGGTGTTCAAGGAATAATTGCTTCTTTTTCTAGAGGGGTCATCCAATTCGGGGGGTGTTTGTAGTGTTCCGGAGGGAGGGGTGTGCCCCAACTCTTAGGGAGGGGGGGAGGCAACCCTGGAAAAATCAATTACTTTTCTTAAACAGTAGTACCTTTTGCAACTTTTTTACTCAAATCAATTATTGAAGTAGCAAGGTATCTCGTCCAATTGAGAGACCGAATTACATAAATCATTCCAAGACAGAAAATGACAGAATAAAGCTGAATGTTCCACAAAATTTCAATGCGCAACACAATAATATCTAAACGAATTTAAAATTTTCTTTGTTTCAAATAATTATAAATAAAACGGTTCAGGAGATTTTTAATTGCAGAAGAAATTACTTTTACTCGCTTCATGAACACATTAATGTGGAAAAATATTCTCAATGGATGAAATAACATTTGATTTTATGCTAGTGCTAGGGAATGTAAATATAGAAGCAATTAGAATGTGACTTTATTTTTGGGTACAAACACGCATATAATTACAAGATAGGGGATGAGAAAGAGCTTTGAAAAACAAGTGATTGTAAAAATTAAGGTGTGAATGATAACAGGGAATTTTTACATGGGCGTCCATATGCAAAATTTTAAGGGGAGGGCGGGGGCTCAGATATTTCCCACATGTTTTAGCAGGATATTTTCCCGTGGAAACCGATTTCAATACCGATCAGAGCGAACAAAACTTGACATTTTTACTTATTCAATAATGGCTGGAAAAGAAATGTTTTTACATTTTAGCAAAGAAAAAAATGCTAAAGCAAGGAAGTTCTAACTTCAAAGGGGGGGGGGGGACTTGAGTCCCCACTTGCTCCCCTCCCCATATGGGTGCCCTTGAATTTTGGGATGATAAAAATATAAAATTATTTTTTCAACTTTTAAAAAGGACTATATTGCTGAAAAAATAAGTTATTCACATGGAAAACTAATGCAAGACAAAATGCAGTTTATGAATTTGTCCTGTGTCGTTTATATTAATAAGTTTATGGATTTTAAAGACAATAAATGTTAACAAATGTTTCACGAAATGGAACTGATGGAGGGGGGAGGTGATCGGGTTCTAAAGCCAATACATTGTAAAAAGTTTTTAATAATATTGTAAATTATTTTTCTTTTCTATGTTTTTAATTCTTTTCTTTCTTTCTTTCAAATGCATACACAACATAGTAGAAAATATTAAGCGTCTATATTATTCAAAAATGTTTACTTCACACACAAGAAAAAAAAAACATTTATGACTTACAGATTTTCAATATTAGAAAGAGACTAATATATTAATCAGTAGCGTATCTAGAGGGGGGGGGGCAACGGTCTGCCCCGGAATTGCACCCAAAGTAGATTTCAAAGTTAATAAAATAAATAAATTTTAATTAATCCTCTGAAGTTTTTCCCGATTTTTCTTAAATCATATTTAATCCATTAAATGTCAACGAAAACAAAGCACAATATTGCGCTTGGACGGGGCACGTTACATATGCGTCTAGGGCAAATTTTACATAGAATTTATTCGTAATTAAACTCTTTTTTTAATTGGGCAGTTCTCAAAAGATGGGATCAAACACAGACCTCAACTTTGAAGCTTCAACACCAAATAACTTTCATTTTAATTAACTCAAAAATTTTTGAGTTAAATTATAATACTGTATAGAGACAAGAATTGACATAAATTATGGAAAAAATGCTCTTTAAATGCCCTTAAAAAAATATTTTCTTTGCTAAAAGGCGCAATTTTGGACATACCAAAACGTTAACTGAGCAAATGTACCATTAAAGAAAAATTTTTTTAAATTATTTCCATACGTTTCAAAAAAAATTTAAAGGTATGAATCTTACACTGAATAATTTTTTGTTAATATTTTACTCAAATAACAAAAGTAAAGACAGATTATTCACTTTGTAAACGATTTTAGAAAATAGTAAGTTTGAAATTTGATGCATGTCCAAAATTTACGATCTTTACAATGCTATTTTTTGAGAACTAAGTATATGATGTTTTCATTTTAAAGGTGTTTATCGAGCCGCAGAATCAATTTTTAATTGTTTAAAAGTGTTTTCATAAGCTTTTATGCAGTATCTTAGAAGAAAAATAATTTTTTTTAAACGTACATGTGAGATGTCCAAATGGCGTTACGATCTTGATGCCGATAAATTCTGTCCATTTATTCAAAATTTTTGATGATCTACTGTCTTCTAACCTCAATAAAAAAGGTTATTATAATGTTATCTTCTTTAATCCATTGGTATTTTGCATAATTAATATGTTACACATTGAACAATACATAAATTACAGTAGAAACATGGCTGCTTATGATCGAACCGAAAGCCATTTTGCGCTAAAACCGCCAAGCAAACCTCCGTTGGCGGCAGCACAGTATACGGTAAGCTAAAGGTTACCAGAGGGGAATTCCAATTTCACAAATGTAGTTTATCGTCAGCTGTACCAGTTTTGGCGACTTTATCACCTGCGCTAGCATTTTTTTTTTTTTTTCCCGCTTTTATTATTTTAGAATTCTTTTTCTCTTCTTTCTTTTGGAAACATAATTTAACGATCTCCAAATAGAAATACGAATTTCTTTCTTCAATAATTTTTTTAGACATCATTTTAATCCTTATGAAATTAGAAAAAATATTCATTATCAAAACTGATGTCACTTTTTACAATTGTATTATTTTTAATTTGAAGCTTTTTTTTAACTTTGCATCAATTTCTTCAAAATAATTCCAAAACTTTATTATATGTAAGGAGCAGCATGTATAGCCATTCAAGTATTTCATTAATTATCCTCTTTATTATTAAATTGCAAAATTTAAAAAGTAGTAAATAAAATTTTCATTGGAAAAGTTAAAAATCAGATTAACAATTGTCAAAAATGGTGAAACTTACGTTATGATGATGTCCAAAATCCGTTACCTACAGGACAACAATGTCCAAAATCTGTTACCTACAGACTGCTGATTTAATTTGCTAATTAACAATTTTTACAAATACCTGCTGTCTTTTCATGTTCATATATTGTGTTCTAGGTATGCATACTATAGAAAAAAATCAAAATTGATGTCAAATTTGAAAATTTTTGAAATTGCTCAAAGTTAACTTTTTTGTTCCCACCTTTTGAGAACTGCCCAATTACAAGTATAGTTACAACGCCAAAATAAAAATAAGTTGCTGTTTCTAAAAAATAACACGAACTTGATATTTACATGAAACATCTTTTTGAAAGAGGGGGGAGGGGGGATTTCGTAAATAACAGCCCGGCCCAGATGAAACCCTTGCCAAGAACGTGACTATATTATTGAATTAGTTTTTATTTCATCATGATTAATAACAAGATGAAAAAAAAAACATTTAATTAATAACAAGATGAAAAAACTTTTTAAGTTTCTTTCCAGAAACATTAAAAAAATGCATTGATGTCTTTAAATTTCAAATTGAGTTTAATAAAAAAAAATTGCATGAACTATAGATCCATTTTGCTACTTCCAATTCTTATAATATGTCAATCATTCTTCAGCGCGCGAATTTACTACCACGTGGAATGCAGCCAGGTAGAAAATGTCACGTGAGTCACTCTACCCAATGGTAACAGCCGTTTCATTTCCACTTCAGTTAAAACTCGGTTCCCTTAATTTGTGCTTGAAATGACTTGAAGAATACGCACCGCGTTCGAAACTAGTTTTCCCTTACTTCTCGGTTTTGGGGAGTCGCGTTTCATCTCCGTGCTGTGACGGTATTGAGAATAGGGCCGTAAAAGTCATAAACATCGATATGAACACCGTCCATGGCATTACACTACAGAATTTTGCATTATCTTCTCGTAGATGTTTTACAGACATACTCCCAAACCCAAAGGCAGAAGAAACACTATTAAATTTGTAACATATGTTGCGGAACAATGCAGTTTAAATGTGAAGAGAACACTCAGACAAACACAGAACTTCAGAAATTACACAAATACAATGAAAAGGAAAATTTAAATTTTGAAAAGTATTCTAATATACTTACTGCGTGGATCTGCATTAACTGGGGTACAATTTTTCTGTTTTGCCATTTCTAAAAGTATTTGGAAAAAAAACTTAATTTTTGCTCATAATATTGAAAACAAATGTGACAATAAAAATTAATATATTACACAATTCTATAGAATAAAAATAGGTCAAACCTATAAAGACAAATTCTTAGACAAAATTACAGAAGGTAATTAATTTGAACTTCAACGTAAATTTATATAATGCAAAATGAAAGAAATTTTTTTTTAAATAATTCAAACTTCACAATTACAAAATGAAACTTAAGTGCACTCAATGGTTTCTTAAATTCTCCAATAAAGTATAAGTACAACAATGCAAAGAAATGCTTTGTTTTATAAAGATGATCGCTAAATATCTAGCGTAAAATAAATGCATTATTTTTAAAAATCAAACTCTGTGGGCATGATAGGCAAGTTAATTCATAACAAAAAAACATGGAAAAAAACAAGACGGAAGAAACCTATTATAAAAGTTGAATACCTACAAAATGTAATTTTGTGTGACAAGGAAAATTTATTCTTGTTAAACATTAACTATATATCAACTTCAAACTAAACAACACATGATGTGTTGGTCGAGCATTTCCTATTATATTTCAGCAATTACTTCCATATCGTTTCATGCGCTTCTGCCACAAATGCGGCAGAAAGGGGTTTTGCCATGTTGGTTTTAACCACCTTGCCAATCCTACATGTGACCCATAATTGCTCTGATCTCGGGGAAATTCTAGATAACTCATTAAATTGAAATAAAATAAATAATAATGCAATTTTAGAAATTATTTGAAAAATTTTTATTGTTTTAGCTCATTCTTTGCCAAATTAAATCCTTTTACCTTTTATACTTTAGAAAATATTAAGATGTTACGGTTTTTTATTCTAATTCCCCATCTGACCCTATATTTTATTGATAAATTGTTTGAACACAATGTGGATGTACAATAGTGTCAAAGTTTCAGGGGGGTGGGTCATGTCCATCTCTCTGTATTCGCCCCCGATGTCGTGTCGTCAATTTTCGTGTAGGTTATGTTGAAGACTAACAAACGTACATAAATGACAGACAGTTGATGATAAAATTCTTGTACGGCAGAAGAAAGAGAATTAACCTGCTCAGGAATCTTTCAGTCTTTGACTAAAACTAAAATATAGCCAAAAAAAAAAAAAAGATATTGAAATTTAATCAGAATTAATCATTACCGAAGAATATATCATCTTCCTGCTCAGTAAGTCCCGCAGCGAAGTCTACAAACTGTGGACAATCAATATCACTCAAACTATCACCTTTTTTGGCCATTTTAGAATTTAGGGAATTCTCTTCGCACCAGTATTTCAATGCTAATTCATTTATAATCTAGAGGAAACTTCTACGACGCTTCTGTTTTATTAGTGCCGATTGCAGATCGCTCCAAAAGACCCTCCAAAAGCGAATTTGAAATGTCTGCCATTATGTAATCAATGATGCCACATTGAAGTACAAAAATAATAGTAAAATGATATACTCTGGTCTTGTTCGAATAGAGTTACCGATTAAGGGGCCGTTGGAGAGAGCCTCGGAAGTTTCGAAGTCAATGTTAAGTCTACGGGGAAGTTTCCTCCCGATTGCTAATTCGCATTTCAATATTTTGAGGTAATTTTTTCTGCATAACATTCTTCACAGCAGTACAAATAACGCGTCTTTTTTAATTTTGACTACAACTGTATTTATGTCGAGGACTGCATACTAAGTGCCTTGCCTCCATTATTTTATATACCGATAGATGGCAGCACCATCACCGGATCGAACAGTTAATGAGAATTTAGAACTAGTCCAGGAGCTAATAGCTACCTGGTGCTAGCACCCCCAGAGGTATCGTTTCACTTGGAGGACATTGAGACCACGAGCATATTTAACGTCGCCCAGTCCCCTTTAATGACGACGGTGGATCTTCGACCATCGAGGTTCGAGCCCAGGACCCTCCGGCCCCGAATCCGACACTCTACCGATCGGGCTACCACGGCCCTAAATGGCTGTTAAATTTATGAGTTGACAAAAGAAGAGGTACTTTCTGTTTAAATGCTTCATAAATGCTCAAGATCTAACATTTGCTCAAATTGAAAAACTACGCGTTATTCTTGAAAGTTTGGGCTTTTCAGGGATACCTTTCTTTTAATCATACTCAAATTAGGATGAGAGTAATTGGGAGGGGAAAACTGGAAAATTTTGCAAAAATTGACGTATTTCCGTGTTAACCACGCCTTCCGCCCGTGACAACAGAGAAAGAGGGGACAGCTTCTTTATCCCCTGTTGGGGTGGGGCAAGGAGATCGTCTCCAGGCAGTCTTCAGGGTAATAAAAAACATGTGTTTAGGGGGAGGGGATGACAGCAATTAAGGGTTGAATGAGCGAGAGCATTTATTTCCATCGGATCTAAACTTGGAGTAGACTATTGTTACAAATCCTGTAAATAGTAATTATTGTAGTAACGTAACCTGTAAATAGTTTCCCGTAATGAATATACAACCCCTTTTCATTCGGCTAAAGTATACGACCCCCTATTTTCTTTTCTTTTCATTGATAAAACATGTGTTTAGGGGGAGGGGATGACAGCAATTAAGGGTTGAATGAGCGAGAGCATTTATTTCCATCGGATCTAAACTTGGAGTAGACTATTGTTACAAATCCTGTAAATAGTAATTATTGTAGTAACGTAACCTGTAAATAGTTTCCCGTAATGAATATACAACCCCTTTTCATTCGGCTAAAGTATACGACCCCCTCTTTTCTTTTCTTTTCATTGATAAAATTTGATAACGGTCTACGCATTTCGAGAAGGGGTAAGAATATTGTGGAAAATTCTTCGATGTTTATAAAAGCGTCCTGCGTGATAAAGAGTTAGTTTCGATTGAGAATTCGAACTGAGAGTGTATTAGCTGTGTTTATTGCGAGGCATTTCGCTGTGTTGTTTTTCGTATTTGGAAGTAAATACGTGTGTAAACGTTGAGTTTACGGTGTTGAGTGATATTGGTTTAATTGCTGATGATTAATTTAGCAGTTGTTGACGCTCTTTCCTGTACATAGGGTAAATAAATTTCCTGTATTTTTAATCAAGAACTGTGTCATCCTTTCGAGAAAGTTGGAAGCCGCAGCGAATCCGTTACAATTGGCGCCCAACGTGGGGCTTCTTCTGGACTTTCTTGGAGTAAGTGTGACTTTGGACATTTTTTCATAAAGACTTTTTTTGAATTAGGACTTTATTTTTATGGTGATTACTCGCGCAATGGATGAACAATTAAAAGAACTTCTTGACGCAATCACCTATGTGAAGAGTGATATGGCGGCTAATCAAGAACAATTAAAAAGTGACTTGACTGCAAGTTTTACAGCTAATCAAGAACAATTAAAAAGTGACTTGACTGCAAGTTTTACAGCTAATCAAGAACAATTAAAAAATGATATGGCGGCTAATCAAAACCAATTGAAAAGTGATTTAACGGTGCTGAAAAATGACCTAGTTTCTAACCAAGAGGAAATTAAAAACGATCTTACTTCGGTAAAGACTGTGATGGAAAATAAATTTAATGAGATAGAGCATCGAGTTGATGCTATTGAAGGAAAGTTTGAGGCAGTTGAAGGCCGATTCATCGCAGTGGAAAATAAAATCGAAGAGAAATTTGAAGAAAAATTAAGTTTCGTTGAAGGCCGATGCAATGCTGTAGAAAATAAACTGGAAGAAGAAGATAGAAAATTTCATCAACTTAAAGAAGACATCTTTAAAGACCTGGAAAGGAGATTGGCGACCGCGGAAAGCAGCTCTGTACAGTGTGGCGCTCCCACATCGGTTGCTCGACAGTCCATTAAACTTGCCACATTTGATGGGAAAACTTCGTGGCAGGTTTACAAAACTCAGTTCATGATAGTGGCGGAAGCGAACGGATGGGACTCTGCTACAAAGGCCTGCCATCTTGCAGCATCCCTGAGAGGTGACGCAGCGGACATTCTTCAGACCCTTCCGGACGGCCAGCGCCTGGATTTACACCTCACATCTGCGTTGGAGCTTCGCTTCGGTGAGAAATGCCAGAAAGATTTCAGCCGACTCCAGTTGAAGTCCCGTTTCCAGAAAACCGGGGAAACCCTGCAAGAGCTTGCGGCGGACATCGAGAGACTGTCTCATCTTGCTTTTTGCGACTGTCCTGCGGATGTTCGAGACAACCTGGCACTCAACTACTACATCGACGGGGTTCGAGATCCGGAAATCCAGAAAGCTCTTCGGATGGCGGATGTTAAAGACTTGAATTCTGCTGTTGTTTATGCGATGAGATACGAGGCTACCCAAGAAGCAACCCGTGTGGATCGCCATCTAATCCGGACTCTGGAAGCTGATGAGTCTGATTCCAGGTCGTCCCATCTCGCTGAACTTGAGAGACAACTCGGTGACTTGGCAAGACATCTGAACAGCATAACAGCCCAAAAGAAACAAGAGCAGAAGTGCTGGAAATGCGGTAGTGAAGGGCACCTGCGAAGGAGTTGTCCTGCTCGCCAAGCTACGCGAGGGAAAGAAATCACATCCACCAGAGCTCTGCAGATTTCCTCTACCAGTAGTGGCAGTAATGGACTTTTCATTTACGCACATGTAAATGGGAACCCCTGAAGACTGATTGTCGACACTGGAGCCAATGTGACAATCGTTAGGACAGATGTGGCTCGTGAATTTGGATTGAAACTGTTGTGGACATCGCCACGCGTAAGTCTACAGACTGTGACTGGTGACAAAATCGAGATTGAAGGCAAAGTGGACTTGGAAATAGTGTTTGGGAATGCCACCTACCATCATACGGCACTCGTCGCGGATATCACGGACCCTTTCATTCTCGGGTTGGACTTTTTAAAGAAATACGACTTCACCCTGGATTTCAAGACTAATGAACTGCACTCGATGAGAGAAGACATAGCCATCTTCAACGCAGAAAATGATGTAAAATCAGCTCATCAAATAATAGCCCAAACAGATTTATCGATTCCCTCAAGGTCAGAATCATTAATACCTGGCTGCATTGAAGAAATCAATAGTTTTCGATTTGGACTCATTGAATACCCCAACTTAAGCAATAACCCAAAAGGAGTGCTGGTAGCATCTACGCTTGTGGACCTTTCTAAGGATGTAATTCCTGTGAGAGTCGCCAACGTGAGTGAAAGGCCAAGGAATATCCGGAAAGGCGAAGTGTTAGCAACTTGTACTCCCGTAAACTGCATCATTAGAAGAATCAAATCCCCCGAGGCTGTGTCTTCTGAGTCCTTGACATCGAAGTTAATTGGGAGTGCACCCTTATCGAAGGATCAAAGAACTGCTGCGGAACGATTGGTGGACGACTTCAAGCATCTGTTTTCATCTACATCGGAGGATGTTGGCCGTACGAATTTAACGCAGCATAGGATTTACACTGGAGAACACCCCCCTATTAAACAGCATCCAAGACGACTACCATTCGCTAAGAAGGAAGAGGTTGAAACCCTCCTGAAAGAGATGAAGGAGAATGATGTAATCGAACCGTCATCCAGTCCTTGGGCCTCTCCCATCGTCTTGGTCCGAAAGAAAGATGGCTCCACCAGATTTTGTGTCGATTACCGACGGCTGAATGAAATCACCAAGAAAGACAGTTACCCTCTTCCACGGATAGACGACAACTTGGACACTCTTTCCGGACACAAGTGGTTTTCGACCCTGGACTTGAAGAGCGGCTACTGGCAGGTTGAGATACACCCTGATGACCGAGAGAAGACAGCGTTTACAACTGGACAAGGCTTATGGCAGTTTAAAGTGATGCCCTTCGGCCTCTGCAATGCACCAGCTACGTTCGAGCGTCTTATGGAGACAGTGTTAAGAGGACTCTCTTACGAATCCTGTCTGGTCTACTTAGACGATATCATCATCGTGGGACGCAGCTCCGAAGAACATCTGGCAAATCTTAGGAAGGTGCTGCAAAAGCTTAAGGAAGCCAATCTGAAGTTAAGTCCGTCCAAATGTAATTTGTTCCGCCGGGAAGTGAACTATCTTGGTCACATCATCTCTTCTGAGGGTGTGCAAACCGATCCAGAGAAGGTATCTGCGGTCAAGAGTTGGAGTCGTCCCGAAAACATCCATCAGCTGCGAAGTTTCCTGGGGCTCTGCACGTACTATAGGAAGTTTGTGAAGGGTTTTTCCAACATTGCACGACCTTTGCATAAGCTGACGGAGAGCAAGCAAAAGTTTGAATGGTCCAAAGAATGCGAAGATGCATTTCTACGACTGAAGGAGGCTTTAACATCAACGCCTATCCTCGCCTATCCTCAGCCTGAAAAACCCTTCATCCTGGACACTGATGCGAGCAGTGAGGGCATCGGAGCTGTTTTATCCCAAGAAATTGACGGCAATGAACATGTCATCGCTTACTGGAGCAAATGCTTATTAAAGTCGGAGCGAAATTACTGCGTCACCAGAAAGGAGTTACTGGCCATAGTGAAAGCTGTAGAACACTTCCATCATTACCTCTACGGCCGAAAATTTCTGCTTCGGACAGATCATGCCTCATTAACTTGGCTTTTGAACTTCAAAAATCCGGAAGGTCAGATAGCCAGATGGATACAGCGGCTCCAGGAATATGACATGGAGATCAAGCATCGAAAAGGGTTATCTCACGGTAATGCTGACGCTTTATCAAGGAGACCCTGTCCTGAGAACTGCCACTATTGTTCCCGAATCGAGAAACAGTATGGAACGACTAGCCCTACCGCCTATCAGGTGACAGTGACTCCAATATCATCAGAACCTGATCCATGGAGTGACGACCAAGTTCGAAAAGATCAACTTGAAGACCCCGACATAAAACCAATTTTGGAGTTCATGGAAAGTGACAGTCGGCGACCTAGCTGGCAGGACGTTTCCATCTTTAGTCCTGCAACAAAAAGATACTGGGCTTTATGGAATTCACTCCATTTCCGGAACGGCGTACTGTACCGAAAATGGGAATCTGATGACGGCAAAACGTCTAGGTGGCAGTTACTACTTCCCCGATCAAGGATTTCAGATGTTCTGAAAGAAATACATAGTAGTGCGACTGGAGGACATTTTGGTGTCTTGAAAATCCTCAATAAAGTTCGGGAGCGCTTCTTCTGGAGCAAGGCGAAGGATGACGTGGAGAAGTGGTGCCATTCTTGTGACGCTGTGCTGCTCGTAAAGGACCGAAGAAGAGAAGCAGAGGGAAGCTACATCTGTACAACGTTGGAGTTCCTTTCCAACGAATTGGGATTGACATCCTGGGTCCTCTACCAAGAACTGCTGATGGAAACAAATACATTCTTGTTTCCATCGACTACTTCACCAAATGGCCGGAAGCATATCCCATTCCAGATCAAGAGGCTACCACCGTAGCAGAGACTCTAGTCCAACATTGGATCTCGAGATATGGAACACCTTTGCAGATTCATTCGGATCAAGGGAGGAATTTCATCTCTGCTGTGTTTAAGGGCCTATGTCAAATTCTCGGAATTGAGAAAACTAGGACAACACCACTACACCCACAATCGGACGGCATGGTGGAAAGATTTAACCGCACAATCCTGAACAATCTCTCATTTATGGTATCCAGAAATCAACAGGATTGGGACAAGAAGCCACCTTTGTTCCTGCTGGCCTACCGCAGTGCTGTCCACGAGACTACCGGATATGCCCCATCTCAGATGCTCTTCGGACGAGAGCTTCGACTACCTTGTGATCTCGTCTTCGGTCGTCCTCCGGATGCGCCTGCATCGCCTGAGGAGTACATCCAGGATCTCCAGGCCCGGTTGGAAGACGTTCATAACTTCGCACGAGAGCGAATCAACATCGCGGCGGAGAAGATGAAGACCCGATACGACACAAGATCTACTGGACATGAATTCAACGAAGGCGACAAGGTTTGGTTATGGAATCCCATCCGACGGAAAGGTCTTTCCCCTAAATTGCAGTCGCATTGGGATGGACCCTACAAAGTCCTTAACCGACTGAATGACGTCGTATTGAGGATCCAAAAATCACCTAATGCAAAACCTAGGGTTGTACGTTATGATCGGTTAGCCCCATACTATGGCCATAGTTCATGAGTATTACGTAAACAACAATGGTTGATAACATAAAAGTTGTAGATAATTTTTGCTTTTAATGCTTAGTAATATTTCTTGTTATTATTGTGTTTCCTTTGCACTATTGGTTGTTATTTAATGTGTGTAATTGTGAACTTGTGATAGAAGTTTGGCACCCTTTCTGGGGATTGTACTGCCCGGGACGTGCAGTCCTTAGGAAGGGGGCAATGTTACAAATCCTGTAAAAAGTAATTATTGTAGTAACGTAACCTGTAAATAGTTTCCCGTAATGAATATACAACCCCTTTTCATTCGGCTAAAGTATACGACCCCCTATTTTCTTTTCTTTTCATTGATAAAATTTGATAACGGTCTACGCATTTCGAGAAGGGGTAAGAATGTCGTGGAAAATTCTTCGATGTTTATAAAAGCGTCCTGCGTGATAAAGAGTTAGTTTCGATTGAGAATTCGAACTGAGAGTGTATTAGCTGTGTTTATTGCGAGGCATTTCGCTGTGTTGTTTTCGTATTTGGAAGTAAATACGTGTGTAAACGTTGAGTTTACGGTGTTGAGTGATATTGGTTTAATTGCTGATGATTAATTTAGCAGTTGTTGACGCTCTTTCCTGTACATAGTGTAAATAAATTTTCTGTATTTTTATTAAAAGAACTGTGTCATCCTTTCGAGAAAGTTGGAAGCCGCAGCGAATCCGTTACACTATTTTTTGAGCTTCGCTACGCAGCCTTTTCCTTGCTTACATACAGATTTGGAAATACATATCCTAGCAGACCCCCCACGTAATTCAAATAAATTTGAAACTTTTTTTAGCGAAAATATTACACTATCTAACAATAGGTTTGCATTTTAACTTTGCGTAATTGCCATATTATCAACTATATTTTAATGCAAAACAAAAACTTTCTTTCAGAAAAAATGTATCAGAAGTGTAATATGCAAATAAAATAAAATATGTCATAATTATGTGCCCATTGAAAGTGATTACAATGAACTTTGAAGAAAAGCATCAACAATCTTTTGTGCAAATAAACAGTTGCATTAACTAGGATGAAATACTGTGAAAGCACTTATTCTTACGAGCCTAAATTTTCTATTCTATTCTATTCAAGAGTCACAACTGACTTCAACTGCATTTATGTCGAGGACTGCATACTAAGTGCCTTGCCTCCATTGTTTTTATATACCGATAGATGGCAGCACCATCACCGGATCGAGCAGTTAATGAGAATTTAGAACTAGTCCAAGAGCTAATAGCTACCTGGTACTAGCACCCCCAGAGGTATCGTTTCACTTGGAGGACATTGAGACCACGAGCATATTTAACGTCGCCCAGTCCCCTTTAATGACGACGATGGGTCTTCGACCAGCAAGGATCGATCCCGAGGCCCTCCGGCCCCGAGTCCAATGCCTTACCGATCAGGCTACCACGGCCCCAGCCTAAATTTTAGCGAAATTGAAAAAATCTACGAATTTCTGAGTTGCAAATTTTGCGAATTTTATATGAACAGAATTATTCAATAAAAAATTATTTCGCAAGGTTTAAATTTTCGTGATTACGACGAGCTCTGGAAAATTGCGAAAATGAAAGCCTCGCGAGAACAAGTGCTTTTACTCAAAGTCATCACATAAATACGTTATCCTGAATCACTATTGATCTAATGAACTAATTTTCACGTGCTGAAAATCTAACTTCATGGTTCGAAAAGAGCCTTATGTTATTTAAAAAGTTCTATTCGCTAATTAATGCACCACTAAGTGCTTATAGTCATAGTTTCCCCCCCCCCCCTAGTTTGAGTCTCTCACTACTGAATTATGGCTAGGGGGGACAGCAATTAGGAAACTGAGTTGCCCCGCGTGGGAACACAGAGCGATTTGGAATGAGGTACAATGAGACATTGAGAAGGCTCATAATCAATTATATTATGACACTATTTTATAAATATTGAATACAGGTTAATATATAGTAAATATTACACAAAACATTACAAGACAAAAAGTTAGTTATAACCATAAATTATTTATAAAGTAACGTTTGATGCATCACAAATTGAAAAAAAAATCCAATAAAACATTAGATAAGAGAATAGGAATTATGGAACGTAAGAGACATTCAAATCTTCATTGTCGAGAAATTATTCCATCGTTGGCCATCGCAATTGGCCATACCTTTTCAGTGCTGTTACCAGTAGCCAGCTTGAACACAAAATAAGACTTTTTGAAAGTGAACCAAAAAACTCTTTGTGCTTGAAAAACTATTTTTTTTAATTTATAAATAATTTGCTTTTAAAATATTTTTTAAAACTTTTTACAAAATTTATTGGTTTTAAAAACATAATGGGGTTCTTTCCTTCAGTCAAAAGTATGTATTATTTTAGTTACTGAAATTGATAGAAGCAAACAATAATAATAATAATAATAATAATAATAACAATAATAATAACATGGAGCAAGGAAAAACTTTCATTACCCAATGCTTAATTTTTAATTAATTATTTTAAATGTCCAATTTTAAAAATAATGCATGGTCTTTATGGCGTCACAAATGATGTACTTTGGCGCATCTGTCTACCGCGTTTCCACGTTATGATAATCAAGAAACGAATTAAATATTGCGCTCTACGCTTACTCTCAGCCATATCGTTGCCAGTACACGTGAGTAAGGATGCGAATTAAATATTTCGCTCTGTGAATGGCAACAGTGAATGACATTTCATCATTTGTGATGTCATCGGACAGAAACATAAACATTGAAAGCGCGCCGATTTAAGTAATTTTTTAAAAATATTAAACTTAAACAACTTATTTAAAAAATGGTCAGATCCTATGTTTTTACGCATGCTCTTTCAGAAAAAAATACTTTTAAAATTTTGGAAACGACCCCATTGGTGACTGTTTTTTGTTTTGAATCGCTTCAAGATTCCTACAAAAATTTTGAATTTGTTTGTTTTTCTATTTTTAATCTGTTATAACTTTTAAAAGTATTTTAAACTTGTCTAAGCTCTTTTGGGGAATTATAGGAGTGTTTTTCATCATGATTTTTGAAAACTCATTTTATTGATAAGTTATATGCTACAACAACAAATAAACAAGTCTCGTTTATCTCAGCTTTGTTCAAGCTTAAACTAATCTTTTAATTTCAATCTATGTAAAAAAATTTCCAAAATTTTACTTCTTGGGTTTTGAAGGGTTTCCACATTCTAATATAACGTTTTATTTGGTATAACATAATGTTTTATTTAGTTAGGTTAATCTTTCAGCTTTCGTTCTATTTTTCTTTACAAGTTTCCATATATTTTTGCAATTTGCGTGTTTTCTGTTAAATATTTCCTAGATTGTTGCCCGATACATGCATTCAGCATCTGCAGTGAATTGTTAGAATTTGCTGTGTCTGTGTACGAGTTGAAGCTTCGTGTTGTGCCCAGATACAGTGGTCTGAACTGCAGTTGTGAAGATAAGAGCTTGCTTGTTTTAAAGTTCTGGAAAAGTTTCACATTGCGACAATAATCAGATTACACTGTTCTTATATGTTGGAAGTAATAATAGCTTTATAAGTTACTAGCAGTACCCGCACGGCGATGCCCGTGCTAAGAAGTTAAAGGAAGTCCATCGAACAAAAAAAAAAAAAAATCCACGCCCCCCCCCGGCCCCCCTTCTGATGTGAAATGATCATTTTTCTTCAACTAAAATGTGTACACACTAGGACTGGGCGATATCAGAATTTTAATACCGCGATATATCGCTCTCCAAATATTGATGTTTTCGATATATCGATATATTCTTGGGGGGGGGGGGGTGCAAAGGATCGAAAAACAACAAAAAACATTTCCAAATCAATATTATTTCTCTAATTCAAAACTTTCCTGCAGGGGAGGGGAGGAGGACGTGCTCAATGATATAGCTCAATGCATGACAAAAGTGCAAAAAGACTTTGCACTTTTGTCATGCATTGAGCCTTGACAAAAGACCACAAAAGTGCAAAAGTTTTAAATATTCAATTCAATATTTTGTTTAAATCTTTCAGTTAGAGCAGTCTTAATAATTTGAATGTACTTTGAACTATATTTCATACTTGTGGCACCCGCACGGCTTTGCCCGTAATGGAAAAATTAATAGGTATTTTGCTTCGCCAGTATATTTACAAATAATATATGGTGAATTTTCTCGCCAATCGGCTTGAACCCACGTTACAGTTCTACGTTATGATAATTTCGTATCTCGCCAATTGACTTGTGCCCATGTTACGGTTCCACGTTATGATAATTTCTTCATTAATGATAGTTTTTTTCTTAAAATTGGAATAGAAAAAGAACCTCATCGAATTTTCGAAAAATCGCTTCGAGGTGCACACCCCCATGCTACAAACTAACTTTGTGACAAGTTTCATGAAAATCGGCCGAACGGTCTAGGCGCTATGCGCGTCACAGACATCCTACAGCCACCCTCCGGACAGAGAGACTTTCAGCTTTATTATTAGTAAAGAAGGTAAAGCTACTATTTTCATTCAGCTATGCGTTGCCCTCCGTTTAGTGAGATACGACAGCTCGGATGGAATTGATTGAGTTGGCGGTGTATTTTATTTAATCTCATTAGTTTTTTTTTTTTTTCGCTTATCATTTCTTTTTTAATACAAACATTTTTGTTCAGTATATTTCGCAAACCTTTTATTCAGCGTTTAATTAGAATTATGAACCGTGTTGATACCTTCATTGGTTAATATTTAATTGTTGCATTAAGATGCTTTTTTAACCAATACGCATTCATTTTCAGGGCCCACGAGAGGCCATATCAGCCTTGTCAGAAACTAGGGGCGCGGTCCTTAGAAGGGCCCCGCTCTTGAAAATTTTTTTAGGGGGATGGGATCTGGAGACCAATCTGACAATGGGTCCACCAGGACCTTCGGCAGCCTTGTTAATTTTCCCTTGTACCATAATTAAGAATAAAATAACTGATTGAAGAATGCAGTTAATTTCTTGAAATTTCAAGCACTCATCCATCATACAGAACTATAAAAAGTTATGTATTTTTGAGTCAATTTCTCCATATTTCAATTTTTCCTTAATTATGTCCCGTATTTCCGTTTCAACCGATTTATCGGACGGATAGAAATCTAAATATCGTTACCGTGGTAATAGTTATATATCGATATATGACGATATATCGGTATATCGCCCAGCCCTAGTACACACCTTTTCAAAAGACCTATTAAAGTCTCTTTGGAATTCAAAACTATTCGCCAAAACACATAAAAATAATAAGAGTAGCTTTAAATCTCAAAATCATCCTTTCACTACATAGTTCATCGCTTAAAATCTTATACATATAAAATCTGAGTATCTATCTATCTATCTATCTATGTCCAAGCTTCTTCTCCCGAACGACAGTGAACTGACCATCGAACCAGGTATCGATGGATTCGTCATCTTCCCGTCTTCATGTTTGGCTATTTAACATAATCCTCCGATAATAGTTAGCGGAGATATCAATTAAAAATTATTAATTATGACTCTTAGATTTCAAAATAAAATCCATATTTTTCGAAGGCTTTCCTCCATTCAAATTATTATTCAGTGCTTCATCTCAACTTTCCGGATGAACGCTTTTATTAAAATGTATAGCGGTGAAGAAAATCATTGAGATGAAAGATCTGTTGCCATTTTTTTTTCTCGAATATAAAGAAATAAAATTAGGCTTTTGTTTTAAGGCTTTTCCTGTAATCAGGGTGTTTAAGTTGTTTACTTTTCGATTATTTTGCCGTAATCTGCAGCAAAATTTTGCTGTTTTTTTTTTTTTTTTGTTCAAGCCTGATTGTTAAATACGCGACACATGACATAACTTTCATTTTCGAGGAGGACCGTGCACGTCGTAAAGTAAATGAGTGATTTACAAGTTATTTGAGTTCTTTGAGGGTTTGTACCTGGAAAACGGATTGATGTAATTCTTGTACGACCATGTGGATAGAATCCATCCAAATATTTATCTGAGTGGTATGTTGCATTAATAAACACCCGGGCAACGCCGGGTAGTAGACTATTTTATGTAAAAAGCGGATTGTTATTGTGCATAAATATTTCCGATATAGTCTATCAGATGTAATTCAGTTTAACGTGAGTAAAGATTATAGTTGATAATGCATATATTTTCCCCTTTTGTGCTGACTGAAAATGTACTCATAACTTGTATCATTGATAACGATTATTAACGTTGATGAGGTGTTTTGGCAAAAATATGTTTTACTGGTGTTTTGCAAACCTTGCTTTACGCGCATTTATTTATTCCTTAACGCGTTAGAAACTAGTGTCAGTGTACTACAAAAGCATCAACTGGACTGCTCTTACATTTTTTAGGTAGCCCGTGCAACGCCGGGCACGCAGCTAGTCTTATACATATAAAATCTGAGTATCTATCTATCTATCTATCTATCTATGTCCAAGCTTCTTCTCCCGAACGACAGTGAACTGACCATCGAACCAGGTATCGATGGATTCGTAATCCTCCCGTCTTCATGTTTAGCTATTTAACATAATCCTCCGATAATAATTAGCGAAGATATCAATTAAAAACTATTAATTATGACTCTTAGATTTCAAAATCAAATCCCTATTTTTCGAAGGCTTTCCTCCATTTAAATTATTATTCAGTGCTTCATCTCAACTTTCCGCAACAATGCTTTTATTAAAATGTATGTGAGCGTGAAGAAAATCATTGAGATGAAAGATCTGCTGCCATTTTTTTTCTCGAATATGCTCAGGTAAAATTCTTGTTTTTGTTTTGAGGCTTTTCCTGTAATCAGGGGATTTAAAATGTTTACTTTATGGGGGTTTTCCGCAATCTGCCACAAAATTTCACTGACTTTTTTTTTTTTTTTGGTTCAAGCCTGAGTGTTGAACTCGCGTCACATGACATAACTTTCATTTTCGAGGAGGACCGTGCACGTCGTAAAGTAAATGAGTGATTTACAAGTTATTTGAGTTCTTTGAGGGTTTGTACCTGGAAAACGGATTGATGTAATTCTTGTACGACCATGTGGATAGAATCCATCCAAATATTTATCTGAGTGGTATGTTGCATTAATAAACACCCGGGCAACGCCGGGTAGTAGACTATTTTATGTAAAAAGCGGATTGTTATTGTGCATAAATATTTCCGATATAGTCTATCAGAAGTAATTCAGTTTAACGTGAGCACAGATTATAGTTGATAATGCATATATTTTCCCCTTTTGTGCTGACTGAAAATGTACTCATAACTTGTATCATTGATAACGATTATTAACGTTGATGAGGTGTTTTGGCAAAAATATGTTTTACTGGTGTTTTGCAAACCTTGCTTTACGCGCATTTATTTATTCCTTAACGCGTTAGAAACTAGTGTCAGTGTACTACAAAAGCATCAACTGGACTGCTCTTACATTTTTTAGGTAGCCCGTGCAACGCCGGGCACGCAGCTAGTCTTATACATATAAAATCTGAGTATCTATCTATCTATCTATCTATGTCCAAGCTTCTTCTCCCGAACGACAGTGAACTGACCATCGAACCAGGTATCGATGGATTCGTCATCTTCCCGTCTTCATGTTTGGCTATTTAACATAATCCTCCGATAATAATTAGCGGAGATATCAATTAAAAATTATTAATTATGACTCTTAGATTTCAAAATAAAATCCATATTTTTCGAAGGCTTTCCTCCATTCAAATTATTATTCAGTGCTTCAACTCAACTTTCCGGATGAACGCTTTTATTAAAATTTACAGCGTGAAGAAAATCATTGAAAAGAAACATCTGTTGCAATTTTTTTTCTCGAATATAAAGAAATAAAATTAGGCTTTTGTTTTAAGGCTTTTCCTGTAATCAGGGTGTTTAAGTTGTTTACTTTTCGATTATTTTGCCGTAATCTGCAGCAAAATTTTGCTGTTTTTTTTTCTTTTTTTTTTGTTCAAGCCTGATTGTTAAATACGCGTCACATGACATAACTTTCATTTTCGAGGAGGACCGTGCACGTCGTAAAGTAAATGAGTGATTTACAAGTTATTTGATTTCTTTGAGGGTTTGTACCTGGAAAACGGATTGATGTAATTCTTGTACGACCATGTGGATAGAATCCATCCAAATATTTATCTGAGTGGTATGTTGCATTAATAAACACCCGGGCAACGCCGGGTAGTAGACTATTTTATGTAAAAAGCGGATTGTTATTGTGCATAAATATTTCCGATATAGTCTATCAGATGTAATTCAGTTTAACGTGAGTAAAGATTATAGTTGATAATGCATATATTTTCCCCTTTTGTGCTGACTGAAAATGTACTCATAACTTGCATCATTGATAACGATTATTAACGTTGATGAGGTGTTTTGGCAAAAATATGTTTTACTGGTGTTTTGCAAACCTTGCTTTACGCGCATTTATTTATTCCTTAACGCGTTAGAAACTAGTGTCAGTGTACTACAAAAGCATCAACTGGACTGCTCTTACATTTTTTAGGTAGCCCGTGCAACGCCGGGCACGCAGCTAGTCTTATACATATAAAATCTGAGTATCTATCTATCTATGTCCAAGCTTCTTCTCCCGAACGACAGTGAACTGACCATCGAACCAGGTATCGATGGATTCGTCATCTTCCCGTCTTCATGTTTGGTTATTTAACATAATCCTCCGATAATAATTAGCGGAGATATCAATTAAAAATTATTAATTATGACTCTTGTTAGATTTCAAAATAAAATCCATATTTTTCGAAGGCTTTCCTCCATTCAAATTATTATTCAGTGCTTCAACTCAACTTTCCGGATGAACGCTTTTATTAAAATTTACAGCGTGAAGAAAATCATTGAGATGAAAGATCTGTTGCCATTTCTTTTTCTCGAATATGAACAGGTAAAATTCTTGTTTTTGTTTTGAGGCTTTTCCTGTAATCAGGGGATTTAAATTGTTTACTTTTTTGGGGGGTTTTCCGCAATCTGCCGCAAAACTACACTGATTTTTTTTTTTTTTTGGTGCAAGCCTGAGTGTTGAACTCGCGTCACTTGACATAACTTTTATTTTCGAGGTGGACCGTGCAAAGCCGGGCGACGCAGCTAGTAGAAACCCTTAAAGTTTGTGAATAAGGGAAAGAAGAAACATGCGAATCGAAAAGACGTAACTATGGCAACGCCAAATAAAGCATCAATAATTTTAGTGGCGATGAATATTATTCGAACTTAATTTTTAACAGCTTTTAACTTTTTTTCCTTTGGAAATAGAAGGTTATAATAGTTTTTCGACCAAAGGTCGAGATAGACCTGGAGTATAAAAAACCGATCTTTTCAGTGGTGTCAAAAAAAAAAAAAAAAAAAAAACTGTAGGACAATTCATTTGCTTTTTACTTTTAGATTTAATAAAGAAAGTAGTGCCTAAATTTTAGATAAGTCTAAAAAGGTTCGAGCTAAAAACGCAAATAAATCCCGCCGTATTTAAGTTAGAGCATTGAAACAAATTGCGAAAAACACGAAAAATTCTACCCTTTCCAACGATACATAATATTATTAATATGTGCAAGTAGTTTTTCCCCCCTTTAATAGGCAATAATAGTCAATTTACGCGAATTTTAAGCTTAAAAACATAATTACAAATAAACTAATTCGAATTTTCCTTATCTTTATCTTTACTAATAATAAAGTTGAAAGTCTCTCTGTCTGTCAGGATCTCTGTGACGCGCATAGCACCAAGACCGTTCGGCCGATTTTCATGAAATTTGGCACAAAGTTAATTTGTAGCATGGGGGTGTGCACCTCGAAGCAATTTTCCGAAAATTCGATGTGGTTCTTTTTCTATTCCAATTTTAAAAACAAAATATCATAAGATGGACGAGTAAATTACGAAATTATCATAACGTGGAACCGTAACATGGGCACAAGCAGGGGCGGACTGGCTGACTTTGGCTCAGTCGGCAAAAGAGTATTTTGGCCCACCTCTGTAAATTAAAAAAGTTGAATTAACCAGTACCGGATCTCGATTCTTCCGAGCCGAGCAAAGACATTAAACCACCGCTATAGTTCCTATTTCCCTATAAGTTTCTAAATCAAGTTTTAAAGTTAAAAAAAAAAGAAAATTGTGAAACGTAAAATAAAGCTAACACTGACACATTTTTTTATGTGCCTTCAAAGTATACTAATGGTATAAATCTTAAAAGGCACATCTTTAGGCTTCTATACTGACAACATAGGAAGGACACGAGGAAAGGGAGGAATCAGGTAAATTCCCCCGGAAATTTTTCGAAATTGGTTGATCTGTATAGGCATAAGGCGAAAAGAATGGGGAGAAGGGGTTTTAGACTTCACCTCCAAGCGATACTTTCAAAGTTGATGTCAAAAAGCGTAATTTTTCAATTTTCGGTAACGTTGAAAACAGGAAAAAGAAAGGGTTCCCCAACGATTTCACTATCTTAACTTTTTTCTTTTTTTTCAAAATTGAAGTCTATTTTTGGCTATCTTTGTTCAAAATAGAATGTCGAGGGCTCTTCCCAAAAATTCTCCAAAATGGGAAGTTTTAGAAATACAATTTTAGGTTACCCTTGGTAAAATTAATGGAACAGGGAAACATCGGGAGCTCTCTACAAAAACGTTTCGATTTTGAACTATTAAAAAACGAAAAACTAACATTAGTCACGCTTGAGAGAAGATGCTCAGTCATCTCATTTGGAAGCATTTAAAAACTGAAGTATACTCTACCCAATTTTAAACTGCATTTGGTTACTATAGGGAATCCGGCGACTCTCTTTCTTAATTTTTCGACATTGGAATTTTAAAAACATAATCTTATAATGTGTTTGAAAACATTAAAAGGAAAGGGGACAGGTTTCTCTAGGATTTCCCCACAGATTTTTTAGGAGGACGCTGTGCCCTTCCGCTTTTAAGCTAACTTTTGAGCCTTAACTTGATCATTCCTCCTTGCCCCTTAAAAGTTTAGACAAAACTGCACAAAAGCTTTTTTTTTTTTTTTCAAAAGGTAAAGATTCACATAAGCCTGTCCTTGAAAACGTCACTCTTTCGTTTCAATAACTTATCCACAAGGATCTGATTAGAATATATCTGAATATTTTTTGCATTACCTTTAAAACTAAACATCAAAAAGCTTTTCAATGTTTTAAGAATAAATACTATGGAAAACCATTGAACATTGTATGTACCTAGAAAACCAAAAAGTAAAAGAAGCACCTTTTGTGTTTTACAAAACTTCTCTAAACAGTACCCTTTTACTTGAAAGCGCACTGCCCCTTTTTTGGTCTGGAAGAAACACTGGTTCCCTCAGGACATTTTTTCTGAAATTGAAATCAATTTCTGGCTATAGTGCTTATAAAAGAATTTCGGAGCTCTTCCACGAAAATTTCAAAATGTGAAATTTTAGGCTATCTTTAGTGACTTTAAGGAAACGGCGAAGGTTCGAAGACTTTGTCTGGCAATTTTTCGATATTTAAATCTGAAAAACACAATTGAGGGCCTTGATGCAAAAACCAAGAACTAAGTCCAGACTTACTCATTTTTGGTAAGGCCAACAAATAACATCAGTGTCCGGTAAAAAAGCTAATATCTTTCCCACATTATTTACTGGAAAGCAGAGGTCTGATCTTACATTTGGTTCCCGTTGTAGCACCAATCGAAACTTCTATACTATCGGCCACACGCAAAAATGAATTAAAAAAAAAGTTTGGACTGAACTGGTTCTTGCATCCAAGTCCTCAATTGCAGGCTTAAGGCTAGTATCGTTGGTGACTTTTAGACTACAGAGGGACCTTATATCTGAAATACCTTAGGTATCCCGTTAAGCATAAATCTAGCCCTGATTACAACCGAGGACTAATTTATCAAAAGGGAACATATCCAGTTTTCAAAAATGTTCAGCAGGTGAGAAAAAACAAATTAAGATAAGAGTATAGTAGGGTTATCAACTTCTCTGGGTACAGAATTGAGCACAAAAGCACAGCAAATCAAAGGGCCAGAGTAAGAAATGTTTTGTAAAAAAAATCTCAACTTTGGATATGTGCCCTTTAGAACGAAAACCTGAATGTTGAAAATTCCAGTTTCAACAAAACTCTAATATTTCACCTTCTCATTCTCTTATCGAAGTACACGAACCTAAAAGTAGTGGATTAAAATTTGAGGATTTTGGACATGTGTTCCTTTGAATCTAAAAATCTTCGTACTACAGATTCTTTCAGGATATGTCCCCTTTTGTTCAAAATAAAACGTGCAGAGGACGGATTTGTTACCTTTTGATCAAAAAGCCACACAACACCCTTAAATGAAATAGGATTTTCCACGTTCGGACTTCTTGAGAGTAAGTGATTTGATGAAGGTCATCTGAAAGATTTAGAAAATATCATAAAATGAATTTTTCAAAAAATTTGACGTGTTCCCTTTTGATAAATTACTCCTCAACTAATGTAGCTCAAAAAAAAAAAAAAAAGAAAAGAAAAAGAAAAGAAAAGAAAAGAAAAGAAACCTTACCCTCCCCAGCACCCCGGAACTCAGTCCTAAATCCGTATGTGTTCAGGAGCTCTCTCGAAGTCGAAATTTTGTTCTGTTTCAGATTCAGTTTATCGTAGTCCAGACTTGCTTTAGCTTTCCCGTATGCGATTCGGAAATGAAAATACTCGTATAGCGATAATTTACAATAGACCAATGAAATATCTTGCCAACTGACAGCATTTAGTTGAATCTGTCACAACCAATGAATACCAGGGGCGTGCACACACTAAAAAAATTCCGAAACGTTACTATTTCCGTGTAACGTGTCAGGATTTCAATGGATTTTATCCACTTCCTCGAAAAATCAAGCATCATTGTCAAAACGTTACCTGAATTGCTACAAGTTGCACGAATGCACGCGTCTCACTGGTTTGAAAATTATTTTTAGCTCCCAGTTTAGAGATTTTAATATAACACCGTATTTATAAAGTGAATCGGCTTTATTTCAAGTACGTCCGTCCATGCTGATTAAGCTCCCAGAAGGATTGAATAAGTATGGACTACGCTGCTTTGCAAGAATTGCAGGCGAGCAAAATTAATCATACTTGCTGTCAATTCTGGCTTAGCTTTGGCCATGTTTGCAATACTGCTTATGGAACTTCCTTAATAAATCAGGGAGGGACCAAGCTGCTATGTTATACCTACCAAAGTTTTCTCTTAAGTTCCATTGATGTGACGGGCTTCAAACGGGAAGATTTCCGAATTTTTTAGGAGGCTTCCAAGATAATTTCAGGAAGTTTACTGAATATTAGCGGAAAACGGTTGGCAAATCGGCTGCCCATTATTCTCCAGGAACGTTTCTGAATCGTTTTTACAGAGCAGAAATTTTGGGGCACGTCACAAATGACTTTTACGGGCCCCCCTCTATCTTGTTTACCCCCTACGTCCCTACATATATTTCACCCCTCATTTAAAAAATCTCGGGCCTTCTTCAGGATTGGAACCGGGCCAACAGCTGTCCCTTCTCTCCCCCCCCCCTCCCTCGTGTATGCCCCTGCTCATGCTCATGTATCAACACCACAAAGCATGATCCACACATTTATAGCGGTGCCGGGGCCGCTTTGTCTAATGGTGCAAGTCCCTTCAATTTTTGTTAACATAAGTGCAAATGCGAGTTTTTAACCCGCTTTTTTCGTCCCGGGCGTTATTCCAAGCCGCGTAGGACCCCAATTTCTCTAGCCCCCTGGAGAGAGCCATGGCCCCCAGAGCTCTAAAAACTAGAGAGAAAGTTGATAAAAGAGAGAAAAGCGTTCGTACATGGTGAACTTCGGCTATTTACTTTGATCCCTGCTTAGGGTGGGAAAAAAATAAACCTGTTTCCAAACGCATTTTTTTACATAGATTAAACGAATTACATGTTTTTATTTATTTATTTTTTAATGACACTCCAAAAAAATGTTAGGTGTGAATTTAAATGCATTAAGTTCAATAAAAAAAAATGCTTGAAGTCAGGCACGTAGCTAGAACTTTGTTAAGGGGGGGGGGGTCCAAGGTTGCACGAACTTCAAAAGAGGAGGCATGCTAAAGCAGAATTAGTAGCTGATAGTTACACAAGATAAGATAAATCCAATTAAAACTGATTATTAAAATATGATAATTAACTAAAATTAATTAAATAATTGAAATTAATAGAGCCATTAGTTAAAATTAGTTAACAAAAATTTTATATTAAGTGGTAAATTAATTATTGAAAGTTTGTAAATTAACATTAAACTGAAAGTTATCACACACAAAGTTTCCAAACATGGGTGAACCTCTGTCCTCCTGAAAATGAGTGATATATTTTCTATTAATAAAAAGGGCACATTAAAAGAAAAACGGAAAACGAAAACTGTTCTAGAAATTACTTGGAAAATGCATGCGATAATTTAATAAAATATTAAAACTTTGTAATATATTTCAGCAAAATATGTACATTTGTACTTATGCCATTTTATTTGAAAACTAGAAAGTAGCCCATCAAGGTATGACGGGTGAAAATTGCTTCAACTCTTTTACATTTGAACGAAGCAATTGCCTGTTTGGTAATATTTTGATAGTTGAAATTTTAACTCTAACACCAGTGGATTAACCCTAAACTCCGGTAGATAGCGTTCATTGTTTTCGTTTCTTCATTCCTCTGAGATGACACAGTCTTACCAGTAGAACTGTTAAGTTACCGGATCGAGTTCAGCCTTGTCACAATAAAGCCTTTCCCTGAATGTTAATCATTACCAAAACATATTATCAAATTACATATCATGCCGTGGCGCGAATTCAT
Organism: Uloborus diversus; assembly: GCF_026930045.1. Taxonomy (NCBI): domain Eukaryota; kingdom Metazoa; phylum Arthropoda; class Arachnida; order Araneae; family Uloboridae; genus Uloborus; species Uloborus diversus. The sequence goes on from NC_072736.1 coordinate 84,449,970, forward strand.
TGTTGAAACACGCGGGTTACTCGATCATCGGCATTATTTATATGAAGATAAATAAATCTACATCTATGGAGTCGAATGTATAACTATACGAATGTTATATAACGTAACCCTGTCCGATTTGAACAACATTTCAGGCAAAATCCCACAACTCTCTCAACGAAAATATTAACAAGGTTTCATTTAAAAAGCTTGAATTAGTTTTTATTGATTTACATTTATAATATTCTTTTGATAATGCGAAATAGAATGATATTTCCAATCTTATCCGTTTTATAATTATCATTCCTTTTCATCAATTAAAAGCTTGAACAAACTATTAACTCTTTGAGAGACGGAGGCTTCCTTTGATGCAACCCTTTTTTTATATATATAAAATTTTTTCTTCAGCCAACTGACACAATGATTCCAGTTAGCTGAAATAAAAAAAGAGAAGCAAGAAATAAATGGAATTCTCAAGTGAAGTCACTATTCCTCAAAGGGTAAAAGCTGTTCGAAAAAATTTTAAATATTGGAAAAGGCGTATTGCCGTTTTTTATCATTTTTTTTTTTCTAATGGGGCTGTGTTAGAGGCTTTAGCCTTTTGCGGAACAAGTGAGAACCAACCATATGGCATCCAGTCATTCATATGCCACCATTAAGGCGCGGATGTGAATGTCAGAGAAAAATTTGATGCTCAGTTTCCACCAGATGGAGACACCTGAGCTCTTTTCGATGCGAAACTGCAAAAGGAATTTAATTTTGTCAAGAGCTCAAACGACCTAAGGGATCTTTTACATGCCGATTAATGGAATGTATACCTAATGAATTAAATTAAACAACTGTGTGATTTTATTTTAACAACGTGTTGTTAATTTTAACAACAATACATATCATATTTTACAACGCAGGCAATGATTTTTTTTTCTTTAATACGATGTTAGCAAAACACTTTACTGCAAGCAATAGCAAATATCGTTAGCTTGAAGAAAATAAGAGTCGAAAAAATTAAAAAAAAAAGCGATATAGAAACGAAAAACTCAAAAAAATTTATCTCGTATTCACCTTTTTTGTTTCTTTGCTTGTAACGCAGTAAATAGCGGTAATTTTCACCTAGTAATTTATAGTTAAATGCAAATGCCTGTTTTTTCTTACGTTTAATGCTACCTTCACAATTTACTAAAGATGGATGCATAGATGCTAATTAAATAACTTCTCAGTACAATTGGAATACAAATATGCTTTATGGGACAACATCGAATAAGAGATGAGAGAGAGAGATATTTTTTCTTCAATTAAAAAACTAACTGTTTTTCTTTTGGGATCATAGAATCACAATTCAGTAAGATTTAAAAGTATTAATTCGTAATAAATTACTTATTACATGCTTTAATATGGCCGAACTTGTAATTTCATAAACTGATCACAGAAAAATATTCAAGTAATTTTCAATTATTTTTCTATAAAATTTTGATTTCGCAAAAAATTCGTTACATCAACTTCAAGTTTTATTTATTCATTTATTTTATTTATTTTACCTTCAAACACGAATTCTTTTTGGGCATTTAATATGTTCAATGATCATGCTTAAATATTGGGGGGAAAACATCAGAAAAAAATCTATGTAATTTCTTACTCAGAAAGGAGAGAAATGTTAAAAATAATCTAAAAGTTCAAATAAAATTGTAATCAAAATATAAAATGAATCTGAAATGAACCATGCCAAAAATATAAAGAGTTAAAATGAAAAAAAAAAAAAAAAATAAATAATAATTTTTTCTCATCCTCAAGCACATGAAATGTGTAGAATTCCTTTTTTCGCTGCTGGCTTAGAATCTAAAATTAGTTTTTAAATGGAAAAACACATTAACACGTAAAATTGCTTGTATTTTTAAGAAAACTTTAAAAGGGAGCACTGGCTCTTACCTAGTTTGGGTAAACTTAATTTTCTTTTGCATATATTTTTCTTCAAGATATGTTTCCTATAAGTATGATGTAGATAAAAAACTGCGTGTTAAAACAGAAAAAAATCGGAATTCAATTACTGATTCACCAGGAACGCACCTCACTCTGGCTGTCTTTCGTGCAACATGCGTCTATGAAATCCGCGAAAATCCAAAAAGAAAGGAGACAGAAATAAAGAAAACCACACCAATGAGACTGGGGGGGGGGGGCAATAAATGCTTGTTTTTACTTTGCCGATGGCAATCTGATGGACCAAAGGAGAGGGGCTGAATTTCAAGGTCACACGACCCAGCTGGTTTGAAAGACGATACGGACATTTCCCGGTTTCCGACGTAGTGCGCGACAGTAAAAGGCAGACAAAAGTTGGGAACCTGCAGTTGTTGCACGAGGTTCTCGTGTTCTGAATTGACTCAAGGACTGAGAAATTTTCCGATTAATGGGAATAATTAAGGGGAAAATGCAGGGTTTTATAAAAACATTCTCTTTCGGAAAAATTTTGTTGATGCGAGATGCAACAACTGAGAAAAAAGGACAGGGGTCTTCCGGGAAGGGGGGGGGGGGTCCGGACCCCATGGACCCACCCCTTGGCTACGTCCTTGTTGAAGTGGCCCACCGGGCGGTTGGCCCATTCGGGAAACCCCGACTAGCCGACCTGGCCAGTCCGCCCCTGGGCACAAGCCAATTGGCGAGAAAATCCACCATACATTATTTGTCAATATGCAGGCAAACCAAAAAACCTTTTAATTTTCTATTACGGGCAAAGCCGTGCGGGTACCACTAGTTATTATATTACTAATAATGAAGCTGAAAGTCGCTCTGTCTGGAGGATGTCTGGATGTCTGAATCTCTGTGACGCGCATACGCCTAGACCGTTCGGCCGATTTTCAAGAAGTTTGGCACAAAGTTAGTCTGTAGAATGGGGGTATGCACTTCGAAGCGATTTTTCGAAAATTCGATTTTGTTCTTTTTCTATTCCAATTTTAAGAACATTTTCCCGAGCAAAATTATCATAACGTGGAACCGTAGCATGGGCAAGCCAATTGGCGAAAAATTAATCATACATTATCTTTATCTTTTTACTAATAATAAAGCTGAAAATCTCTCTGTCCAGATTTCTCTCTCTCTGTCTGTCAGGATCTCTATGACGCGCATAGCACCTAGACTGTTCGGCCGATTTTGATGAAATTTGGCACAGAATTAGTTTGCAGCGTGGGGGTGTGCACCTCGAAGCTATTTTTCCAAAATTCGATTTCGTTCTTTTTCTATTTTAATTTTAAGAATATTTTCCCGAGCAAAATTATCATGAGATGGACGAGTAAATTACCAAGTTTTCACAACGTGGAACCGTAACATGGGCAAGCCAATTGGCGAGAAATTCACCATACATTATTTGTAAATATACAGGCGAACCAAAAGACCTTGTAATTTTCTACTACGGGCAAAGCCGTGCAGGTGCCACTAGTTTACTATAAAGAGAAAAAAAGGAGAGAAATATATGTTTTCTGGTACTACCAGTGCGAAACAAAATAAATAATTGGTGAAATCAATTAGAAGAAGAACAAGAAATCAAAAAATGTTCCACGACACTAAGAATTTTGAAACATATCTAACATAGTATTATACTATGTACATTTATTACGCGTTCAATACTAAAAAGCTCAATATGTTCAGCAGCTTCGGCCAAACCGCGTTCCCTCTCCCCCCCCCCCCTACTTCAATCTTAATGTAACTAATTAGAACTTCGTTGTATGGAGACTGAAAAGCTTTTTCTGTTGCCATTAAAAAAAAATGGTTAGCCTTTTCAACTTTCAAAGCTACTGTACTCAATTAAACAAAGAAATATTTGAATTTTTTAATTTTATTTTCAATAGGAAATTTTAACCAACCATGAATGATATAAAGCATATTAAATAAACTATTTATGTGTGCTCGAATTGCGTTAATAAGTTTTTTTTCCTTCCGCTTTACTTTCGTTATTATCTTCTGCCGCTTATTAGTCATTCGTTAGATTTCAAATCGCCACTAGAGGGCATTGTTTTCGGATTCTAAATTTTTAAAACACAGCTCAGGTTCCGCGGCATTCGAAGCAAGGCGCAGTCGCGAAATTGTCGCACTTCCTCAGAGGTCACCCTCCTGCATCCGTTGACCTAATTTTGTTTCGAACAGCTGATTGTGGAAAGCTATGGCGGTAAGTTAGAAAATGATTGACAATTTTTCCCTTTTTTAACGATCTGTTGACAACTTTCAGAGCATGGATAGGGAACGTGTTCTGAGTAAGATTTATTTGTTACTATTTTTACCTCTTCGTAGTTCTTTGTGAATGAACAACTAAATTGTTTAGTATTTTATTGTATCATATTCCAATTTTTTATATACCATTTTTTAATGGAATATTTCGAGATTTTAGATAGTTTCGTTTTCTACTTGGCATATCTCTGTTCCAGAATAAAAGTTTTTGGCCCTTTTATTTTCTTCTTAATTTTCGAATATTCTTTTAAATATCTTTTTGTTTGTTTGTTTGTTGTTGTCGCTGGTTTCGATTGATGTTCCACTGAAAGAATAACGCAGCTTTTATTAACGAAATAAAATTTTATTTATGTCACTTAAATGCAGCTTTTGTCATCATGCTTTTCTGTGTTGAAATAATTAATGTAATAAATGTTTGTATTTAGTTATTGCTACATTAAGTTTGCAAAATGAATGAAGAATATAATTTTTTATTGTTCGAAATTGATAATTTGAAAAAAATCAGAAATAAAATTTTAAAAGCAATGTTGAATGATGAAATAGCAATAATAATTCATTATTTTGAAATAAAGTTAAAACTAATCCTGAAAACCCGAAACATATTTGTCCACATAATACATTTACAATTCCAAAGAATATCCAGCGAACGTTTACTGTTTTTATGCTTAACTTATTTTTTCCTTTTTACTGTTTTGACTGCTATATTCTTCTTTGATCTCCATTTTTGCTTCTATTGTCTTGTTTAAAATGCCAATAAATTGTTTTATTTGCAGTTTTAGTGAATATTACAATGTTATTAAATAGTAAATTGTGATTTATTTTTACATATGATTTATTAACTAATTTTATTTATTTTAAACTGTCTATCCAGTCCTGTCTTATCTTCTGATAAATGATATTAGTAGGGAAACTGAGAAACTTGTTGTGGTAAAAGAAGTTAAGCGGAAGAAAAAGATTTTCTTTACAAGATAGGCTGAGGACTTTTTAAAAACATTTAAGCTCACGAAAAATAAAAGATAACACCTCATGCCTCTCTTAATGTGGGTCCAGACGCTGTGTAAAATCGACCATGTAATTTCTTGTAAAAAAAAAAAAAAAAAAATGCAGCTTTTCGAAGTATATTACCTTGACAGATAGGAAATTCTCCTCACTGAATCAGGTAAAATGCCCCACTTGAAGGAACATCACTAAACTTGTTATAATCAGGGTTCGAAAATATCATAATATTTTCGAAAATATCTAAAATATCCGATATTTTGATATATATCCAATATTTTCCATTAGCACAAACTAAAGTCTTCAAAATAGTAAATGCATCCTCAAATCACTCTTTATTTTCTTATATTGTTATTACAATATGTAGACTTAAAATTAAGGTTTCTTTCATGATGTTTATCTAATATTTCATTTACCATTTTTATCAATTTTAATGGAGTTAATTTAGCTTTAGCTGTTTTACTCATTTTTCTTCTGTTAGCTACTTTTACATGGTTACATGGTTCATAAATAAAAGATATGCATTAGTCTGCACAGTCATTAGACACTTTCTTTTTTTTTCTGACCAACGTTTAATATTTAATTGGGCACTTTTACTATGAATTAACATTGTTATATTACTAATAATTTTATAAATATAAAATAAAAAAGGAATATAGTATTATTTTGTTAAAAAAATGATATGTATTGCATCATAAAAATATAGTACATAACTTTTTGGTTATTTTCAATAATAAATGAACAATATTACTATGATTAATATAGTTTTATATTAAAAATACCGTAGTTCAAAAAATAAATATCGGAAAGATCAATTTTCAAAATAAATATCGATATATATCGTGATACATATTATGATTTATATCGATTGATATGTATCGGCGAACCCTGGTTATAATAAGCAAAAAGTGTTTTAAATTGACTAAATTAGTGCAAATCAACACAAATCATAACTTGAGCATCGAAAGGAAAAATCAAAATCAATTTTAATCTAACAAAATAAAAACGTGAAAGGTTTTAAGCTGCATTAAAAAGTGTCTTCTTATCTTTCACTATGCTGTAAAGTTGTAATTACCTCGAAGAATTCGTCGAAAATGGTGTATGCATAAAACTTCTTTATACACAAATGCTCTTGAAAAAGTCAACACAGGTGCACTCTGTTGTGCTTAAATCGTGAAATAGCTACTGGACTGTTTTACCTGGCGGGGTGGGATACACAGATTTACTCCAGTGTCAAAAGTGAGAATCAACTGTTAGATAAAAATTCAAAAGAAACATAAGTAAAAACAGGGAGGTCCCCTTAAACGCAAGGACGCAACCCTTCCTTATTATCGTGAAATCTCAATTAAGGAGGGTATTATCCCGACATCCCAAAATCAAGAGCCCCCCCCAATGAGAAAAGAGAGATGAGAATTCTGCGCCAAAACCCCCTTTAAGTGGGCTCCCTCGAGGAAAATACTGATCATCCGACTCCCAAAAAGTGCTAAATTGTTACTACTTGAACAAGTAGGGGGAGGTAGGGCACGTTGGACCGTGGGGCACGTTGGACCGGTCGCAATTATTTTAATACTATTAATATTTTTTATTTTATTTAATGACCAACAAATAGCACCAATGGTCTTACAAATCCTATAATGAAATGGCATGGTGCAATTATATTGAACAAATTTTATTCCAGAAAGTGTTATTTCATTAGTCCTGAGTAATTTTCAGGAAATTGTAACTTTATTTTTTTATTAATGGTTTTCATCAAGATTGCGGGAAAAAAATTGAACTCCTTTCTTAAAGTAAGTTTTTTTAGTTCACAGTAATTGGCATTTTTTTTCATTTTTTGTCAAAAAGAAAAAAAATTATGACATCACTTTTTCAGACCAAGAATATGGGCTAGGCTGGTCCACTCTTTGTGGGGCACGTCGGACCGAACTAGTGATGTAAAATACCCAGGGTATATACCCAGGTAAATACCCAAAATGGGTATTTACCCGGGCATTTATTTCAAAAATTTATATTCAACTAAAATACTTTTCTGTATGTATTCCACTATGTATATATACAACTAATCATATACAAAACAATAAATTTTTGCCCAAAAATTGTATTTTGATCACATATTTAAAGAACTATTGTGTGAAATAACTTATCAATCTAATATGATATTCACATTAAATGTGTTGTATATGCCTAATCAATGTAGCCAAATTTCATGAATAAAAAGCCATTCTACAAAAGTAAAAAGCGTAACTTTTACAAAAAAAAAAAAAAAAAAAAAAAAAGCAAATATCTATTTTTAAGGTCCTAGCCTTTTATAATCCAGTAATATGTCCCTGAATGACATCAAAATGTAACGAAATGTCGCTCAATTTATTATTACTATTTATTTACCTATATCTTTTGCAGAAATTTCCTTCAAACCTAGTTCAAGTGTTCAGGCATATTCTGCATCGCATTTTTTCCATCAAGCCTTAGATTTCATTAAGCTCTTAATTAAAAAAAATATAATTTGTAAATTTTTATATTTTTAATCTTTCATTTTACGGTTTATGTTTTAAAAAGAAAATCACCACCTTTTGATACTACCTATTTTTTTTTTTTGAAAAATGCGCAATTACTAGGGGATTTATCCTGCCTTCGGATATTTATCCGAAGGCAGGGTATCCCCAAAAAATATTTACCTTCCCACCCTACATCACTAATTGCATGTATTAAAAATTGTTTGAATAAATTTTCATCATGAAGTACCGGGGAGAAAATGCAAATGAGCAAGGCAACAGAAAAGAATATTTTGATTTTTTTTTTGCTTATTAATTAATGTGAAAACTGTTTCTATATTTGACACATTATCACTTAAAGAGCAATAAAATAAATAAATAACATCATAATATCATAATAGCTTCTCAGTTTATTCTTCCAAACATCCCTCATGCTTCCTTTTTATTGAGCAATCACGATTGCTTATTGTTTTCATTTGACTGTTTTGAATTCCTATCATTTTATTTTCCCGCCAGCACAACCGTCGCGTCGACCGGCCTCACGGTGCTGCTCCTCTTGCGAAAACCGTCTCCAGGTTGCGTCCATATCCTACACACACACGCATACACACACACGCACCTACACACATATACACACACTCATGCCTGCGCTCAGGCACAAACACACACTCCTACACACACACACACAATCATGCCTGCACACAGACACAAACACATATGCCTACATACACACCCACACACGCACTCACACACATGCGTCTACACAAACACACACACATGCGCCTACACAAACCCTCGCATTCATACACACACACGCTCGTGATTGCGAAAAACATAATTTGAATTCAAGCAAGATGCCAAAAATTCAGATTAATATAATTTTTTTTTTCATTTTGGATATGACTAACCTAGATTGCGATTTTGAAATCCTGATGCTCATCATTGAATTGCTTATACATCTCCAATTAGACATTGAAAAGAAAGATTCTTTGGTTCACGTTATGTTTATTTCATAATTTCATCAAGTCTTTCATTAAAATATATTATAAACTGTGTAATACATATGCATGTATCAGTTTTACCAATTATTTCATATTTAGCTTTTAAAAAAAATCCCATTCATTTTTGCATTTTTTCGTAAAATACCCAGTTTTTGGGTATGTTTCCCAGGTCTTGGGTAAATACCCAAAAAATATTTACCTACCCGCTGGGTATTTACCCAATCCGCATCACTAGACCGAACCAACCTACCCAACATAATTTTAAAACTTTTTTTTTCTCTTAAATCGCAATAATTATAACTATATTCTAAGTAAATTACCGCCAGGGCTAAAGTAGAACTACATGAAGTACACCGCCAGCTCAGTCATTTCCAGCCGAGCACATTTCCAGTTTCGTGTTCATTAGCACTCATCAGCCGGCATACGGCAAAATCAAAGTAACGGAAGTACCATTTGCAAGAAAAATACAATGATTCATGATGTTTTATAGCTATCATTTATTGATTCGCTGGTTTCAACTTTGGCATTTTTAGATCAAGCCTAACATTTCCTTTTACCCTGTACAAGTTTTCATTCTCATACATAAAATAAAATAATAGTTTAAAAAACTAAAAAAACACGGTTTCGTAGCAGAATGAACTAAAAAGTGAAAAATAATTTTTGGATAATAGTAGTCGACCAATCACTTAATTTCAATGTAATACAAACAAGAAGTTCTGTCTAGAACTATACGAGCCTACTTTCCCGTATACCCATACTACTTTTTAGTACCTGATCAATTTCCCAAAAATAGCTAAAATCACAAATTGTTTCAAACATATTTTTTTAATATTTTAAGCTAATTTCTAGGAATGAAATATTCCTCACTCATCTAAAAAAATTCGATGCGTAAAAAATGAAAAACATAAACAAATAAAATTAAAAAAAAATACGAACAAATAAAATAGCAGAACCTTTTAAACAAAGCAGCTAATACACTTTTTTCCATTAAAAAAAATCTTTAACAGCTTTCAAAACGAAAAAATAATAATTAAAATTAATAAGCTCATTAAAATAAATACATCATATCAAAAAAAAAATCGTTTCTTTTTCCCCTGTTGCCAAAAATAATTTTTTAAATGAATTAATGCACTTACCAAAATAAATAAAAACAATAAAATGTCAACTTAAAAAATACTTTTCATTGTCAAAAAAAAAAAAAAAAAAAAAAAAATAATAATAATCGTCTGCGCATATCTTTATGTAGAAACATAAATGACTTCGAGTTTATTCGCAACTCCAACGAACTATAGGGGGCACTGAAGTCACTGTCTAATGGCGGACTTAAAAACTAAAACAAACGCACATGGTAACGGAGAAAATGCTAAAAGTGTTGTGATTTTTGTTCGTACGTATGATTTTTTCGCTTTATTCTTTTTAAATTAATTTTCAAAGTCTTGTGAATATTCTGGCCCACGTAGAAAGAAATGAGAATTCAAGAAGCATTACTAAACGTCAAACATTAATGCAAACTACGTAGTTCGTAGTTCTAAGCAGCTATTTCCACGATGTTGGATTCGATATTTATCAATTCTTGATAAAACTAAATAATAATTGTGGCCTGACAAGAATAACAATTAATGCTAGAAATTTCAATATGACATTACAAATTGTTATCGAAAGAAGATACTTTTTTGCCTTGCTTGGCTAGCGATTATTGTTTTCCATTTGTAGCTGAGTTATTTCTCTCGAATTCCCGAATCGGTTAATTTAAAAATTTTCTGTTTCGATTTTTCTAATTTCTGAGTTACGATTTAATTGTGTCATGTCATGCAAATCATCAACAAAATTCTCACGGATATATGGTGGTAGTTTTCTTTTCAGTTGATTGACCATTATTTCTTTTCACTTATCGAATTCTGTAATCTTACTACCATTTTATTCCACTCATGATAAAAATTAAAAATGGTTTAACTAAAAACGCGAAATCTCGCCTAGGCTACTTTGCTCGCACTATACTAAAACTATAACCCTAAACAAATTTGGCGAAAACTTTCAACTGAGAATAAAAGGAATAAAGTAAATTCTTTCTCGGTTATTCATTTTGTTCTACGATAATATATTCAAGAAAATATTTTGCATACCGTCCATTCCAACTAAATACTGCTGTAAAATATGGTAAGTTTAATTAATTTAAGATTAAAAAAACCCCCATATTCTTACAAATTCATACAAAACAATAAAATTTTTTACCTTGTATAACGTTATCCACGTTTGTTAATCCAGAATTTTCGCTTTCACCAATTATTAAGGAAATAATGAAAACTAACATTATTTTGAGAAGCTCGAGAATACTACTAAGGGACAGACACACATGGAACGCAACGTGGCAATGTTTTAGTTTCATTTGCAGTTTTGTAAATCACCGCAATGTAGCGTATTCGAGCGCTGGAGTTCCGAATTCCCCGAAAACTAAATACCTAAATTAAAACTTAAGCATGAAAATAAAAAAAAAGTCATATCAACAATAATTATTTCGCAGTTAAAACCATAGCTGCGGAGTTGGAGTCGGAGTCAATATCATTTTGAGATAAAGGAATCGGAGTCGAATATCCGAGAATCGGACTCAGTCATTTGTCCTCCGTGTATAAATTTTTGCCAAAGCTACGAAGTCAGAGTCGAAGTCGGGGAGTCGGAGTCCGATTAATTATCGGGCACAGGAGTCGGAGTCGGAGTCAGGTGCCCCTAAATTCTCAGAGTCGGAGCCTGGATTTTGGCGTCAAGAGCTATTTCCAATAAAATTTGTTTGAAGTAAAACCGCCTTCAAGTACGGAATCTACATTGACTTTCAGTTTCCCCGTAGGCGCTATTGTTAAAGGATTTGAACTGTTCAAAATTGAACGGAAAATTGTTCAAATCAAAAAAATATTTTATATACAAGTTTTTCATCAAAATCTTTTTCCTACAAAGTTTGTTTGAAGCAAATTCGCCTCACAGTTCGGAATCGCCTTCAATTTCCCCGTAGGCGCTAATGTTAAGTTTTTTTGAACTGTTCAAAATTAAACAAAAAATAGTTCAAATCAAAAAGTGAAATATGGGAATGAGGTATCCTCGCCGAGATCTTTCGAACAAAAAAAAGTTTGTTCGAATCTGACTATCCATTCAAAAGTTATTGGGGGGGGGGGGGGGAGGACAGACAGACCGACAGACATTTTCCCCCATCTCAATACCCTACTTTCCAATTTTTAATTTTTCGATATTTATTTAATTATTTTATTTATTTTTGATCTTTTTTTTTGTTTTTCGCGATATTTTTAAGATGCATTAAGCCTTCTTTCATGCTTTTTTCTTCTTTTTCTGACTTTTACTGGAAAAGTTGGCTAAAAAGCGTGGGGGTGCTGTCTATTTACATTTTTGCTTGGACAACAAATGGAAGAAATTCAAGACAACTGATAAGAAGCCCTCCACGCTTTTTTGTATTATATTAAAATTAAGTGATTGGTCAACTACTATCATTCAAAGATTATTTTTCACTTTTTAGTTCGTTTTGCTACGAAAGCGTGTTTTTTTAGTTTTTTAAACTATTATTTTATTTTTCTGTTTTTTAGTCTTATGTTGGAGAGTTATCAGGCAAAATGGCAATTATTTCTTTTCGTGAAAGTCTTAGTTGGGACTTAATTGACGAAATTATTGATAAAACGAGTGCGAGGTAATATCTTAAAGTTAATGGACTTATGATAAAGCGAACCATTAAATAAGACTAAATGTTGCGTTAAAATAAAAATTAGTTCGCCTAATGATTGCATTAAGCTAATAAAAAGAAAATTGTCCGCCAAACAAAAAAACAAGCTAAATGAAAACCGTGAATGGGTCTTCTGAAATAAATCGCCAACTAAATTAAACAAATCTTAAAGCTGTTTCTTCAGTGTCAGAAACTTTCGTTTCTAAGACTTATTAGACGTAGCAACAGCAACAACTTTTCAAAATACAACAACAGGTTTCGTTAGCTAAAACTTTTTTTTATTTACTGAACTATAGTATTAAATTAGTTCAAAGACTGTTGGCTAGGGGGAAAAAATCAAAATTATACTCATTGAGTGATAACATTGTCGATTGGCAAGTTTTTACTTCTATATAAACACTTCAAAAATACTTACCGAAGTGGATAAGGTAGCAACTTTTGAATACCTAATGCTGTAACTATACAAAACTACTACATTTCTTACATGCGGGATAAAGGTAAATTAGCCCTCTCTGTCAGGATTTTTTTAAATCTAATGATGCTAGGAATTCAAAAATAATTTTCTATCGACGATCAGTTTTTCTTGAGCCGACATCACACTTGAAACTTTAATGTAGAAAATGCAATGTTCAGTTAACTATAATATAACAGGTAACACAGAATAACTTTTTCTTTTGTTTGTCATCATTATGTACTTGTACTTGAGGTAAAACATCAATAAGATGAGACAGATATTACTTATGTGCATCTCACTCGGCAATTCATCATAAAAATAAGTATTCACAATGCTACAAAACTCATATGCATCCATAAGACTCATTTACAGTCTGCTGCAACCACATTTATGAATCGGATTCAAAGTTGTCTTATATTATGATCCAGCTAATTAGCAATATTTCCCAAATCTAGCATCCAATGGATCACTTCGTATAGATCCAGAGCAAAAATGACGTTTTTTGCTCTCCTTTGGAAACGAAAACGTAATTTCCTTTGCAAAGTTACACAACACATTTATGGACCAAAAAGATTTTCGTTGGACTAAAGAGAAAGTTTAAAGGTAAACTGGCTGATCTGCGCTTACGTCATCAAATATATCGTTGCCAGTTAACAGGCATTTACTCTTACGGTGATGATTCAACCAAGAAATAAATCTACTTAAAAATTCGTAACTCCAACAAACTATAGGGGACGCTGCAGTCACTGTCTAATGGCGGATGAAAAAACTAAAACAAACGCACGCCGTAATGTATAAATTGCTTCTAAACTTAGGAAATGACAGAAATTTTTGTTCGCATGTTTGATTTTTTGTTCTGTATTCATTTGAAAAGATTTTTCAAAGTCTTTTGGTTATTCTGACCCATGTAGAAAGAGATGAGAAATCAAAAAGTATTTCGAAAGTAAACAATTAATGCAGAACACACAGTAAGTTGTTCTGAAGCAGCCATTTTCACGATGTTGAATTCGGTATTCATTAATTTTTGGTTCGCTTCGAACAGCATTTTCATTTTGTACTGTTTTTTTTTATACATTAGTACATATTATGTTCAGTTTCGTGACATTTCCGGCATTTGTTGGCATTTTTGTGACATTTCCGGGATTAGTTGACATTTTTGTCACATAGTGCATTTACGTGACAGACTGCCAAGAGTAACATTGAACTCTAGATAATATATTTCTATGATTACTGTCTAACCACGGATTGTATGGAAAGGCAAACATCCGGTTTACACGCGGAAATGAAGCATCTATTAATTTTCAGGGATGTCAGATTTTGCAGATGTATGTTAGCCTCTAAATTAAGCAGAGTCTCATTCAAATAAGCGGAATACGCGCATAACATTTTTATTTTTCCCCTCATTCAAATGGAGTCGCCTTAACTGGATGTTTGCCAATTCCATACGATCCGTGGTCAAACAGTATATGATTGGATATCAAAAGAAATCATCATGCATTTAATTCATTCGTCATGGAAATGATTTAACTGATATGCGAAATCTTGTAAAGATACATTATTCTTTCACACAATACTAAAACAATGACCCTATAAACAGATTTTTGGCGAAACACCGATAATGACAGGCGCGATATTTTAGCGATAAAAGTTCCAAGCTTTTATTTTTTATTGCTCAAATTCTTACGTTCTTTCTGGATTTTTCAATCTGTTCTGCGATAAATATTTTCAAGAAAATTTATTTGCATACTGTCCATTTCAGTTGGATGATATAATAACAAGGTTATTTAAATCATTTATGTGGAATTAGGTTAAGAAAAAGCTGTAACTTTTCAGCATGGTGTCCAGTCAATGTTGTTAAGTCCGCTTTTTTTTCATCGAATTGAAAAACTGATATTTATTCAAATTCACTCAGAACAAGATAAATAAAATGTGTACTCACAGTTTATATCAGATATGTTTGATATTACGCTGTTGCTGATGACGATTCCAAATTATGAATTACGCAAATAAAAAAAAATGTACATAACAAACTGTTTGTTTTGCCCAAAATGAACACGTGGAACGCAATGTTTTAGTTTTTTCGGCAGTTTTGTAAATCACCGCAAGGTAGCGTATTCGAGCTCTGGAGTTGCGAATAAACTGCTTAATTCATTTCCCAGATAATCTCGTGAATAATATTTTCTCTAGCATAGCCTTTAATCAACACTTCGCTTCACTGCAATCCTCTAACTGTTCACGTGTATGAATTTTCTGGAGGAATCCATGTGATTGGACTTCAGTTAATAATGTTTTTTGAAATGTGTTTTTCGGTCGACCTGGAATGTTTTTGAACCTGTTTTATCGGATGATCCTTTTATTTATTTTTTATTCATTTGATGGTTTTGTTTTAATTTTTATTTTCATCTACTGGCACAAAAATTGAACTGGTGATTATGGATTGGAATTTGCACCCAGACACATAGTGTAAGACTTGTGATTTTTCGCTGGCGGTACGGTGGAGGGACATTATTGATAGCCTTGGCTTCTAATGTCCGAGACGAAACCCCAGTGCTTAGTTTTAGGTCTTAGTACCAAAAATTTGCATTCATTTTTCACATGTGCGTTTAGCCCAATGTAATCCTGAATGTTAGCTTTTTCGTAACAGGACATCCTACATTTAATTTAAGTATAATTTTTTTTGGCCTTTCGACCATAGGATGAAGTTTCCACTGCTGAAGAGTACTGGCTTCATCTCTGTCATTTATCTATTTTGTTACCTTGTCTGCTTGTTGTTTTATTAATGTTTATATTTATCTGGCTTATTTGTTTAGTTGCTTTGCGCATCTTTGGGCTTGTGGTTTATGGTATTCTAATTTTTTCCTCTTTAATATGTTTTCAATACAGTGACTCCCAAAAGTCTTCGTACACCTACGACTTTCGACGAAATATGCCCCAATCCATTGGTTAGAATTAATATTTCGCAATAGGTATTTAACTATAAGATCTATGATCCATTTTTAACAAAACTACATGAAAATTTTTTAAAAAATATTAAAACTTAATTTTTTAAAAATCAAAAACCAAAAAGTGCCGGAAATTTTATCTTACAAAAGTCTTCGTACACTTTATAAAATGTCTATATATTATTGAATAATCAAACTTTTGATTAAGTTATTAATTAGTAGAATATCATACAATATTCATAACACCTTTTAAACGTCTGGGAATAGATTTAAATCTTTTTTTTTTTTGAGTAATTTCTGAGTAAGTGTTCAACCACACTTTGAGTCTTACTGTTTTTAGCTCTATTTTCGTTTTAAAGCCCTATTTTCGTAATCTAGAATCCAGATGTCTCTAAATACGTTACATTAAGTAAAAATCTGGAGATTGAGGTGGTATTTTCTAAACTTTAGGACAATTTGCGAGGCATTATACGCAAACGTTGAAAACCATGTGCTTCTAATCGTTATCTTGACAAAAAACAAAGTTGTTTCCAATAACCAAATTTTTGGCTAAGAGTTCAAAATTGTTTTTTAAAATATTTAAAGGAACAGCATGATTCATTATTTCATCAAAAAATTACAAACTATCAAGTCCTGATGCTGATATGCACCCTCACACTGAACCTCCACCGTCCTGATTAACTGATCCAAAGAAGTTCTTAATATTAAGTTCCTAATTTTTTCTTCTACTTACAGTTATACAACAATTTAACCAAAAATGTTGAATTAATTTTTATCTGTAAGTAAGACGTGATTCTAGAACGTTTTTAGTTCATTTATCATTGATTTTGCGGCGAAAAGAGTAAGTTTTCTGTTTTTCGCACGGGGGGGGGGGGGGGACCAAGAAAATTTCTGCGGGAAGAGGTACCATTTGATCCAGCTAATAAGAGAACTTGGCGAACAATTTCAGGTGAAAATTAAATGCAAAATGTTTCATTTAACTCTGCAGAAACTTTTACAGCACTCAAATGTGTGTTTTTCATAAATTTTTTAGCTTTAAATCTCCGATCACGTTTTGTCAACTTTGCCGGTCGACCTTTTCTTACCTTGTTTTCGGTCCGATTCCTTTCTTAAAAGCATTTTATCAAGCGCTTTGCTATACAAACAGCTAAATGAACTAATTTAGAGACATTTCAAACCAATTTAGCACTACTGTGAGAAAAAAATTCAAATTTTAAATGGTGTTTGCGGTTTTTTACAAATACCAGCCATTTTACAGTAATAAGCACAATATTAAGGAATAAATAAACAAAAAAATTAAAGCCAAATGACTTTTAAAGGTCAACACAATACAAAAAAATTAAAAAATCTACATTTGATAATTTTAATCATGAAATTATTCGAAAATATTTGAGTGTACGATGACTTTTGTGGCGTGTTATTTCTCTGTTTATTCGTTTTCTGACCCATTTCAAAAAGAAGATCCGTCAATATTTTGAAAAAATCAATGGATTGTATTTAGAATGACATAGGAATGATGTGAAAAAATATTGGACTTCATATTCGAATACAGTTTCGAGTTATTTTGCTTTTACTAAAAAATATCAAATTGTACGAACACTTTTGTGAGCCACTGTATATACAGTGGCTCCCAAAAGTCTTCGTACACCTACGATTTTCAACGAAATAGGCCCCAATCCATTGGTTAGAATTAATACTTCGGAATGGGTATTTAATTATAGAATCTATGATCAATTTTTAACAAAACTACATGAAAAGTTTTTTAAAAATATTAAAACTTAATTTTTTAAAAATCAAAAACCAAAAAGTGCCGGATATTTCATCTCACAAAAGTCTTCGTACACTTTATAAAATGGCTATATCTTATTGAATAATCTAACTTTTTATTAAGTTATTAATTAGTAGAATATCATACAGTATTCATAACGCTTTTTAAACGTCTGGAAAAGATTTCATTATTTTTCTTTCTTTTTTTTTTTTTTTTTTTTTTTTTTTGCGTAATTTCTGAGTAAGTGTTCAACCACACTTCGAGTCTTACTGTTTCTAGCTCTATTTTCGTTTCAAAGCCCTATTTTCGAAATCTAGCCTCCAGATATCTCTAAATACGTTACATTAAGTTAAAATCTGGAGATTGAGGGGGTGTTTTCTAAACTTTAGGACAATTTTCGAGTCACTAGACGCAAACGTTGAAAACCGTGTGCTTCTTATCGTTATCTTGATAAAAAACAAAGTTGTTTCCAATAACCAAATTTTTGGCTAAGAGTTCAAAATTGGTTTTTAAAATATTTAAAGGAATAGCATGATTCACTATTTCATCAAAAAATTACAAACTACCAAGTCCTGATGCTGATATGCACCCTCACATTAGAAAACCTCCACCGTCCTGATTAACTGATCCAAATAAGTTCTTAAGATTAAGTTCCTAATTTTTTCTTCTACATACAGTTATACAACAATTTAACCAAAAATGTTGAATTTATTTTTATCTGTAAGTAAGACGTGATTCTAAAACGTTTTTAGCTTATTTATCATTGATTTTGCGGCGAAAAGCGTAAGCTTTCTATTTTTCGCACGACCAAGAAAATTTCTGCGGGAAGAGGTCCCATTTAATCCAGCTAATCAGAGAACTTGGCGAACAATTTTAGGTGAAAATTAAATGTTAAAATGTTTTATTTAACTCTGCAGAAACTTTTACAGCACTCAAATGTGTATTTTTCATAAATTTTTTAACTTTAAATCTCCGATCACGTTTTGTCAACTTTGCCGGTTAACATTTTCTTACCTTGTTTTCGGTCCGATTCCTTTCTTTAAAGCATTTTATCAAGCACTTTACATACAAACAAATAAATTAACTAATTTAGAGACCTTTCAAACCAATTTACCACTACTGTGGGAAAAAAATTCAAATTTTGAATGGTGTTTGTGGGTTTTTACGAATACCAGCCATTTTGCAGTAATAAGCACAATATTAAGGAATAAATAAACAAAAAATTAAAGCCAAATGACTCTTAAGGGTCAACACAATGCAAAAATATTAATAAAATGGCATATGATAATTTTAATCATGAATTTATTCGAAAATATTTGAGTGTACGATGACTTTTGTGGCATGTTATCTCTCTGTCTCTTCGTTTTCTGATTCATTTCAAAAAGAAGATCCGTCAATATTTTGAAAAAACCAATGGGTTGTATTTAGAATGGCATAGGAATGATGTGAAAAAATATTGAACTTCATATTCGAATTCAGTTTCGAGTTATATTGATTTTTCTAAAAAATTTAAAAGTGTACGAACACTTTTGGGAGCCACTGTATATCCTAAAAAAATATCGTCTGTTTCATAATTATAGTTATTTGTGGAAAAATGAGTGAACACTTTTTTTTTAATAACAGATTGAGTTTTCACGCTTTTTAAAAAAAATATCGACGGTGTTTTTGCTTGTTTTAGTGTAGCTTTTGTGGAACACAATAGATTGGCAAAAAATCGGTTAAGTTAATGTACGTTTATTTTAGAATTACTTAGTCTCAGTATTAAAATAGTTTTCCGAAAATTTCAGAATATAATCGTTACTAATATTATAAATGCAAAAGTAACTTTGTTTGTTTATATATTTTTGTTTGCTTGTTTCACGCATTAACTACTCCAATCATCATGAAATTTTGTATACACGTTGTCATGAGAGCCAGGGTGAACATAGGGTACCTTTCGTTTAGAATAAAAGCATTCCATGATTTTTATTCCAGTTTTAAAGAAAAACATAATTTGCAATTATCTCATCTAAAAATTGTCATATTTGTTCGATTTTTGCAGCATGTTAAAGCCCTTAAATAGCTGCACAATGTGAACTTTACCCAAAGTTCGAGGGATAATTAGAACACCCCAAATTCTTCATTTTAAGATAATTCCATGTTCTAAAACGAGGCTTAGACCTTAGATTCATTTCTGAAGTATCGTCTGCGGTTTCTGGTCGCGAAATTGAAATTTAGTAAAGTTGAATTTCTGATTCGTAGCAGGCGATGTTTTCGTGAAGAAAAGTACAGTAAAACCTGTGAAGTTGACTACCTTTGTAAGTTGAACACCTGTCCAAGTTTACCGCTTTTTTTCAGGCACGGAATTAGCCCTTATTATATAAATCAACCTTTCTAAGTTGACCACTAAGTAGTGCACCGCGAGTGGCCAACTTACACAGGTTTCACTGTAATAAATTTAGTTTTCATGTTTTATTTATTTATTTTTCTTTCTAATATCGCCTGTGCGTTCTGCCAATTTTAATAGCTTTTGTGGAACATGTAGTAGGGGAATATAGGGCAAAGGGAAATGGTTAAGAGGACTGAGCTTTTTCAAAATGAACAAAGTGGAAATTTGTTTTGAAAATCACAGTACATAAAGAAAGAATATTGTATTTTATAATAAAACTTGCATTGAAACATTTTTTATTTTTGACAGTAAAATTATTCCTTCAAAAAAAAAAAAAAAAAAAAAAAAGGAAAATTTCACTTTTTTTTATGGAGTAAAGTGAAAAATGAAGTATTTATCTAATAAAATATGTTTTATTCGAGTATAAAAAATGTTTTTTAACAAACTAATGAGCAAATAAAAGTATAATTCAATAAATGAAAAGATAAAAAGATAATAAAACAAAAAATGTAATAAATAAAATAATTAAGTAATTAATACATGAAGAAAATAACTGCGTGTTTTAATTAGTGAATGAATGAGAAAATAAGTGAATGAAATAATTCATTAGAGAGCTATTAAATGAAGGAACTCAAAAAAGTTATTTAATAAATGAATACGTGAGTGATTTAGTAAATGATTGAATGAGTCGATGAAATGAACTACTAAGTGAACTATTTCACTTAGCCTCATTTTCTTTGCCCTGCACGCACTTGATTAACTGTGAAATATATTAAAAGTACAAAGAAGCTAAATATTACCAAATAAATACTGCACCGAATTTAGAAGGCCCCATTTAATATCAAAAATGTTAATAACAAGAACTTTCTCATTTGATAACATCAAAATCACTTTTGACTTACTACAAAATATTACAATTTGAGTGTCAAATTTTAAAAATTGCTTGTATTATCATATGCTTTGATTTTCAGAGGGAATTTTTTCTTGATTGGAATAATCTCATTATGTTACTACATAGTTAAAATATTACTAGGTAAGTGTCGCTAAAAGCGGAGTAACTTTTCACCATTTCACTTTGCCCCACATTCCCCTATATAGGCTAAATTATGAAAAGTTGACGTACGTTAATTTTAGAATTATTAATAGTCTGAAACCATTTTACGAAGTTTCCAGAATTTAATTCATAAATACATGCTGCTGTCAAAGTGGAAAGATCGCTCCTGATGCTGATTATTGCATAAAGATGACTGAAGTTTTAGGATTTTAAAGAAATCCAAAGAGGTCAAAATTTAAATTTTGAGTCATAAAAATATTGCTCTTTTCTGAAAATTGATGGGAAATTTTTAGAAATCCTGGCTGCCGTACATGCGGCACTTGAAACCATTTATTTATGAGGTAGGCCGTGCAACGCCGGGAAATGCAATTAGTTTAATAATAACATGAGAGTTCATCAAACTAACAATCATCATTCTAACGGCTATGTCAACGGGGAAAAAGATCACGTTTTAAATGCTACTGTTCGTTCTTCATATAGTTTTCAGATAAGTAAACCTAGGTGTCTCCACATGCCTCAAGAGCAAGGGCGCACTCCCACGTACCATGATGACCCCCACCACTAGGTAGAACCCCAAAAGAAGGAAAAAAAAAATACGTTTTAAAACACCTCCGTAAAAGCTTCAATGGCGTAGCCTGCGCTATGGCTCCCCCCCCCCCCCCCCCCCCCCCCCCCCGTTGTGTACGCCTGGTAAACCATCATAAGTGTTTAGTGTTATTATTGAAGGTTTTGAGAAATTGTAAAAAACAGAAATGTACCTAATACCGAATATCTGGTTAAAAAAATTTTAACTGAAATATTTTTTTTTTTTACTTTATACCAATTTAAAATAGAAAATGTGTATCTATTTTGTGTCTTTTGGGAAATGTAAAAGCATATCCATTTAAAATCCTAATTTAAATGCATTTGAAAATATAATTATAAAATAAATTAAAAATCAGCTAAACAGTTCTAAAAGAAAAAAAAATATATTAAACGACTAATTTGTTGCATATTTTTCTAAAATTCTGCATAAAGTGATAATTAGCATCTTTCTTGAAAAAATGTTTGATAAACTGACAACCGTAATAACATGTTATGTTGTAAATAAAGATCTTTGTTTGAAAAAATCCTTGTTTGAAGACTTTCTTTTTATTTGCTAAAAGTTATAAAATGCAATGCCTTTCTAAAATCAGACTTATTGCTTTCAGGAAATCAAAGTGCCTGTAATATTTGTCATAGGTAAGATGATTACAATATTTCTTTAAAAGAGTAAATAACTAAAGCTTTTAGCTCATAATATTTGCTTTACATTTTAATTCAACAAGAAAATGTCATGCGAACGCTAAATGACCAATATATTAAAATCTAAAAGTAATCAAACGTATGTATATTTAAAATAAATAAATACCTTTGTTCTGAATAGTAAAGTAAGAACAACAACGTCAGAAAAGCACAAATTCGTAGATTACTGCAGACACGTGTTTCGGCGTTACAGGGAACGCCTTATTCAATGCAAAAAGTAATGAGCTTATGGATAAAACGACATTCGACAAAAGCCAAGAGCAGATAAACAAACAGCTTAAAAGATAAAAATAGCGGATTAGCTAAACAACAATGAGAAAATTATAAACCGATAAGGATTAGGAATGCAAACAAAGGCCAAAAGCTCACTCTGAGGTACAGAAAGCCGAAAGAAAGAATGCAATTGGACAAAGATTAAGCCAAAGTTCAAACAGAAGAAAATGTCAATTTTCATACGTTGTTATTCTTACTTTACTGTATGTATATTTGTTGGCATGTATGCATGTCTGTTTTCAGGGTAAGTACAAATGATGGTTCAAAGAATCATTTTTTCGAAATTACTGCACATACTATAATAAGTGATATATGAATTCGTATATATATATATATATATATATATATATATATATATATATATATATATATATATATATATATATATATATATATATCGTTTTTTTAGTTACAGATGTTCGATGTGTGACCCTTTTGTTACACGGCAAACGTCTAATTTGTTATCCAGTTCGTTCCACATGCCATGGGATTTCTTTTATGGGGTTACGTCACAGATACTGTTCATCATTCCCCGATGCCGAAAACACTTCAAAAAATTCAACGGATTTTTCATTGTTGCGCTGCTAGGGTTACCAGAACAAAGTTTCGGGTTTCGCCAAATTTTCTGAAAATAATACATTATTTAATTAACAATTCATGTGACGCTAATAATCACTCGCAGTGAACAATCACCAAACGCGATTACTCGCCAGAGAGGACAATCACTCAAATACGCGCTCCGATCCAAAACGGCTGATCTTAAGCTGATGCGCCGACTCGTATTAGGGGCCTTAACAGATGGTATGTTGTGTTATAAAAAAGCTCCAACATTGAGCATCTATTATTGAACATTTTGCGCAATGCTCCCTCCTTGACGCTAAATAAAGTAACTTTCCATCGGCAGATTTTTGGCATTGAACAATCGGAAACACAATTTTACATGATCTTCGGTAATGTAAAAAGGGAAGTTTGGGGTTCTACCCTGAAAAAGTTTGAGAATTTAAGTCTAACGATTGCAGGCCATCTCGTTTTACGTTAAACGAAAGTAAGAGATTCGGAGATTTAGTACTGGTATTTAGGATACTTTGTAAAGGGTAATAAATGCTAAAAGTCATTCACCCTCCCCTTGAATAGTTTCTGGATCCGCTGTAGTCGTCCTTCTGTAATAGCGGTTAAACATTCGTGTAAGTATCTCAAAATCCCGGTCGCATGGGAAAAACGAATGACTTCACAAAAAATTACGAAATTATGAAAGATTCGTATTGAGAACAGAAACACCAAAAGTCATCGAGTTGTGCCCTTCCTGCACTAAAAAAAATGGTGACCACTTCCCTTCTACGCCAAACGATTTATCTTCATAAAAATACATCAAAACCACTGCCAACTCAATTTCGGAAGAAATATGACTTATGCCCTTTCTGAAATAATCGATTCAGTTAATGTATCAGTGTAACATGATCCCTAGTACTTTAAATTGGACTTCTTTTGCAAAAAAAAAAAAAAAAAAAAATGCATTTGAATCATGCAGGGTTGGCCAAAACCCGGGTTTTTTAAAAAAAAATGCCAATGGACCCAGGGTTTTTTTAAATAAAACCCGAAAAACCCAACTAAATCTGAGTTTTTTAAAAGAAATGTGGGGTTTTTTGTCTTTTTTTAGGGAAAATAAGGGGTATTTGTAGCATATTGTAGCGTAAGTATATGTACAAAGCACAAAAATTGTCCTGAGGTAAAAAAAACTGGAAAATTCAGCGTTTTCTGAAGAAAAGTATAAAAGACGATGAAACCCAAAAATGGTGAAGTTTCAGATTGTTTAGTTTCTATGATTACCCCAACAGTTAAGGCAAAGTTACTTCTCAGGTGATAAAATCTTTTGCTCGTTTTTAATTGCTACATTTTTTTTTTTTTTTTACATTTTACTGGATTGTATTTCATTTTGTTATGTAAAACTACTGTAGAACCTCAAGTAGTTTAAATCCCTATTTACTGAATTTCCAGCTTAATCAAGACATTTCTTTGAATTTTATGTTGCCTGTTTTTCTATTTCTGTGTACAGAGTAAGAAATATTAAACTTTTTCGTAAGATAATGAAAATATCCTATTCTGTTTTCTGTCCCACCGTTTGTAAAACCTGTTAATTTCTGAAAAATATACCTTGTTTATTCGAGATTTGTGACGTGTTGGTTTTCAAAAAATAATTCACATGAAAGCCTTTTAGCCAGAGTAGTTTCCTCTGTACAATCTACAAATATTAAGAAAATCAGACGTGACAGGACTTAGTCAAGACAATTTGAGTTATTTATTAACCAGTTAAAGAAAAAAGTTAAATACGTTTATTTAAAATCTTTGAAGTATTTTTTTAATGCCGTTAAGAGACAAGAAATACTATAAAACTTCAAAATTAATTTTTTTTTTGTCCATTGTCAGTGGTGAAGAACAAATAAAAAAGTTTAAATTGTGAAAGTATTTAAATTTATTAATTTTTTAAAAAACATCTCGGAAAATTTAAAAAAACCCAAAAGTGGGCTAAATAATGGGGTTTTTTAAATGTTTTTTTTTTCTTCAAAAAAAAAAAACATTGGGTCCAACCCAATTGGGTCCAATCTGGCCAACTCTGGAATCATGCATAGAATAAGTTACTTCCCACGTAATTAATCTTCAAACGACCAATAGAATTCATTCAAACTGAGCGTTTTAAATTAAAAAACTACTTCGATGAAATTTCATTTTTCTCGCAGTTATTAACATGAAAACGTAATGAAATATTCTATGTCCAGTGTCTTCAAAATTTGAAATTACTCTTAAAAATTGATTAAAACTCATTTATTTGATAACTTTATTTTATTTCTTAAAAGGTGATTCAAGTGTATGTCTCTAGTGTGTCCTTATATAGTCGCCATCAATTGATATTGTCACAGAATTTGAGCAGCATTTACTTTTGAACTTATTTGAACATGCCTAAACCCATGAAGCTCCGAGATTTAATTAAAAAGATTCGATCTGCTCGTACTGCTGCTGAAGAGAGAGATATGGTACAAAATGAGTGTGCACCCATACGTTCTTTATTTCGAGCAGAAAATAATAAGTGGAGGAGCCGCAACGTAGCCAACTTACTCTACATTTACTTATTAGGCTATCCAGTCCACTTTGCTGAATTAGAGTGTCTCAAATTGATAGCATCCTCTAGATTTTCAGATAAGAGAATTGGTTACCTTGGTGTTATGTTACTCCTTGATGAAAAACATGACATTCACCTTTTAGTAACGAATTCCTTAAAGAATGACTTGAACAGTCAAAATCAGCAGGTAGTTGGCCTCGCATTATGTGCTTTTAGTGCCATATGTTCTCTGGATATGAGCAAAGATTTAGCTGGTGAAATAGAAAAGCTTCTGAAAATTCCAAATATGTATGTTCGGAAGAAGGCGGCTCTTTGTGCTTTTCGCATTATAAGAAAAGCTCCAGAGTTCATGGAAATGTTTATACCGGTAACAAGATCATTGCTTTGCGAAAAAAATCACGCTGTTCTTTTAGCTACAGTGGTTTTAATTACCGAAATGTGTAAAAATTTAGACATCCTTCACCATTATAAGAAACTTTTTTCGACTTTCGTACGAATGTTGAAAAATTTAATCACCTCAAGTTATTCTCTTGATTATGATGTACGCGGAATCAGTGATCCTTTCTTACAGATAAAATTACTGAAATTGCTCAGAGTACTGGGGAAAAATGACTCGCAAATGAATGAAATTATGGAAGATATTTTAGCTCAAGTTGCTACTCATACTGATTCAGTTAATAATGTTGGAAATTCCATTTTGTACGAAACTGTCCTATCCATTATGGATCTGAAATTAGAAAAAGGTCTTCAAACTCTAGGTGTTAATATATTAGGACGATTTTTGCAAAATAACGATCGAAACATTAGATATATAGCTTTAAATACATTACTACTGACAGTAAAAACTGATACTAACACTGTACAAAGGCATCGTACTACTGTTTTGGAATGTCTGAAAGATCCAGACATATCGATCAGAAAGAGATCAATGGAGCTTTGTTTAGCTCTGATTAATTCGGATAACATAAACTGTATCACCAACGAGTTGCTAATATTTTTGGAAAAAGCTGACCCGGAATTGAAGTCGAAGTGCTCTTCAAGTCTTTTCATTTCAGCCGAACTGTATGCTCCATCTAAGCGTTGGCACATTGATACAATGATCAAGGTGCTCACAATCGTTGGTAACTTTGTGTTCAACGATTTCGTGAGCAGTCTCATTCAATTGATATCGGAATCAAGCTCTTTACACCTCCACATTGTCCAGCAGCTATGGATGCATCTAAAAGACGATTTGACAACAAAACAACCTTTAGTTCAGGTAGCATCCTGGAGCATTGGGGAATTCGGGCACTTACTTGTTCCTTCTGAACTTCAAACTACGAAGTCTGAAAACATACTAACGGCTGATGATATCGTAGATAGGTTTGAGAAAGCAATTGTCCGTACCCACTTAACTCTAATAACAAAAGAATACATCAGCACAGCTTTGATGAAACTTAGCGTACGTTTTCCGGTCTGTGCCTTGAGAATTAAAAATGTTCTTAGTACTTTCCGAACTAATATCCATATGGAATTGCAACAGAGATCTATAGAATTTTCTTCAATGGTAGAAAAACATGATAATTTGAGGTTCATTGCATTGGATCGTATGCCGGAAATGGAAAGCAAAAATTTAATAGAGATGAGTGCTCATATTGGTGACGCGGTTGCTGATCAAAATGAAGAGCATTTTAAACAAGAAAAGCATGAGAGTTTTGAGAACCTTTCCATTCTTAATTTATTACTAGATGACTCAGAAACAGCCGTTTCTTCAGAAGTGTTTCATCAAAAAAGTTTAGAAACCGATCCCGTGCCTTCGCCGTCATCATTAATTGTAGATGTGTCGTCAGAGATGCAATCCTCAAACCAAAAAGGAATGTTTTTCACCCTACTTCATAAAAATGGCTTAAAAATAACTTTTCATTTTGAAAAAGCGATTGTCGATCCAGTTATGACAATTATTAACGTCGCAGCGATGAATTACTCATCAGTACCTATAAGTAATTTTCTACTGGAAGTAGCTGTTCCAAAGATGTTTCAGTTGCAGATGTTTCCACCTACAAGTAATGTGATACCGATCAATAATACAGCTAGTATAAAACAAATGCTCAATATATTCAACCCCCAAAAAAGCAAGCTTCGAATGAAAGTTAGGGTGTCATACGTATACAAGGAAAACGCTTTTATAGAGCTTATTGAATTAACGAATATACCCGATTATTTGTATAGATAAATGACAGTAAGTTGTTCGTATTTAGATTTTGTTTGTGCTTTTTTGAGCTAAGCCGGCTTCAATAAAAGTTTTTTTCTATTTGAATTTCTGATTCTTTCTTCAAAAAAAAAAAAAAAGTTCAAAAATATCGTAAACATTTTGGATGTAACTAATATTCAATCACTATTCAGCACCGAAGATGCTACCGAACATGCTGTTGGAGAAATAGTGACTACCAAATATTCGACGAAATGAATTTAGCCATTTCGAAGAGTATGTTTAAAATAAAGTTTTAATATGATAAAGAAAAAATAACGTAAAATTGCATTCAATAGCTCATTATTAGACGACGTTCTCCATAAGTAAAAATCATGCCAAAACGAGTAAATTTAATTATAACAAATATGAAAAGATATGATTGACATTTAATGTGATTTCACATTTAAACAAAAAACGAATTTAATATTATTAAACTGCTGATCATGTAAAACTCATGCATAAAACTACTGAAAAAGAAGTAAAGCATTGTAATTTGTATTCAATAAATTGTTTCTAAAAAGTTCAAAATTACACTTTAAAAAAGAATGTGTTACAAAAAAAAGAAAAAAAAAACCCTAACATTTTGATGCAAAAATAATCGTTTTTCAGCATTTTCTGGCTGAGTTTAAGCAACACCGCACTAGATACACTACTGTATCTAGTGTGGTGTTGGTTCATGCCATTTAGTTTCATATATTTCTTCTTTTGAAACGTTTTTACAATATGTACATACTTCGTGCTCACAGGAGCAGAAGGAAGCTTCCTTGCTAAATTTTCAAAGTTGAGGAAATTTCCTGCATTGTTTTCCACTAGTTAGGGCATTCCATCCTACCTACTAGGAGTCTACTGATTCTCAACCGGCGGTGCAGCACCGGTCCGTAGAAAAGTTTGACCGGACCACAGTTTTTTTTCACGTTAAAAAAATAATCCTTACTATTTTTTTTTAAAAATAAATGAACATAATAACGTCTTGTCATAGAGTAGAGAAATTTACATAGAGAGGACAAGACCATGGTGAAAAGGAGATGAAATTGAAGTCGAAATTATGGGAGACATCGGTGCGATGATGGGCAAGGTTATGATAACGTGGTCTCATCGCTAGAATTTTTATCACCAATGTCGCTAAGGAACCGAATAAAGTAGCTGCCGGATTGGTTTGCATTTTAATTCGCGTTTTCATGCAATTTCAAAAGCGTGCTTCATAAACTTGAAGCAATATATCAGTTTAAATTAAACACCAATTGAAATTCAGGAATGCAATGTTTTGAATCAAAATGTATCCCAAGATCTTTAGTGAGAAGCTAAGAATCTTCTGAACCATCGGTGCAACTTTTGGCTTCAATTTCTTAGTATAGCATGTCCTCTCTCTTCTTACTCTATGTGTCTTACACAATTTTTCGTGCAATTTGATTTATTTTCATTCTATAATTTTTCTCTAATGTTAATTTAATTATTTATGTATGATACGCGTTTCTTTATAAGGCTATTTCATTTCAAAAAAGATATAGAAACAAACAAACACCGGTTTGTGTCCAGTGACCTGTTGGGATTTTGTGGTAACTTTTAATGAGATAAAAACAAAATTATTTCTTTTGAGAGTGATAGTTCAAAATTGAGTCCATTTAAAATGTCAAAATTTCGTAAAATAAATAAATTAGGCCATTAAAAACATGAGAAGTGCCACAAAATGCTAAATAATCTGCTAAAAGATAAATTTAAAAAAAAAGTCTTTAAGTAAAATTAAAAGTTCCATCAAGAGTAAAAATAATATGTCAGATAGTTAAATTAATCTATTTAAGAGATAAGTAATCTGATAAATAATAAAAAAAGGCGAGCATGAACAGTTGTATTGAAATGTAAAAGGATCCGCCAAAACGAAATTAAACAACATTAGGAAGCTCCTACGTCACTGTAATCCAGTCAAAGATCAATTGAGGCAGTGAGAAGCAAAGGGATGCAAGTGGACTATTTTAAGTTTCGAATAAAACACGTTTAAGGATCAGATCCTATGTAGGCTTTCATTATTATTTTTATTTTCTAAATCATGCTGTACAGCAGCACCTTCCAGGGCTATTAGTACAATCTCTTGCCACCAGACAAAGAAGAGGCTCACCTACCAGTTGTACTGATTATCTCCAAATTCTTAGTTTTGCCACTTGCATCCCTTTGCTTCTCACTACCTCAATCAAAGTGTAAATTAACTCGCAACAATGTCATTTTAGCAGTAGAAAAAGTTTTCGCTAATTTGGCATGTTCCCCATAATTTAAATGTTAATATTAAATGATAAGAAATATAATGCTGCCGAATTTTGTGACGCTAAAAAGGATTTTTAATCTTGAAGATTACACTCCTCAATACCAAAAAATGCATCCGGCTCAAAAACAGCTCCTTCCGAAGTATTTTGCCCCGGTAGGGGAGGGTGGGGCAAGATGAAATACTTAACCAAAAAACAGTTGTGGAGGCAAACCAAACTCAAAAATAATTTGGAAAACTATGCTTTTATTATCTCTCAAGTATTCTAAATGCATAAAACTTAACTCAATGTCCTATTTCCAACAGAAAAGAGTAGAAGCATGTTTTAATTTATTCAGTCTAAATCCCACCTTACCCCACCAATTGGGGTAAGATGAGATTCAGTGTTTGCATAAGGCACGTAGATGATCAGCTTCATTGTCCTCATCCTCCTCTCTTGCACACGAAAAATGGGCCTATTTCTTGCATTCGCAGCAACCATCTTTCTGTCGATTGGGAACATAAATGTCTACAAGAAAGGCATTCGATATCAGAAGGCTGAGACGACGATGATGGATCGGATTGTTTCCCTTAAGTACAGGTTTTAGTTTTGATTTTCTAGTCATCGTTCTTTTGTTTTTATCTTTTGACTGGCCAACTTTCATTTCTGTACTAGTACTTGATGGGGTCAAGGGGAAAACATTTCATCCAAATTCTTTTTCGTTTCTTCTTTTTCTCATCAACCTTCTCCATTTTCCTGCTTATATTTTTCTATTTTCTTCCGTTCCTTTTCAGCCTTCATATTTATATCATTTTGTAGATAATTTTCGTATGGTGATTCTGTGATTACCGCAGTTCTTCCACGATTGCGAGGCTTCTCAATCTTGAACGAACTGCAGCTTGGTACTGGCGAAGTATCCTCGGGAGAACAGGCAATCTTTGACAATACCTCAATTGTACGAGGGGTTAAGAGGGGTGCAAATGAGAGAGCCTTGGCTAACGGCATATTTAAAAATTTGTAGGCTTACTGTGATCCTTGACGTTGTGTTCAAAATTCTAATTTCAGCAACCAAGCAGCATCAGCACCGTCGCCCGTCGGTTCTGTAGCTTTATTTAGAACGGACAAATCTAGTTGTCCTTATAATTTTGTCTATATCGCACGGATATCTGAACTCAAGCTTCCTTCAACGAATATAAAAAAATTTCATTTATTATTAGTTACCAGTAAAAAAATTTGTATAACTTTCTGATCAAATGCAAAAAGATTTGTTCCTTTTGTCCTTATAATTTTGACCACCACTGTACTGTAGTAGTTAGTGGACCTCAATGGTGTTTTAATGTCCACTTTTTCTGCGGAACCAGGGTTTGGAAAAACCTAGCCCCCCCCCCCTTTTTTTTGAAGAAAAAACGTCCTTTTTTTTGGTTTAAACCAGGTTTTTTGGTTTGAATCGGGTTTATATGGTTTAAACACTATTTGTAAGAAGATTGATTTTATTTTTGAAAAGCTATGAATATTTAAGGAATTAATTGTTAGTGAATGTTTAATATTCACGTTTGAACCTAATTACTTAATAATTAATTAAATAATTAAAGTAAAATCTCGTAATTTCATTTCCTCATAAGTAGAGCTTTCTATTGGGAAATATTGTTAGAAAATCTTTAACTACTAAAAAACTACCATAAATTTGTTAAATCAACCTTGGCACAAATGAATAATCAAAGAAGTAATTTACTGTGAGAGTTAAGACATAATTATAAATAACCAGGAATAAAATCTTCTAAATCAGTTACCTCATAATTATAGCTTTCTGCGAAGAATGTATTTTATTTTTTTTTAATAGTGAAATTAAAATCAAGTATTCTGAGCATAGAAAGTATTTTGCAGTATCTACAACTGAATCACTAGTACATTTCACAATTTTAAAAATCGAAAGAATAACCCATATTTTATTTCAAGATTTAAAAAAAAAAAAAAAGTTACTGGTCATCTTTACTAATAATGAAGTTGAAAGTCTCTCTGTTTGTCAGGATCTCTGTGACGCGCATAGCGCCTAGACCGTTCGGCCGATTTTCATGAAATTTAGCACAAAGTTAGTTTGTAGCATGGGGGTGTGCACCTCGAAGCGATTTTTCGAAAATTCGATGTGGTTCTTTTTCTATTCCAATTTTAAGGACAAAATTATCATTAGATGGACTAGTAAACTTCGAAATTATCATAACGTGGAACCGTAACATGGGAACAAATCAATTAGCGAGATACAAAATTATCATAACGTGGTACCGTAAAATGGGTACATGCCAATTGGCAAGAAAATTCCCCATACTTTTTTTTAAATATACAGGCGAACCAAAAGATCTTTTAGTTTTTCTATAACGGGCAAAGCCGTGCGGGTTCCATTAGTCTAATTATAAATTTACGTGATGTATCATTGCGAAGCTCACCAGGGTCGGCTCTAGTAGTCCTGCCGTCCTAGGCGATATTGACAAGTGCCCCCCGCCCCCCTTGAATAATAATAATAGTAATACAAAATAATATATTAATAAAATGAAAGTATTAGTAAAGTGCTTAAAACTAAAGTGAGTTTCTAATTAAATTCCAAACTGGGTTTTGCATATGCAAGCTATCTCTAAATTATACATATATATATTTTTAGCATTGAGGCAGTGAGTCTTATGGCGCTGAAACAAATATTCATACTTTAAGAAAAAAGAAAAAAAGTTTCAACTTTAAAATTTGCCGCCCTAGGCGGCCGCCTAGGTCGTCTATCCCAAGAACCGGGCTTGAAGCTTATATAAATAGGACAAATGAGCTTTAAAAGAACCATTATGTTTTTCATTGTAGAGATTACTTCTCATGGTTTAATGCGTTTTGGAATGCTATTTCTCTTTTAAACTAATATGTTGTGGTCATCGCGAAACTTTCTTCTATATCTTTTTTATGAATTCTGATCCCTCCCCATGCTTGACGAGAAAGCAATATTTCCAGCAGAAACAAAATCACACACGCAAAACTTGACGACCATCCCAATGGGATCGTTTCCAAAATTTTAAAAGTATTTTTTTTTTTTTTTAATGAAAGAGCATGCTTAAAAACATAGTATCTGACTATTTTTAAAATAATTCGTTTAAGTTTAACATTTAAAAAAAAATTATTTAAATCGGTGCGCTTTCATTGTTTACGCTTCTGCCGATGACATCACAAATGATGAAATGCCATTCAGTAGTGTTGAAATTCACAGAGCAAAATACTTCATTCGCATCTTTACTCACGTGTATTGGCAACGATATGGTTTTTAGCAAGCATAGAGGGCAATTTTAATTCGCTTCTTGATTATCATAACTTGGAAACGTGGTAGAAAGATGCGCCAAAGAGCATCATTTGTGACGTCATCAAGGCCACGCCTTATTTGAAAAATCGGACGTTTAAAAAAAATTAATTAAAAAATAGCTGAAGGGAAAATGAAAGTATTTTCTGGGTCCCCCTTATTATTATTATTATTTTATTTATTTATTTTTTTTTTTTGCTTATTCTATCAATTTCAGTGACAAAAAGTACTACTTTTGACTGAAGGAAACAACCCCATTCACGAGTTATCGCAAGAGCAAAGCAAAGAGTGAAAATTAAATGTTATTTTGAAACCTTTGCTTAAAATAACTACACAAATATTTTATTTGTTAACATACGCAAAGTGGCAACCGTTAATAAGTTTGAATCATTTGAGATAATATTTCCGATCATTTTCCAACAATTAAGTCACGCGAAATGCGCAGACGACAGTGTATTACGATTTATCTTTCTTATTGTTGCATTAATAAGGCTATTTTTATTCGCACCAAAAAAAAAAAAAAAAATCAGCCCCACTTCCCCCCTTTAGCGATTAGAGCCAAAATTGAACCAACGCTTGTTTACATATAGGTTCACATTTATTCCAAATTTCATCCAGCACCAAGTATTACTTTTTGAGATATAGCCCTCGCAATGGGGGGGGGGGGGGAGGGGGAGAACGTTCGATTCGCATGCCCCACTTTCAGCTATTGACGTGAAAGTAGAATAAGCTCTGGTACACTGTAATGGCTACTAGACCAAATGTTTTTGTTTGATTCCGCTCATTATTTCTTGAGATATAGCAGTCACAAGTGACGACAAAAACCGTTCGATAGCTCAGCTCTCGTTTGAGCTATCGACACCAAAATTGAATCAGCACCTGTGCCTGTTAAGGGCAACATATGGACCAAATTTTGTTTTTGTTTGTTTTGTTGGACCAAGTTTTGTTTGATTCCACTTTCTGGGGAATTGCAGGCACGCATAACCCAAGAAACGTTTCATTGCTCCACCCCCCACCCCCTGGAGAAATTCGGGCCAAAAAGTTTCTAAAGGGGAGGGGGGCTCAAGCCCCCCTCCCCTTTAGAAATTAGAACTTCCTTGCTTTTAGTACTTTTTTCTTCGCCAAAATGTGAAAACATTTCTTGTCCAGCCATTATTAAATTAGTTATTAAAAATGTCAAATTTTAATAATTCTAATCTGTACTGAAATCAGTTTCCATGTGAACATCTTCTGCTAAACTATGGGGAAAATATCTAGCCCCTCCCCTAAAACTTTGCATAATGGCGCCCATGC
This sequence comes from Uloborus diversus, assembly GCF_026930045.1. Taxonomy (NCBI): domain Eukaryota; kingdom Metazoa; phylum Arthropoda; class Arachnida; order Araneae; family Uloboridae; genus Uloborus; species Uloborus diversus. The sequence goes on from NC_072736.1 coordinate 84,484,705, forward strand.
CGCGTTTCTGTTTTAGATGTCAACGAGATTATTGCGCCAAAAAAAAAAAAAAAAATATCCACCTAGTATGAAAGCTACTGTAAATGTTATGGAAGAGGATGATATTGAACTGTCTTGGGCCGGCTAACAACAAATATTACAGTGTTATAGAAATGTATGAACAAGGAAATTTTACAGTTTCTTGCAAATATGCTCGTTCAGCAAAAAGCTCTCGGTATCCATGTCAGTTATCATCTGCATATACGGTCGAATCTCAACTTACGAGAAGGATGCGTTCCAAGACTCCTAGCGTAGGTTGAAATTTCGCGTTGTGGAAAAGGGGGAAAATATACGATTTTTTATGAGCATACCAATAATTTTGAGACATTTGGAAACATCTCTCAAATTATTTTTACTCATTTCTTAACCTCCTATTACCAAATTTAAACATAGAGAACTGAAACTTTACTGTAGTTTTTAAAAAGCTGTGTTATTGAATAAAAATACTGTTAGATTGCACAAAAATCAGTGGGAGATAATGGCATAAAATGAAACAGTACGGTACGTTTAGTATGTAGCAATAAAAAAAAATGAAACACTACAATAATACTGTACAGTAGATATTGTAATTATATTCGACACACTTTTTAGTTGTTCAAGCATATCGAAAATCTTTACATTTCTTTAGTTCTCAAAGATTTCTATTTTTCCTCCCATTTTCAAACTTAAGATAAACAGCCGCTTATGTGAAATTATGTTTCATCAACTTCATATTTAGAATGAAAAAGATGCGTAGTGGCGATTTGTAAATTAACAAAGCGATGTTTCGGTTGGAGAACTTCCGCTTTCAGTGAATCTAAAGGGAAAGTTCATTCACGAAACTAATATTTAGTAGCTAGTAAAGAAGGAGAAACTTAAGCCCCGTGATTCCCACTCGAAAATATTCGTGTTACGGGGTGAGGAATTCGCGTTAGCTCCAAAATTTATTACTCGAGAAAAGCTCGCAAAATATACATTTCGTGTAAAAAGAATCGCACTGTCGCGCGAGTGCATTGCAGTTCAAAATTTCACATTGAAGTAAAGTAAGCACTTAGTTATGTTTCATATTTCATATGTCCTCATACATATACTAGCGAATTATTGAGTAACGCTATGAATAATGACGCCATGATAATTTGAAAATAATTTTTGGTAATGTTTGACATGCTGGGAAATGTTGTATTTCGACCAGGGCCGGATTAAGCCAGCGCGGGGCCCGTAGCAAATATTTCCAAGGGGCCCTCGTTTTTACATGATATAGTAAACAATAGAGCACTTCTTCATGGAGACGGGAGTGCACTTATAACACGCATGAATACATAAATGTGGATATAATTTTAGATCTTACGATGGTTATGACCCCCTTATATTGCCCCTCGTCTTCCTGTTACTACACGTTTTTAACTTTTAATTCCAAAGAAGCAATTTTTGGACAATGTAATAAGAAGGGATCCGGGGGCTTACCCCCCAGAAAATTTTCGATATTTCAATTCTAAAAACTAAATTCTAACGACTCCTGATGATATTAGGAAGAGAAGATTCGGAGGCCATTATTTGAAGAAACTGAAGTCAAAGAACGCGATTGCATCCTATCTTAGGTAAGATCAAAGGAAAAAATTTGGGTTCACAGCGACTCTCTCCAGGCAGTTTTTTAAAATTGAAGTCTTAAATAAAACTGTAGATTATCTTTAATGATTTTGTAGCGAGAGGGATGAGGGGTGTTTAAGGAGGTCTCATGGGAAATTTTTCGAATTTGTTACCTATTATTAATCTAAAAACACAATTTTAAGCAAAAATTCTCAAAACTATATACTCTGAAAGGGTATTTTTTTTAACGTTCTTTGGTGATTTTGGGACGGAGTTCACGAAAGCCATCCCCTGTAAATTTCTTGAAAGTGAAGTTGTGGTAGGCCATCGCGGGTTATTTTTCTTTATGGGATGGGGTTCATGCACTCTCCAAGGCAAAACGGAAAACTTTCGAAGTTGAAGTCTTAAAAGTACATTTTTTAGACCATCGTTAACAATGTTGGAGGGGGAGAGGTACACTCCCATAGAAATTTTTCGAAATTATAGTCAAAAATACACACTTGTAAGCCACTTGATTAGGCGACGATATAGGACGGGACCGGGTTCAGGATTACATCCATGGAAATTAATCGAAACTGAAGTTCCAGAAAACAGTTTTAGCGCGTTTTCGATTATGTTAAACAATTTTCTTCCTGAATTTTTCTGAAATTCAAGTTCGAATAAAAAAAATTTCGGCTACCTTTGGTGATGCAAAAGAAATGGGTTAGATTCGGGGCATGGGCGGCAGCTTTCTAATTTCCTCCCACTCAGAGGGAAAAATTTAAAACGATATTTAAAGTATTTCTTCTACACATAATTATTTTAGTTTATGAAAATATAATATTCTCTTAACAATTTATTTATTTCGCTCAGCATAAGTGTGAAGTCTCACAATATTTTTCTTTTCTTCTATCACGATCTCTTAATTTTGCTCATTGTTGTTTACAGTGTCGGATTTACGGGCTCGTGTCGCGGGCGGAAAATTTTGAAGGTGACAAAATAACGTGAAGTTAAGTAACCAAAGAGAGTTTAAGGATGACTAATAATTACCTTTTCAGGACTCCAATTTCAAAAGCTTTAAGAAGAAAGCCAATTTCAAACAATCTTTGGATGGTAACCCTACCCCCTCTCTTGTCTAACATCACCAAAGAGACCTTTAAAATGTGGTTTTAGGATTTGTGCTTTAAAAGTTTTAGCATCCTCCTTCTCCTGCTATCAACAAAAATTGCTTGAATTTGAGTTTTTAGACCCTAAATTCCGAAAAATTCCAGAGAAAACCCTTAAACCATCTCGATTTCAAAATTTCGAAAAAATTTCAAAGGAGAATACCCATTTACTTGCCTAGCTTCTCAATAGTCAACATTCAATGGGAAAGGCTCCAAACCACCACTCTTTACCTAAATTTAGAACTCAAGATAGCCTGCGTCTTGAAGATTTCAGTTTCTATCATTTTGCGATGCAAACCCGTATCCCCCCCCCCTGATAACGGCTCCATTGATAATCTAAAATCGCGATTTGAAACTTGAAGTCAGAATTGTTTCTGGGGAGATCAGACCCTCATCTCTTTCTTTAATCTTTCCATATAGCTTGAAAATTTTGTTTTCAGCTATACCATACCTCAAACTCTTTCCTCCCAAAGATAGCCTGAAATTTACTTCAGTTTTGAACACAATTTCAGGAAAAAAAAAACCCTTTCTCTTTCCTCTGTTGTTATCAAACAACCTAAATTTTCTTTTTTTTAAGGCTTGAATAGCACTTCATTTTGAAAAAAAAAAAAAAATCTAGAGAAAACCCAATCCTCCGTTCTCCAAACATTGACTAAAATTGTAATTTTTAGGTCAGTTTTGAAACATTGCTCACCCAACAGAGCTTTTTCTCCTTCCACTAAGAAAGATCAACTAAAATTGCGTTTTTAAGTCTTCAGTTGAGAGAAATTTCTGGAAAGCAATCCATCGCAAAAAATAAGATTTTTTTTTTTTTAAATTTACCTGAACATTTATAAAAGCTAGATCTAAATAAAAAGAGAGAGATAGAGAGGCATTTAAACGGGTTAAAGTACGGAAATTATTTTTTTTTTCTGGAATTTTTTCTCATGGCGCGGGGCCCGTAGCATTTGCTACTTCTGCTCTATGGCTAATCCGGCCCTGATTTCGACAAAGGTAAGACTAATTTAAGGAGAATGAAGAAACGAAAAAGTGGTCAACAAAATTAACGCTATCTACTGGAGTTACGGTTAATTTACTGGAGTTACGGTTACAATTTCAACTATCAAAATATCACCAAACAATCAATGGCTTTGTTTTAATGTAAAAGCAACTTTCCTTCTGATTAGGTGTTGGATATATTAACATGATAAAAGTCAATTATTAAATAATGTAAGTTTTTGAGGTTGTTCGGTGAAATTGAAAAAATGCTTTTATTTCATTTTATCAGTGGCGTAAGAAAGGAGATGGTGTTTTGGTACGGACCTCTAGCTAGAAGCTCAAAATCAATTCATTAGTTCCAGCCAAAAAAAAAAGAAGTTCCTATAAAATTAACTGATACAGTAGGCGCCGCTTAATGTGATCGCGGTTAATGTTATCATTCGCGTAATGTTATATCAGAATCACGAAGTCCTGGAACACTTGTATGTTAACACACGTTAAAAAAGTCGGATATTGTAATCAGCGTCTTCGTTTATTGTTATTACTTTTTCATAAACTTTCAATTTTTTCCCCGTTTTTGTTCCTCAATCAACAGAAATACGTAGGCAAACCCTGACGAGACTAACTTTCTGTGTAGCATTTTGTGGTTTTCAATAGCAGTTCAAAATTTTTCTAGGAATGAAGCTAAAGAAAGTTCGCCCCCAGTGACCACAGACTCCCCCTAAGAAAATTTTCTTTTGCACCTAAAAAAATTTAGTCGCTGGACATGTTGCAAGCATTGATGCAGGACCTCCATTGTTGCCATTACTTTAAACTATTAAATAATTGTGTCGAGATTGAAAACAAAGCGAAGTTAAATTAAAATTTAAACAACAAGCGAAACCATGCTGGAAAAGATAGAAAAGCTGAATGTGCTTTGAAACTGGTTTACGAATGTCAGGGAAAATGGTCATATTTTACTTCACCTATTAATATGTGATTAAAAATTGCATAATATAGCTTTAGCTTTTTATAATTCAGATATTTCCATTCTGTTAATTTAATAATTTATAATTTGAAACTGCGTTCAGTTGAGTCACTGTGATTTTAATTTGAGGTTGCCAAAATAAATGCGCCTTAATTGGGAAAAAAAATCATTATTTTGTGTCTCCTGGATTTTTTTCGGTTATTGTTATCAAATTGTATTTTTCCCAAAGTGATCACATTAAGCGGCGCCTACTGTATAATAAAAATTAAAGTTTTTCTCTTTTGCTTAAAAGATGTTTTTCATGATCTAAATCAATTTTATGTACATGTATGTCTATATAAAATTTAAAACAAATTATGACTGCATCTATTTACATTTTCAAGTAGCCGAGTTGCACTTCTTGAATGAAATATTCACTGTCAGGAAAGGATTAAAAATTTTAAGGTTGAATTCATTCCACTTTTAAATCCTTTCTTGCAGTTGCAGCGAATATGCGTAAAAATCGTTACAAATATTTGAATGACAAATTGGCTCAGCAAGCGAAGGAATAGTTCTTGATAATATACCATGCTCAAATGATTCAGTTTACTAATCTAAATCATTTTATGAATTTTTTCGTTCAATCCACAAACGGTGTATAACTGAATGCTTTTTATTTTTTTTTTTTTTTAAGTAACTAAAAAGTAGCGAAGTAGCAACTACTTTTTAGAAGTAGTTTGTAATTGCTACATTTTGAAAAAAGTAGTTGTAGTTGTAATAAACTACATTTATATTAAAGTAGTTGTAGCTGTAGTTCGCTACAAAAAAAATGTAGTTTTTCCGACCACTGGTTTAAACCATGGTATAAACCAACGTTGTTTAAACCAAACAACCCTTGGAACCCCTACCTTTTCTTCAATAGCATACTTCAAATGTAAGATTCTGAAAACGGTTTAAAAGTTAAAGTTATTTCAAGTAAAATCTGTCGAGTTCAAAACGTAATTTCGAAAATTCGGAAAAAAATTCATAAGTTAGCTTTAAAAACAAAATTTTAATGTTTAAATCAAAGAAATGAGAGGCCCCGATTTTCACGATTGCAGGTATGCTTAATATTATGCTTTATGAAAGAAAGTTGATATTTCAAATACCAGGAAAAGCTCAGCTTCAAGTCCGTTGTGGTATTTATATTTTTTATTTATATTTTATTAATTTTGTCGACGCATAAGTTTAAAACCTCGTATCGTACACATATGAGGCAATGAGAAGCAAAGGAATGTAAATGGTAAAATTAAAAATTTGGAGATGACGAGTACACAAATGGTAGGTGAACCTCTCCTCTGTCTTGGGGCAAGATTTAGTACTAGTAGCCCTGGTAGGTGCTGCTGTACAGAATGATTTAGGAAAAAAAATCAATGAAAGCCTACCTCCTATCCATCCTAATAGTCGGTGGAGTTTGTGCAAAAACATTTCACTTCCGGATACCAGTATGAAATTTTGTACAGCACTTATGTTCATATAAGAGAGCAAAAAAACGCCGGGAGGCAATCGATTGGAGGTCAAGACCCCCTGTGGTGACGTCATCAAAATGGCCGCCATGTATCGGTTAGTACGTTGGTTTAACTGCTTAAAACTACATAATAGGTCATATTTTTGTAAAATTCAAATACATTATCTGAAAGCCGTTTAAAAAAGCTCTTCAACAGAGCTTAGTTTTATTTTCTACTCACGGTACCCGCACGGCTTTGCTCGTAGTAGAAAAATTAAAAGATCATTTGATTCGCCTGTATATTTACAAACAATGGATGATGAATTTTTCCCCAATTTGCTATGTTGATTTCCTCGGCCATTTTATGGTTCCTTCCTTCCTCAGTTGCACGACAGCCCTGGGTGGGCCCTGGCCTTCTCAACATTTTTTTATGTTACCGTTCCACGTTATGATAATTTTGTAATTTACTCGTCCACGATATGATAATTAGCTCTGTAAATTGTTTTTAAAATTGAAAAAGAAAAAGAACAAAATCGATATTTCAAAAAATCGCTTCGAGGGGCACACCCCCATGCTACAAACAAATTCTGTGCCAAATTTCATGAAAACCGGCCGAGCGGTTTAGGTGCTATGCTCGTCACAGAGAGACATCCGGACAGATATCCAGGCAAACTTTGAGCTTTATTATTAGTAAAGAAGACAAATAGTTTAATAATTATTACAGTATCAACGTGAAAATTGATAGGAAAACAATGACTTTCCTGTGGTCTGCAATATTAGAGTAAAACTTTTACTGTTATACCTGCATTATAAAAGAACCTTTCCAGTTTCATTCAATTTAAATTTGCACTTCATGTTTTAACACTTTTTGTCAGTATTTTACTTCTATATTGAATGAAAGAAAGGTTAAAATGCAGAAATAATCAAAGTCACCGCCCAAAATGGATCGAGAACTTAATTATTAATGCTATCGTATAATAAAACATCTTTGTTAAAATGCTTACATTTTAAACATATAAGAGAAATAGACGAAAATTACATGTTTTAATAACAAAGAAAAAGTGGCTGTTATAACAAAAAACTGTAATAAGTTTTTTTAAGGAACGTTTTACGTACTGCACTGACCCTCACAACTACAAAGAAGTGTACAATTCAGACCTGATCTGACGCATCGACAGCGTGTAGACATCTCTTTGCACTTGCATGATATAAGTTCCTGTAATTTCTGCATTGTTATTTTGGGGTATGCATACCAAAGAGGTTCAAACTCTTCACCGATTTTTTCCCATCCCCACTGATATGGATCCAAGAGCTGAAAATTTTGCTGAAGACATTTTGTCCATAGTAAACACTGCAATATTGCTCTCTTAAGGTGATGCAGAAAAATGTTGCTAGATGCTGGAATACAATCAACTGTTCTGTTTTGCTGGGTGAAGAAAATTCTCCTAGCCTCATTTACGGTTTCCACTGAGCTTGTTGAATGATGCGTCAAGACTACGAAGCGCTGAATAAGTAAGAAATGCTCATCTTCTTCATTAATGTTCTCGGGTACTTTAGTATAGTACAAAAAAACTTTGTCAACATCTCTAATTGCCATCCACATTTTCCATGCAGTACCTAGTTTTACCAATGCTGGCAAAACTAGATACCGTGTGCTCATGTAAAGGCATGGGGAAAAGGTAGAAGATCTGTAACACCTTGTGGAACTTTATGGTGCAAAACGTGAATGGGAAGATACCGTAGATATTTTCCACTTCCATACTCCACCCACAGCTCTTGCAATTTCGGAACTCCGAACATAGCATTCACTACATCATCACTATCAACAGTTTTCACAGTGATCTTTTCATGATCCAAGTATTCTATTGCATGCTGCACATAGAGAAATAGCCTCGCACCGGCTTCTTCGTGGGATACGGGAAACATGGTTTCAAAATTGTTCTTGACTGAAGCAATTGCAGTGTCTTTGTACGGGCATACAACCTGCTTCCCATCTGGTAGATCCATCTTCACGAGATTTTCTGCCAAAAATTCGAAAAGCTCCACTTTATTTTTATCTTTCGCAAGAAATTTAGTCAATGACTTCGGTATCAAAACATTGGATTTAATACTTATTCTTGGTCCAGATCCTCTCCATTGTCTCGTGTCGCTTTTCAAACTTCCTTTTGAATACCGGTCAAAAACTAAATCTACCCTATGAACACTTTTTCGTCTCATTAATATGTACGACTTCATAATCTGATCGCAGTATTATTGGACAGTTCGGGCAGACTGAGGAACAAGCATGTGAATCAGCGCAGCACCATCCATGAACAATTAGTTCCGGAATAGCCGTCAAAACCAGTCCAGTTGATTGAACGATACAAGAAACGACGCCGGACTTTTTTTCTTGGTTTCCTAAATTTGCCAAGGTTGGATATAGAAGGTAGACACGAGCTGTTTTCATGAGAAAAAAAATTCTTTTACATCCATTTGAATTGCTTGGCAGGCAACATATAGCTTAGCAAAAAGAGTGCTGCCCCTCCTCAAATCAACAATGTTTTGCTTGTCTTTGGACTGAACAGAAATATTTTTCTGCTCATCAAGAGGAGATTGTTTCTTTTGATAACATCATGTATGGATATTTTTCTTAACACTAAGCGATCTTCTACAAATGTATTGAATTGACTTGCGTTGACATCACAGCAATGGCACTTTCTTCCGAGAAAATAATTTTGTTGCTGTTTACTGTAGTTAAATCGTCATCTTCGAAAGGATTCACGGATTCCCGTGTTCTTCAAATGTTTCAACTAGGCTGAAAACATGAGTTTCATACCGAATACAAAAGCTTCTAGTATCTTCATGTATCTAGTATCTAACTTTTCAGTAGTGACGTCAGACTTTAGGCTCTGATTTTCTTCAAACTCCCCAATCAGGCGCACAACTTCCGGTCCAACAACCATCCATTGTATTAATGACGCCTCATGACATAAACGTGATAGATTAGTTGATGATTTTTAAATTAATTTGTTGTTTTGCTCATGCAAATGGTCGTTTGCCATCCTGGAAAATTTCCTCTCAGTTTGGAGCCAAATATATTTTTCCTATGAAACTCTTGAAAAATAGCTGGATGCATCTCTACTGCTTCAAATTGCACAGAAATACTGAAGGCCATCGGGCATAATTTGTATGATCAAACCGCGTAATAGAATTATATGACTCACCTTAATTTGATATTATTTGCTACAGCATTAACCAGTCAAATATTCAGTTATTGAAAATTATATCTGAATAATAAACATGTCACTATGGAATTAATTATTGCTGAGAACAGCAGAACTGGAAAGAAACGAGCTAGGCGGACTACAATCCAAAGTTACAGCTTGTTCGCGGGGAAAAAATCGAGTAGTCGTTCTGATTTTTGCCGCTAGACGGCAAACGTTCGCACTTGCACGAGAAGTGAATTATTATGTGACAATACATATATGTATTTAATCTGATAAGGAATTTTTTAATTAAAAGTTTCAGAGCGGGTTAGATGCGGTGAAACAGTTGGAACAGTTCAATGAGAATGCCCCCCTCCCGCCCCATGTAGTTACGTTTTGGCAGTGAAATTTTTAAAACTATTTACTAGGGGGGGGGGAGAACAAATGCATATTTTTATAGTTTAGTTTAGAGCTTTTATTTTTGTGTACTTATTTTTTACGGAAGAATGAGTTCTAATGGCGTTTTGAGCAGTTAAACGAAACTGTACAACTTTTCACGACTGCCATTTTGATGACGGAAATTTTAATAACTCTAAAACTACTTGTCTTAAGAGGAAAAATCAATCTATGTTAAATAGATCTTTTAAAGCTCTTTCAGATGATACACATTCATATCACAATATACAGATCTGTAATGTAGTTCTAAGCAGTCAAACGTACGTACTCACCGTTCCAGACGGCCATTTTGATGACGTTAATTGTAATAACTCTTAAACAATTAGTGATAGGAAAAAAAGTCAATCACTATTAAATAACTCTTTTAAAGCGCTTTTAAATGATATACTTTAATATCGCAATGTTAAGATCCATAACAGAGTTCTAAGCAGTTAAACTAACGTACTTCTCTTAATAAGGCGGCTATTTTGATGACGTCATCAAAGGGGGTTTATGACCTCTGATCAAATGCCTCCCGGCGGATTTTTGTTCTTAGATATGTACCTAAGCATTGTGCAAAATTTCAGACTGGTATCCGGAAGTGAAATGTTTTGGGTATTTTTGTCACAAACTCCACGGACTATAAGAAGTAGGATGCTATCTTAAACGCGTTTTACTCAAAACATGGAAATATCCACTTACATACCTTTGCTTCTCACTGCTTCCTATGTATTGTCATAGGTAAAAGAGCCAACGCGTCATTTCAACCGAGAATATTTTAACTTTTTTTAACTGTTACAGAATATCACACGCAGCATTTAATTTAGATTTGCATAATGAACAGGAGCCCAGAGCCGGTGCATTCCGGAGCTGTGTTTTCCCCGGACTACAAAAATGTGAAGAAAAATAGGCAAAGTCTTTTAAAAGTTATGCATCCTTTTGCAAATCAAGATCAATCACAATAAAAATTGCTTGCTCGACAAATCGTTGACATTAATCGACCGAGAGGAAAAATGTGAGAGGAGAAAAGAGAAGCATATCGTCATTTGCTCATATCGGCTTTTAGTGTAGTTTGTTTTTGATCACTTCTCCACCCCCCCCTCCCCTCCTTTCATCAAATGCCGTAAAGTATAAAAATTACATTAAATGGCTTAAAAGAAATGGTGTAGAAATTCCGAAAATAAAAACGAAAGAATAATATTCTGGCCATTTGGACAATTCATACTTGATTTTCTTGATAAGAGACAAAATTGAAGAACTTTTCAAGGAATTTCAAAAACTTAAACAACTTTCAAAGACTCCAGAACAGTTGAAATTATTTAAAGCACTTTATTTGAATTTTCCAGAAGTTGATTGTACAGTCTTACAAAATGATTAGAACTTTGTAAGACACATCCGTTTTAACTTAAAAATAAATGAAAAACGAACTATTTCTCAAAACAAACAATTTTTTCTTCAGTCACAAGTAGTGCAGAAAATGAAATAGAGTACCAATATATTTGTTTTGAGTGTTAAGTATATAAGGTTTGTTGTAAGTGTTATATATTTTTCTCATGCTTAAGATATTAACAGTATGCAGTATAAGTAAGAGAAAAACAAGCAATAACAAAAGAACTTCGAAAATACTGAATTTGATATTAAATAAATGGCAAGACATGGAGCATATCAGTCACAAAAATTTATCTTTAAAAATATGCTACAAAAACGAGCGAATCATGATCTTTGCATTTTTTGCTCAGGATGTATCAAGGAGCTGAATTTGGGCACATCTTGGTAACCAGGTACTAGCCTAGTCAGAAACTAGGGGCCCGGCCCTTGGGGAGTCCCCGGCTCAAAATCGGTGCAGTGTAAGTTTTATGAGAGTTTTAGTGGCGTGCACAGGGGGTAGAAGGGACACCTTTTGGCCCGCGCCTAGGCCTGAAGGGAGCCCAATATTTTTAAAATTAGGGGTGAAAATAGATGTAAACAATAAGAGGAGCCCGAAAAATTCATTTGTAACGGGCCCTAAAATTTCTGTGCAACGCCCTTGGAGGAGGGCAAGTCTACCGAACTGACAAGGGGCCTGCCTTGGCCCTAAATTGAATTGGGAAAGAGAGCAGGAAGTCCTAATTAAGGGTCTAAATTTCAAGTTTGCTTTGCAGCTAATGCTCGTTTAGTTAGTAATAGTAATATTTATTTTATAGTAATATTTAGTAATAGTTACAAAATTAAGAATAAAAAAAACTTTGTTATTTTCCTTTTTTCCTTTTCTGACATTAGAAATTAAAAAAAAAAAAAATCTTTTTTTTTTGTTTTTTTGTTTTACGGTACAAAACATTTCGGGAGGAAGGGGGCGGACCCCCCTCTGGATACGGCCCTGATGTACTTACATTACCATGCTAGGATTGGAAATGTAGTTTAAAATCACGAATTCTCCGATGTTAACCCGAACTAACGCCCTTCGCTGCGCGTTTAGATGCATTGGATTTCATTTCAATAAAAGTTTCGTATTCTCATACTGAACTAGTCGAAGGTCGAACATTGACAAGAAATTTATTTTTTGAATCTACAATTCATTTTGATGTTTTCTCCACTGTTGATTTGGAAAATACTGATTTAAATTTTTTTTTTCTTTTTTTGGGAAATACTGGCTCAAAACTTATCTCTGCCTTGCATCAATGTTAAGTCTGCAGGATACCGTAATTCGATTTTTATTAAAATATATATGTATATCAATTAAAAATTGAGAGTATTCAGAATCTGCTCTTTTTTTTTTTTTTTACAAAAAGTTTTTTTTCGTGTTGTCGTTAATGTTAAAATTTTTTGAATTGTTCGAAAAATGCCCCAAATAATATCGAAATAGAAAAAAATCTCCATCAAGAGCTTTTTCCAACATAGTTTGTTTGAAGCAAATCCGTCTTTCAGATCGGTATCTATATTGGTCTTAAATTTCCCCGCAGGCGCTATGGAAAACTTTTTTGAACAGTTCAAAATTGAACAAAAAATTATTCGAATCAAGAAGTGAAATATAGGAATGAGGTGTCCTCGCCAAGATCTTTGGGACTAAAAACATTTGTTCGAATCGGAGTATTCACTCAAAAGTAATTAGGGGAGGAGGGTGTGGTGGCAGACCAAGACCCGGCAGACAGACACACATTTTCCCCATCACTACTTTCTATTTTTTAATTTTTCAATATTTTTAAAATCATTTTATTTATTTTTGACTTTTTTGAGCGAAACGATTGCTAATTGTTCTCACTTGACCGTCCTTAATGTTTGGTTCTTTTTTCAACCCCACTGTCTTCTGCAGGCGCGGCTCCTCTGGTACTGAGTACTGTCTCCCGGAATCTGCTTCTCCTGGTGGTGGCGTCCATGTCCTACACACACGCACGCTTATATACATACACACACCACCACTCACACACATACACACGCGCCTTTACATACATGCCAACGTGCGCACACACAGGTCTACGCGCACACATAAGCCTACACACACACATACACACGTAACTGCCCAAGAGGAGGGGCAGGCTTGGGGGGAAAGGAACCGTTTCTAGAAACAATAACTCCTATGAGTAGGGTCCTGCCGCAACTCGTGATTGAGAAAAATATAATTTGAATTCTGAATTTGAGAAGCCTTCTATCGTGCTTTTTTCTTCTTTAACAAAATTGATGATCTTCTCGCCTTTAATGTTTGAAGAAAAAAAAAAATTAAAACTCTACAGATTCGATTGTAGAAAAAACTGTAATGATGGGATGTCTGACACCCCGGAAAACTGGACTTCTTCAGATTTAAACCGTTTGTTATGATTACAAATATGGCTTTCTATTGTTTTTAAAAATGTATTGTCTCTATTTTTTTTTTTCACTTTGTAAGAAGAGGAAAAAAGTGTTAATATCTTAACTTTTTGACTTTCACAGGTGGCCCAGGCTCCGGGAAAGGCACCCAGTGCGAAAAAATTGTTCAAAAATATGGGTTCACCCACTTGTCAACCGGTGATTTACTTCGAGAAGAATGTAACTCTGGCTCAGAACGCGGTACAAGATTAGTTGACATTATGAAGAAGGGACAACTAGTGCCTAATGTAAGAACATTTTTCTATTAAAAATATTATCATTGCTAAGAACTTTTATATTTAAGAAATGTTTACAAGTTTACGTGAAAAAAAGTAAAGAAAGAATAAGGGGCCATTCATATTTACGTAAGGGTCCCGAGGGAGGGGGTGGGAGGGTTGGAAAATGCTCTACATACCTTTACTTCGGGGGGCGGGGGGGTCAAACTCGTTCTTGCGTGATATTTTCCAAGTCGATATTTTACATTAGAAATCACGTGGTCAAGTGGCACGGATCATATTTCATTTGCGTCTGGTAAGTAAAAACAGTATTAGGATGACCTATGTTTTACTTGTTTTATAAAGAATGAATAATGTAGGATGTAATAAAAGAATCGCACTATGAATGCAAAAAAAAAAAAAAAAAAAACTGTCGAAAAAACATTCAGTGTAGATTCCAACTCTTTAGTGAATATTTCTTTACACAAAGAGGTTTTCAAAAATAATTTTATAGCAGTGAATTTAATAACAATTCCAGTGATGTACGATTCGTTATTTTATTATTTTGAAAAGCGAAATGGAATCTTTCGTAAGAATAGGTGGAGGGGGGCTACAAAATCTTACGTACCCTTACTTGGGGGGGGGGGAGATCAAAAATTGCCAAAATCGTCCTTACGTAATTATTGAATGACCCCTGATTGGAGCTGATAGCAAAATGGATAATACAGAAACCCCTCGTCACGTCGCTCATTCGGATACATACGTTTATTGCGCTCGTTGTCCCCCCCCCCCCCGAAAAATTGAAAATATATACTGCCGTGGGCAGTAAAAGAGCAATAACTGCAAAATTTTCCCTTCCTTTTTTTTTTTTTTTTTTTTTTGGCATTTTTGTACGTTAGCTTTATTGCACAAGCTTGGTTATTTGGTTTCCGCTTAAAAAAAAAAATACAACAAACTAATTTGAATTCTGAAATTTTGAATTCAAATTATGTTTTTCGCAATCACGAGCTGCGACAGGACTCTACTCGTTGAAGTTATTGTTTTTAGAAACGGCTCCTGGTCCACCCAAGCCTGCGCCATCCTCTTTGGCGGTTACGTGTGTATAGTTGTGTGTGCGAATCATGTGAATGCACGTTGGCGTGTGTGTGAGTGTGTATGTGTATGAGCGTGCGCGTGTGTGTAGGACATGGACGTCACCTACCAGGAGAAGCGGATTCTAGGGCACATTGCTCAGGACCGGAGGAGCTGCGCCTGCAGAGGATGGTGGGGTTGAAAAAGGAACCAGACGCCCAGGACAATCAAATGAAAACAATTAGCAATCGTGATTGCTCAAAAAAGCGCTAAAAAACGTCTAATTCCAACATTTCACTATAGATAGTATTGCATCCTAAACGCGTTTCTTCAAACATCTCGAAAATTCATTTCTGCAGATACTGCCGTTTACCTGCCCACGTGAGTTGGGAACCTTATTCTAAATTTCAGGTCACTGAAGTAAAATAACCGCATTTCTCAGGAAAAGGTCTCTTCTTTTGATAAACGAACAGAACTATAGTTGGGGCGAATCTAACCTGGTAGCCTCATGATACCGTGATTAGGATCGGTGTAGTTTTCCAACTACTGCCATGTTAGGTTTGCCCCAACTATAATGTTTTCTACTCTTCTAAATTCGCTTCAGTTGAAGATGCAACTTTGGATTCTTATTTCAGCAAAAAACAATAGGAATAGCTTGAAATCATTTTCCTATCTTTAAAGAAAAAATGTAAACTATTTTTTTTCTGTGCATCGAATTAAAAAAGTTTTTCTAATACGAAAAAAACAATTTTTTTGTGTAGGTATACACTTATTTGTACGTCATTTATTGTCCTAATAAGCGCGATATAACGAGGTGTTACTGCATTTTCAAAAATGAAAAAAAAAAATTACTTTGGGAATCTAGGGAACTACTGTCATCTAGTCTAGACAACAAATGACACTGTGAATTTATATGACAACTTATTTGGTCGTCTACATTTCACGAATTATTTGATTTTTACTCTCCATTTCCCCGTGAGAATTATTCCAACTCGTTTTTCGTGACGTTTCATCTCCTCGGAAACAATTCCTAACGGAAAATGATTCGAAAATTTATGACCAAACCGCGAGTGAAATTATGACGTCTCGTACAGATATTCTTCGCTCAAAGAAGCTGACAAGAAGCGATAGTGATACAATACTCCTACAATAATCTTAGTCGTGATGTTGAATTGATTTTGTGCTAAATGTCTGGAACAAAAAGGAGACATTTGGTGTGTTGAGATGACGAGCAAGAAAATGGTTTTTATAGAAGGAAATAGGAAAGGTGTAAAATGTACTTCATCTCAAAACGTATTCATGTTTTTATTCGCTTATTATCAGGACTATTATGCCCCTTGTTAACTGAATGAATTTTTCAGAAAGGGTGGTTAAATATTAGCGTGGTTCGAAAAAAATCGATTTCTTTGTTTCGGAATCGCGTTACTTCTCAAAAGTTATAGTTTGGTATTATCCTAAATGGGGTCGTTTCCAAAATTTTAAAAGTATTTTTTTCTGAAAGAGCATGGTCAGAAACATATTTCCCGAGGGACTCCCATCTGGTATGTCACGTCAGTGACAGGAACAGGGGACCCTCGGGGGTAATGGTAATGGTCAGAAACATAGGATCTGACCATTTTTAAAATAATTTGTTTAAGTTAAACATTAAAAAAAATACTTAAATCTGTGCGCTTTCATTGTTAACGCTTCTGCCGATAACATCACAAATGATGAAATGCCATTCAGTGTTGCCATTCACAGAGAAAAATATTTAATTCGCATCTTTACTCACGTGTATTGGCAACGATATGGTTGATAGCAAGCTTAGAGCGCAATATTCAATTTGCTTTTTGGTTATCATAACGTGGAATCGCGGTAGAAAGATGCGGAAAAGTGCATCATTTGTGACGTCATCAAGACCACGCCTTGTTTGAAAAATCGGACATTTTAAAAATTAATTAAAAAAGAACTGTTGGGAAAATAAAAGTATTTTCCGGATCCATGTTTTTTTTTTTTTTTTTTTTTTTTTTTTTTTTTTTGCTCATTCTATTAATTTCAGTGACTAAAAGTAGTTATTTTGACTGAAGAAAACAACCTCATGGGGGAAAATAATAAAAAAGTTCAAAGTTGACATTTTCAATTCGCGCATGAGGCTGAAAGTTTGACAAAAAATGTTAAAAATTGAATTTTTCAAAAAAAAAAAAAAAAAAAAAAAAAAATTAGTTTTTTTAAAAATATTTTTATAACGCAACACCATAAATTGTCAGTATATAGCGTAGTCTGAGCCTAAAAAAATATTTTATAGCTTTTACATAAGGTCTTTCGTTTGCGCATGCGCCTTAAATTGGGCTAAAATCTCCAGCCCAATCTGAGGCGTATGCGCGAACTAAAAATCTTCGCGAACTGAAGATGTCAACTTAGCATTATCATTAATTAATCACAATTTAATAGTATATTAATTATTTTTTCATTGATTTATTAATCACAATTTGAGGTCGCGCTTGCTTAACTGATAACAGACTTGCACAAGGCGCAAGATGCTGCGATCTCTTAATACGGACGGGTATCACGCTTGATTGGAAATGCTCAGCCAATGCTCCGCTACTCTGTTTTATTTGTGAACTAATTTTGAATTAGAAGTGGCAAATTCTGATTTAGATATGTGCCCTTTTGATATGAAAGTGAATGAGTGGTTACCGGCAAATAAGGGGTAAGTCCCACTTTGCTGTAAAAGACCTGGCGAGAAATAAGGGGATGGATATGCAGCTTTTAGGTGGTAAAACCAATGCCTACGCATTTTTAACAGTGGATATAAACCACTTTACGAAGAAAGAAATTGATGGGTCGATAAAGCTTATATTACATATTAAAAAAAAAAAAAATAATCCAAAAGTGGATATAATTCTTTTCAAAAGTGAACTCCTCAATTACTCCCCTAATTTGTCGCGAACCGATGCAAAAAAGCGTTTTACAGAGTTTCATATTCCAAATATTGATAATTTTAATACTATTCAGTAGATGTCTCGCTAAATATCACCAAATGAACCAAATTGGAATCAGATTCGCAAAATCATAGTTGTCTCCAACTTGACGATATATCGACAGGTTGTTGACAAAAACTTGGTGACCAAAAGCTTAATCCAATTTTGAAATCACTTAAGACCGCATTGAAATTAACAACGATTTGCCTCCAAAAAGATGTAAAAGACCCCTTTTAGAACATTCGAATGCATCCAAAAGGAGAGGCCATAAGACACCGGTCAAAGTCTACATACAAAATTTTAACCTTCTACGACGTACAGTTTTTGTGTTTGTACGAGAAACATACGCACTTGCTGACGTAACAAAAAAGCTTGTCATAATTAACTTAGGGATGTTCAAAATGGATTTTTCAAATGCCCATATGAACGCAGATACATATGCTCGTGCAGACGGGCTGTTCATTCGGGGGTGAGTAAAATGAAGTGTTGATCAAATTTAAGTGAAATATTTCGGGATTGCAAAACCTTTTTTATTTAACAAAAGGAAATATAAATTTATCATGATACTACTGCATATATTTTTCTTTTTTCAACGAACAGCTTTTTATTATACCTTTCTTTTTTTGTTTTTTGAAGTAATTAAATTTTTTTTAGTTGCTTTCAACATTGATATTCAAAAACTATTAAACTGTTGCAGAATATTATAGTACTTTTCATACAAAAAAAGCTGTATTGTATAAACGTTTAATTTTGTTTCTAAACGGAATTAAATAATGAAAATATAATTACAGCAGATGCTTCAACCCATTAAGTTTTATTGACCCATGATGTGGTAGAGGTGTCAGGAGTATAGTAGTGATGGACATAGTCGAGAACTTTTGATAATCGAGATCTCGGGAAACGAGTACTTCTCATAATCGAGTAGTTCACAATCGAGATCTTTCGAAACCGAGAATTCGAGCGATTGATAATCGAAATCTTTTGAAATTGAAAACTCAAGCGACTGCAATCAAAATCTTTCGAAATCGAGATCTCGAGCGATTAACTACTCGATTATTTTGAATCGAGATCTCAGGATGTGATAATCGAGAACTCGAGCTGTGATAATGAAGACCTCGTGATAATCGAGTTCTCGAATGATCTTGAATAATCAAGTGATTCGATTATGAGGACTCGATTATGCCCATCACTAGTGTATAGATGTTTTACATTAACAATTCTCGACATTAAACTCGGACAAGATGGCAACTTATTATATGTAAACAAAAGTTAATTTATGAGATTTAAAAGTTAATTTAATAATGATTTCTCTCATCTATTTTCTGTGTTTTTCAGGATGAAGTTTTAGCTCTTTTGAAAGAAGTTATTCAGAAAAATTTATCCAATTCCAATGGTTTCCTCATCGATGGTTATCCTAGAGAGGCAGGCCAGGCCGTGGAATTCGAAAATCAGGTGTAATTTCTATAACTGCCTTGTATTTCTTTCAGAATATTCAATTGAGGGTTGAATAAATTCTTTTAAATGGCCATCTGGTAAATGAATAATATCCTGTTAGTGCAGTGACTAAAATGTGAGAATTCGTGAAAATGGCGTGACGTTCACTTCGCCCGTCCCGTGATGGTCACGAAACGTCAGTGAAAAGTTATGAACATGTGGCAACAACTTAACCCCTTCAGATCTGGTTTCTGGTATACAGGACATGAACAGCTGCTAATCATTTAATACTTACTATTTAATTAACTTTTTTTTTAGTTGACTCTTTACATTTTACTTATTATTATCAATGCACGAATTTTTCGTTTAGAGATTGACAATACTAAAAAATAGGAATTAGGAGATTGAGAGTGGCTCATTTTTCAAACCATGGATTCTCGTCGCATAGGCTATTCTTTTTTTTTTAATACGCTTTTATTAACGTCACCTGTATGTATGTATGTATATATGTATGTACTTTTAACGGAATCTTGCAGCTCAAATTTCGCCCACTTCCTGCGATCGTATTCTTTTGAAATTTGGCACGCAGCCTCAGACCCGATGACAATGCAATATTCTATAATCAAATTAATTAATTAACTCTTTCAATTGTTAGTTTCCTCCAATTTTAATCAATATTTTGGCATAAATCCAACAATGTGAAAAAGAGAAAATTTAAAAAAAATACATTATAAATGCTCGCAAAAATTATTTTAAAATATCTACGAAAACCTTTAATTTTTCTGCATCAGACAAAATTTGTTCCAATGTTCCAAGGTAATTGGAACATGAAATATAATTGTTTTTAAATAATTTCATACCAAAATTTAGGTGAGCCTTCAGTTGGAAATTCATTGCTGATCAGACCATTGTTGAACAAAACTTTTATTCAAATGCATCTCAAACTATCAAAGTAATATAAATATGATTTCCGCAAACATACATTGATGACTCACAGTAGCTTCGCATCGGGGTGCCCTTGTCTTAACTTTAAGATATTATCTCGCACTCGTTTTATAAATAATTTCGTCACCTGATAATTCTTCAACATAAGACTAAAAAACAGAAAAATAAAATAATAGTTTAAAAAACTAAAAAAACACGCTTTCGTATCAAAATGAACTAAAAAGTGAAAAATAATCTTTGGATGATAGTAGTTGACTACTATCATCCAAAGATTATTTTTCACTTTTTAGTTCATTTTGGTACGAAAGCGTGTTTTTTTTAGTTTTTTAAACTATTATTTTAAATATACAGTAGACTCTCGTTTTACGCGGTTTCGATTATACTCGGTTTAGGATTTGACGCCTTTATTTTATTTTACGCGGATGAGTTTCGGTTTTACGCGGATGCGGTAATGCAAAGAGATAAAATTGTCCCCTCTTTCAAAATCCAAACTCCTAAAGATTGCAGATTGCACGTAATCAACTGCATTTTGGAGTGCTAATAATGGAGCTTTGACTACTGGAGACATTTTATGCTATTGGTTCCAGAGCTCTTTCCAGAAGTAAAGTTATTTAAATTCACACAGTTCAGAACTCACTGGGGGAAGAGCTTTTAGGAGTGACAAAGGAGGCCAAAACCAACGAGGATACCGACGTCAATGACGCACAACCAAAAACGTTTACATTGAAAATTTTGAGCAATTCCTAGACAATACAAATGATCCTTCTGATTTGTTAGTGAAGGAAGATTCTATCATGGAAATGAAGCAAATGATCATGGATGCGTTAATGCTCTGCAAATAATTACAGAGAAAAATTCTTAATGACTGCCAAAAGACTATGATAGCCAGCGCCTCTTTATAAACAGAACACGAAATTAATTTATGTATTCTTTTGGCATGTTGTGCATAAAAGTCGATATAAGTACACATTAAGCTTATTATACAATTAGTCATCTCTAGAATGAAGTATTTTGTTATCTAAGGAACCAAACCCCTATTTTAACACTATTATTAGGTCTCAATTTTACGATTTACGCGGCATTTCTGTGGAACGTATAACCCCCGCGTAAAACCAGGGTCTACTGTATAGCCTTTGTAGTGATTATTTCAAATGCGCATATTATGTTTTATTATTGTTTGGAGAACATTTTACAATGAAGTTTGTATGATGTTTCATCGTTTTTTTAAATCTGAAACATTCATTTCAAAAATGTACGTCCGGTATATTGGATGTATCATAAGTTTTCGAATTTTTCACCTGCAAACATGAAATCTTGTCTATAAGATACTCCATGCCATAATACACTGACTATTATATAAAAACATGTTTGCGTTATTTATTTCATAATTCCAACTGAACGGGTTTCGCAGGTACGTGGTGACGTCACAAATTGACTGGTACAAATTAATTGTTACAGCCACGTCGCAGTGAAGTTACATGAAACCTATGTCAGCGTTTCTTAGTGTCCTGTACGATGTCACAACTTCTGTTCATTTGCGACCGTGACCATTGTGACTCGCAGTAATATCTATGTAACTATGGTGGGACATTTCGTCTATAAGGAAGAAACAAAAAAAAAAAAAAAAAAAAATTACTCTCGGATCGAAATGATCGGTTGACCTTTTAAAATTCAAAAAGCAATTTGTCATATTTTCAAATTACATGTCAATTGTGACAAAATTTGTTGTTCAAACCCCGAAAGCTCAGTGAAAGCAGTCTTGAAGAAAAAAAAAAATGCCTCCTCTGGCGCTAAAAATGGGGCGAAAATTCAGTACAATAAGTAGATTTTTCAGATTTTTGATAGTTGGTTTTTAATTGTAATCAGAGTCAAATGTCAGTTAATTCAATGACACATGATTTAACTGACCCTTTAAGGTTTGAACTTCAAATTTTTTTCACAGTTCACATACAGGGTGGTTATAAAATAACGTGAGGCGTTCAGAGCCCTCTAGCGAGCGAAGTAGTGGATGAAACATTGCCGAATTTTTAATGGGCATACACATTAAACCATGGGATTTCGATTTCTGAAATAAAAAAATAGTACCAAAAATCGCCACGAGGGGGAAATTGTGGCGTTGAAACGGTGTATTACTGTGCGGATACGTACTACCATTTTAGGGGGGGGGGGCATGCTGAGGAATAACATCCTTCTCTTCCTCCCTACGGACAAACCTACGGCTTTAGGTGCGAAAAATTTCTGAAACTGCTTGGGTGGCTATAAAAAGCACCAAATCAGCCAGGAATAATGGAAACCTAATACGTTAAAAAGTTAATAATTAATTTTATAAGCAATGAAAAGAAGTAGCATTTCAAATCCATATTTTAAATTTTTGTAATTAAATAAAAAGATTATTGCACTCATTTATATTTGATTCATTAATTATTGTTTGAACACAATACAGATGGATAGAGGGGGGGGGGGTCATGACTCTCTTGACCCTCCCCCTGCATCCACCCCTGTTGCCAGTCGCAAATTTCAGTTACTCAAAAATAACAAATTTGTATTTTCGCATCATCTTATAGTGTTCACGCTTCGTATAAATCCAATTAATATTGCTTAAACTATCTTCCTTACATACTTTATTTAGGTGTGCAAGTGTTCATTTCTCTTATTCTTCGACGTTCCTGACGAAGTTATGAAAACTCGTCTCATGGAGAGAGGGAAAACGAGTGGCAGAGCCGACGATAACGAGGAAACAATTCTCAAACGCCTGGACACTTTCCATAAGCATACGCAACCCATACTGGACCATTATGGAGATAAAGTGAAAAAGGTAATATAAATAAACTTTAGTTATAATTATTAAAAGGTCGTGGTGGCCTGATCGGTAAGGCATTGGACTTGGGGCTGGAGGGTCTCGGGTTCGATCCTCGCTGGTCGAAGTTCCAACGTCGTCAGTAATGGTGACTGGGCGACGTTAAATATGCTCATGGTCACAACGTCCTCCAAGTGAAACGATATCTCTGGGGGTGCCAGACCAGAAAGTTATTCGGCTCCTGGCCTGGTTATAAATTCTCAAACTGCACCACCATCTATTGATATGTCTTCTGAAGGCAAGGCGCCTGGCACACTCACACAGTCCTTCATAGTTTGAGGGCCAGAGGTCCCTTCGATAGTTGATAATTATTAAGGTGTAATTTTAGGGAACCTAGCACATGCTGTGTGTCCGACCATTGGAGGGAATTGTAAAAACCCCTTAAATCATGTATCTCTAACTGGGAGGTAAAGGACACTACTGAACTAGTGCCATGATAAGTCCATCGAGACAAGTATCCTACACTGTTAACAAAAGTCCTGAAATTTTACGGTAAAAGTTATTGGCATCCATGTTGCCAGTAATCTCCTAAAACCTTACAGTAAAAATCCTATTTTACTGTAAAATATTCAGATAGGAAAACGCTACATGCGAGCAGCAGGTTTGAACACGATACCTTCATAATGGCAGGCGGCTTTGCTGACCACCATACCAGTTGTGACCCATCGAGTGAGGGGGAAGTACGGTGGTTATGTGTTTCGCACTGTAAGTCACATTGTGTATCAATTAGCATTGCAATCGTTTATTTTTTCGATGTAATATCCTGTAAAATTTTTCTGTATTGTAAACCCTCCATTTTACAGTAACATTTACCATAAAAGTTTCCTAAATTTTTAACAGTTTATCCTTCCAGCAAAAAAGAAACTTTCACTCACGAAATTTAAATTTGCAGTCAACATGAACGAGCAGGAAAACTCCCCCCCCCCCCTCCCGAACAAACTTGGAGGGAGACTTGATTGATCTTTGAAAGAATCTAAATCGGTTATGAGTAAGCTTAACTGAAGTAGTACCTGGGCCGTGGTAGCCTGATCGGTAAGGCATTGGACTCGGGGCCGGAGGGCCTCGGGTTCGATCCTTGCTGGTCGAAGACCCACCGTCGTCATTAAAGGGGACTGGGCGACGTTAAATATGCTCGTGGTCTCAATGTCCTCCAAGTGAAACGATACCTCTGGGGGTGCTAGTACCAGGTAGCTATTAGCTCTTGGACTAGTTCTAAATTCTCATTAACTGCTCGATCCGGTGATGGTGCTGCCATCTATCGGTATATAAAAACAATGGAGGCAAGGCACTTAGTATGCAGTCCTCGACATAAATGCAGTTGAAGTCGGTTGTGACTCTTGAATAGTGAAGTAGTACCTAGTGGTTACTTTAAATTATAATAAATATTTATCGTCTTGTGGTCTCAATTCAAAGCTTTTATCTTCTTTATAGTCGGTGGAGTTTGTGCAAAAACATTTCACTTCCGGATACCAGTATGAAATTTTGTACAGCACTTATGTTCATATAAGAGAGCAAAAAAACGCCGGGAGGCAATCGATTGGAGGTCAAGACCCCCTGTGGTGACGTCATCAAAATGGCCGCCATGTATCGGTTAATACGTCGGTTTAACTGCTTAAAACTCCATAATAGGTCATATTTTTGTAAAATTCAAATACATTATCTGAAAGTCGTTTAAAAAAGCTCTTCAACAGAGCTTAGTTTTATTTTCTACTAACGGTACCCGCACGGCTTTGCTCGTAGTAGAAAAATTAAAAGGTCATTTCATTCGCCTGTATATTTACAAACAATGGATGATGAATTTTTCCCCAATTTGCGATGTTAATTTTCTCGGCAATTTTACGGTTCCTTCCTTCCTCAGTTGCACGACAGCCCTGGGTTGGCCCTGGTCTTCTCAACATTTTTTATGTTACCGTTCCACGTTATGATAATTTTGTAATTTACTCGTCCACGATATGATAATTTGCTCGGTAAAATGTTTTTAAAATTGAAAAAGAAAAAGAACAAAATCGAATTTTCGAAAAATCGCTTCGAGATGCACACCCGCATGCTACAAACAAATTCTCTGCCAAATTTCATGGAAACCGGCCGAACGGTTTTAGGTGCTATGCTCGTCACAGAGAGACATGCGGACAGATATCCCGACAGACATCCAGACAAACTTTGAACTTTATTATTAGTAAAGAAGACAAATAGTTTAATAATTATTACAGTATCAACGTGAAAATTGATAGGAAAACAATGACTTTCCTGTGTTCTGCAATATTGGAGTAAAACTTTTACTGTTATACCTGCATTATAAAAGAACCTTTCCAGTTTCATTAAATTTAAATTTGCACTTCATGTTTTAACACTTTTTGTCAGTATTTTACTTTTATATTGAATGAAAGAAAGGTTAAAATGCAGAAATAATCAAAGTCACCTCCAAAAATGGATCGAGAACTTAATTATTAATGCTATCGTATAATAAAACAATTTTGTTAAAATGCTTACATTTTAAACATATAAGAGAAATAGACGAAAATTACATGTTTTAATAACAAAGAAAAAGTAGCTGTTATAACAAAAACAGTAATAAGTTTTTTTAAGGAACGTTTTACGTATTGCACTGACCCTCACAACTACAAAGAAGTGTACAATTCAGACCTGATCTGACGCATCGACAGCGTGTAGACATCTCTTTGCACTTGCATGATATAAGTTCCTGTAATTTCTGCATTGTTATTTTGGGGTATGCATACCAAAGAGGTTCAAACTCTTCACCGATTTTTTTCCATCCCCACTGATATGGATCCAAGAGCTGCAAATTTTGCTGAAGACATTTTGTCCATAGTAAACACTGCAATATTGTTCTCTTAAGGTGATGCAGAAAAACGTTGCTAGATGTTGTAATAAAATCAACTGGTCTGTTTTGCTGGGTGAAGAAAATTCTCCTAGCCTCATTTACGGTTTCCATTGAGCTTGTTGAATGATGCGTCAAGACTACGAAGCGCTGAATAAGTAGAAAATGCTCATCTTCTTCATTAATGCTCTCAGGTACTTTAGTATAGTACAAAAAAACTTTGTCAACATCTCTAATTGCCATCCACATTTTCCATACAGTACCTAGTTTTACCAATGCTGGCAAAACTAGACACCGTGTGCTCATATAAAGGGATGGGAAAAAGGTAGAAGATCTGTAACACCTTGTGGAACTTTATGGTGCAAAACGTGAATGGGAAGATACCGTAGATATTTTCCACTTCCACACTCCACCCATAGCTCTTGCAGTTTCGGAACTCGGAACATAGCAATCACTACATCATCACTGTCAACAGTTTTCACGGTGATCTTTACATGACCCAAGTATTCTATTGCATGCTGCACATAGAGGAATAGCCTCGCACCGGCTTCTTCGTGGGATACGGGAAACATGGTTTCAAAATTGTTCTTGACTGAAGCAATTGCAGTGTCTTTGTACGAGCATACAACCTGCTTCCCATCTGGTAGATCCATCTTCACGAGAGTTTCTGCCAAAAATTCGAAAAGCTCCACTTTATTTTTATCTTTCGCAAGAAATTTAGTAAATGACTTCGGTATCAAAACATTGGATTTAATACTTATTCTTGGTCCAGATCCTCTCCATTGTCTCGTGTCGCTTTTCAAACTTCCTTTTGAATACCCGTCAAAAACCAAATCTACCCTATGAACACTTTTTCGTCTCATTAATATGTACGGCTTCATAATCTGATCGCAGTATTATTGGACAGTTCGAGCAGACTGAGGAACAAGCATGTGAATCAGTGCAGCACCATCAATGAACAATTTAGTTCCGGAATAGCCGTCAAAACCAGTCCAGTTGATTGAACGATACAAGAAACTACGCCGGACTTTTTTCTTGGTTTCCTAAATTTGCCAAGATTGGATATAGAAGGTAGACACGAGCTGTTTTCATGAGAAAAAAAATTCTTTTCCATCCTTTTGAATTGCTTGGCAGGCAACATATAGCTTAGCAAAAAGAGTGCTGCCCCTCCTCAAATTAACAATGTTTTGCTTGTCTTTGGACTGAACAGAAATATTTTTCTGCTCATCAAGAGGATATTGTTTCTTTTAATAACATCATGTATGGATAATTTTCTTAACACTAAGCGATCTTCTACAAATGTATTGAATTGACTTGCGTTGACATCACAGCAATGGCACTTTCTTCCGAGAGAATAATTTTGTTGCTGTTTACTGTAGTTAAATCGTCATCTTCGAAAGGATTCCCGTGTTCTTCAAATATTTCTACTAGGCAGGAAACATGAGTTTCATACCGAATAAAAAAGCTTCTAGTATCTTCATGTATCTAGTATCTAGCTTTTCAGTAGTGACGTCAGACTTTAGGCTCTGATTTTCTTCAAACTCCCCAATCAGGCGCACAACTTCCGGTCCAGCAACCATCCATTGTATTAATGACGCCTCAGGAATTAAACGTGATAGATTAGTTGATTTTTAAATTAATTTGTTGTTTTGCTCATGCAAATGGTCGTGTGCCATCCTGGAAAATTTCCTCTCAGATTTGGAGCCAGATATATTTTTCCTATGAAACTCTTGAAAAATAGCTGGATGCATCTCTACTGCTTCAAATTGCACAGAAATACTGAAGGCCATCGGGCATAATTTGTATGATCAAACCAAACATCCATGGACATATGTTCTCAAGAGTGACAGTAAAATCTGAGAAATTTCCTTGACGAATAGTACGCATCAGATTTAAAAGTATGCATTCTAGCTCCATGGTGATCTTTCAGTAAACTGAGGCGATTCTTCTGATCTTCGCTTAACCCAGTATGTACATGTTTTGTCTATATCTTTTCGATTTTGAAACGCTTTCTCTAACAGAACTTGGAAAGTGGTTACTGCAAAATCGTGAGCGTGTCGACTTCACTTCACATGCGAAACTTTTTGTGTTCTTTCTGCTCTTCCTGATGTTGTAACATTAGCTTCTACTAGGAGTTCAGTTCATCCACTTCCTTCAATTCATGTACCTATTGCAGATAAAACGGCCATTTCTATATGTGAAGACCACCTAACATGACCAACATTTTATCTTCGCTATACTCATTCAGCATAGCCCACTGAATAGATTTTAGCAGGGGTAGATGGGATCTAGATTACAAACATTCTATTCATTAAATATTTTACTTTTTCAAAAGCACATGAAAGAAATGATTGCAAGCTATGTTAGTATTTTGAGGTCACATGGACCAAATGAAGGAGAAAAATTTATTCTAAAAAATATTGCGAGTTTTAAATACGTTTTGTTTATTTTAAGGGAATGAATACAAGCTATATATATATATATATATACAGTGAAACCCCTCCTAACGGACACCCCTTTAATGCGGACACCCCTCTTATGCGGACAGTTTTTAATTCCCCGGCAGAGAGACATTAAACCTAATGTATAAGGAACCTCTCTCGTACGGACACCCTCAAATACGGACACGGACACCCTTTTCGAAGTCATTTACATTGATATATCCTTTTTTGCGGATAGTATTTAAAACTTGAGAATTAAATAGCTACTCCATTGAAAGGCTTCATTTAATGCAAAGTCGACCAGCTTATACGGAGATAAAAAAAATATTTCTTTGCAATTTTACTTTGCATCTACTGCGTAGCAAAAAATTTTCAGCTTGACACCGAAATGCATTTTTCATTCCAAAAAACATCATCAAATCGTCAAAAATAAAAGAAAAGAAAAGAGAAAATGATTATTCTGCAAGTTTCTGTCTGTATACCCCCACCCTCCCCCGTTGCCTTGTTCCTTTTCAGATGACTAACAAGCAGGCGTGTTGTGTCTAAGTGGAGCCGAGTTGACGCGCCATCTAACAAAAATATTTTATAGAGAGTAAAAGTAAAGCCAATGCAATATCATAAAGTAAACTTAAGGGTAAAAGCATTCAGTTGTTTCATCGTTCTCATTTAAATGGCTCTGAATACTCATCGTCAGCGTCGTACTCTTTCTCTTAAAGAAAAAATTGAAGTTATAGATTTCGCAGAAAAAAATAAAATTGGAATACGGAACATTGCTGAAAAGTTTGGTGTGGGACGCACACAAATTTGCTGTATATTAAAAGGAAAAGAGAAGTTTAAGAAAGAATGGTTCATAAATGGAAACCAAGAGAAGAAAAAAGATTTTCCTAAAAGTAATGCCCTTGCAGTGGATGAAATTGTGTTTAAATGGTTTGTGTCCGCAAGAAGCAAAAATATTCCGATTTCTGGCCCTATTTTACAAGAAAAGGCGAAAGAAGCAGCTACTGAAATGGGTATAGAAAATTTCAAAGCTTCCAATGGATGGTTAGATCGTTTTCGAACGAGACATGATATCGTTTTTAAAAAAATATGTGGTGAATCCAAGGATGTGGATGCTGACGTTTGCGAGAAATGGTTTGAGAAAGTGCCTAGTTTGATTGAAAATTACGAGTTATGTGACATTTATAACATTGATGAGACCGGTTTGTTTTATAGAACTCTGCCAGATAAAACCTTAACTTTACGGAAAAAAAACTGCTCTGGTGGCAAAATCTCCAAAGAACGCTTAACAGTTTTGTTGGGTGCCAGCATGGATGGTACAAAATTAAAACCAGTTGTCATCGGAAAAGCAGCCAGACCTCGGTGTTTTAAAGGACTGGATATAAAAAAATTACCTGTAGACTGGTATTCAAATAGAAGAGCGTGGATGACAACCAGTGTCATATCTGATTGGCTTGTAACTTTTGATAAGAAGTTGGGGAGAGAAAAAAGGCATATTGTTATTTTTATGGACAACGCGCCCTCCCATCCCAAAGACTTTCACTTGAAAAATATAGAAATAGTCTTCTTGCCAGCAAACACAACATCGAAATGCCAACCTATGGATGCTGGGATAATTCAAGCATTTAAAATTCAATACAGACAACTAGTTATGAAGCATTTAATCAATAAAATGGAAGAAACTAAAACAAGTAGCGAATTGTCCAAAACAATTGATGTGTAAGATGCAATCAGCTGGGTTAAGCACGCATGGAAAGAAGTTAAAAAAGAAACAATAGTAAGTTGCTTTAATCGCGTTGGATTCAAAAAAGGATCTGCCACAGAGGAAATTGACAACGAAGTTGATTGTGACAATGATGGATCCGATTTGCAGTCGTTAATGCAACAAGCAGGGTTCACAAATGTGACCGCTGAAGACTATTAACGAAGATCATACAGTTGAGGATGACGATGAAGATGAACTGTCCGTAAAAGAAGACGTTAAAACAATTAAAAATGTTAACGAAGCTTTAAGCGTATTAGATGGACTCAGGGAATTTTCAATTAAACACAACAATCCTAAAGGACTAGACTTGGTACAAGAACTTAAGATACATTTCGAAAATGAAAGACTTTCATCGATCAAAACATATCAACAGACATCAATCGAACAATTTTTTAAAAGTACAAATTAGGTATGTAATTTTTATGCGAACCTGTTATTTAAATCTCTTTGAGTGTGCAAAACTGTAATATTTGAATTTAACCTGATAAAATAATTGTTTATTATGTATATGTTGGTAAAAACTAGTAAATTAAAAAAAATCTATGCATATGAAAGAGTAGAATTCACACATATTTCATTTAAGATTTCAAAAAACATAAACAAATAACTAAAGTTAATTAAATTAAAAAAACCTCTGTAAAGCGGACACCCCTTTCTTACGGACAAAAAAGTTTGTCCTGTTAGTGTCCGTAATAGAGGGGTTTCACTGTATATAAATATATATATATATATATATATATATATATATATATATATATATATATATATATATATATATATATATATATATATATATATATATATAATAATTTTAATGCTAGATGGAACCAACAATTGAAGTTATCGATTTCAAACCGTGTAATAGAATTATATGACTCACCTTAATTTGATATTATTTGCTACAGCATTAACCAGTCAAATATTCAGTTATTGAAAATTATATCTGAATAATAAACATATCACTATGGAATTAATTATTGCTGATCACTATGGAATTAATTATTGCTGAGAACAGCAGAACTGGAAAGAAACGAGCTAGGCGGACTACAATCCAAAGTTACAGTTTGTTGGCGGGAAAAAAATCGAGTAGTCGTTCTGATTTATGCCGCTAGACGGCAAACGTTCGCACTTGCAGGAGAAGTGAATTATTGTGTGACAATACATATACAGTGGCTCCCAAAAGTGTTCGTACACCTACGACTTTCAATGAAATAGGCCCTTATCCATTGGTTAGAATTAATATTTCGGAATAGGTATTTTATTATAAGATCTATGATCTATTTTTAACAAAATTATATGAAAATTTTTAATAAAACATTAAAACTTAATTTTTTAAAAATCAAAAACCAAAAAGTGCCGGAAATTTTATCTCACGAAAGTTTTCGTACACTTTGAAAAAATGTCAAAAAATTAGTAAATAATCTAACTTTTTACTAAGTTATTATTTAGTAGGATATCATGCAGTAACAACAACAGCTTTTAAACGTCTGGGAATAGATTTCATTGTTTTTTCTTTCTTTTTTTGTGCAATTTCTGAGTAAGTGTTCAGCCGCACTATGAGTCTTACTGTTTCTAGTTCGCTTTTTGTTTCAATGGTGTATTTTGGTAATCTAGTCACCAGATATCTCCAAATATGTTCCATTAAGTTTAAATCTAGCGATTGAGAAGATATTTCTAAGCTTAAGGACAAATTTTGAGGCACCAAACGCGAACGTGTGCTTCTTATCGTTACCTTGATAAAAAACAAAGTTGTTTCCGATTACCAAATTTTGGGGTAATAGTTTTAAGGGGACGGTGGACATTAAGTTACTTTTTTTTTAGTTTTCACAGTAGAAACTTAAAACTTTGTGTGCATATGTATTTAAGCATAAATATATACAGTACCACAAAAAAAAAAAACAAAAAAATCGATTCCAACTTACTTTAAAATTTAAAAAATTTAAATATTTTTTGAAAAATTTAAAATGCTCCATGCGACTTAAATTTTTACATTTTTGGAAATTTTTTGTCATTTTATTACTAATAAATCATCCCGAAGAAAAATTGGTATTAATTAGTAAATTCCTTAAAAATTAAATTTTTCAGATTTTTTTTTAAAACACTTCGATAAAATTTTCCCGAAATTTCTGCTGCTAGTATGTTTTGGTTGTGTTTTTTAAACCTTCCTGAAGATGGATTCTATAATGCATACCATGTTTTAATATTTGGTAAACCGTGTAGCTAAATTATGAATTTCGTGTACTTTGAGCGAAAATTGTGTCGCATGGAGCATTTTGTAGGTATGAAAATCGAGAAAATTTCGTTTCGTGTAAAACACAATTAAAGTATAATTTTGCACTTAACTTTAAAATTTACCTTCCAAAACCCCATTTTCAGTGGTTTTCATTGTCAATACATATTTAAGCATGTTTTCTTACAAGAACAAGATTTATATTTTTTTTTATTATACAGAAATTGTAGAGAAATAGTTCTATGTATTTCTCGATTTTTCTCAAATAGCAGCCTAAATACGCGTTAAACTTAAATTTACAAACATTAAAATCCTCCAGCTGAGTAAGTTTCACCTTCCTTAAGAAGTATTTTATTATTTTTTACTGCTTTGCCAAATTTTTTGCTGATTCTTTTTCTTTTCCAGTCAGTAGAAGCTCTGGTTTCACTCTGAGCAATGCGTCGTTTATCACGTCGCTGTGCAATGGACGCAGAACATGAGTTCACTTCGTCTTCGGTACCTAAACTATTTAGGCACCCAAAGTTAAATTCGCTCACCGCAGAAATTACTGCAATTTCAAGTCTTTTTTTACAAACAAAAGTTTCCTTTGGACACTTATTCCAAACTACGCTGTGGAAACTTTCATTACTGTTCTGGGTTTTGCCCGCTACACACCGAGATAGCAGTTCATTACTTGCCAGTCTTTGGTACACCGGCAAAATTTTTGAGACAACATCTTCAGCTAATTTAGTCTTCATTTTGCTATGTGGTTGGGGTTTCTCATTTCTTGATAGACTACGTTGGAAAAAGCACCATGAAGATGGACCTTTTGGACATTTATTGTGCTTCGGAGCTTTGTCAGTTGAAGAGCAATGGTACAGCGTTGCATAAATTGCTGTCTTCATCGCTTCGACATTTGGTGCATTATCTTTTATCGCCTTTCGATAAAAACTTGTTAATTTCTTGATTGTGTCCTCCTTCAGACTGCCTTCTTTACGACCACCAATAGTTATGCCTTTAGTAGACCACTCTTTAACTTTTCTTCGAAGCCCAGTCCCTAATCGCTTGGCAACATGGTTGATGCATTCTTCTTTTGTAAGTTTGATTTCAGATCCATACAAGTTTAGCTCTGACAGATGCATATAAGTTTTTGAATCCCCATCAGAGAGAATACCTGTGTATCTCATGCCGCAAGTAGAGACAGATCGTTTCCATATGAGCTCTGCAGCTGCCATCTCCATTGAACCAGAAGATCCTGTATAATTAATACAACATTCTGGCTTGTGTCCCTCAAACCATGCATAAAATTCAGCACTTTCTTCACCAAGATCTCTTTTGGCAGTCACACATTCTGCACAATATTTCGATAGTATCTCGTAGTCGATTACTAGACCTGTCAATATATCGATCACGATCCCGATACCATAGAGTGATGTATGTCCACGTTTTTGCCACGTCCCATCAAAAGAAACAGTTATATTGATAACTTCTTGATTTGTGAGACTAGGGTCCAGCAGTTCATGTTTTTTGCGTACAATACTACGCGCAGTTTCAAGAATATTTTCTTTGAAAACCTTCTTTTCGTCATATAGCATGCGTAAACAGTTTGAAAATGTCTTTTTGTCTATTGCGTTGATCCCAATTGCCATTGAAAACACTTCCAAGGCTGCGTGCCCCCTTCCAATATTTAGGAATGCTTCTACAAGTTTCTTATTTGCATCAAAGCATTTTGTTTCATTTACACGAGGACTGGAAAACACCGAACTAAACACTTTACGACATGTCTTACAAATAAGTTCAATCTTGGTCGAATATCCAAATGCGCTTTTTGATGACACATCTAAGGAATTGGTAAAGCACTCATCGCATTTTACATTGCACAATAAAGGTGACCACATATCAGCACTCATAAATATGTAGGAAGAATCATCTTTTGCAGTGACATCAACATCATTAGAAGAGGAAAATTCGTGACTTAGCTTTTTTACGCTAGTAGAATTTTTGTTTACCTCTTTTAAAATTTCCTTTGTTGCAGAACTTCGAGGCACATTTTCATTGGTAACGATATCACAATTATCAGAATTATCATTGTTGACAGCTGACCATCTCTTGCTAATATTTGCAGCACAAGAACGAGATTTTTTTGATGGTCTTGCTTTAGGTTTCCGGTAACGTCGGTTAACACAATGCATGATTTCAAAATAAAAACAACCCTAATAAATAACTAGCAGCGGCTAATAACACATTAATTGTGTAGTTTAGTCCTGAAAAGGACTGTTTTTAAAAAAAATAAAGTGTCAAACTAAAAAGAATTTAACAGCAGAAACTGATCAAAACTCTAAAATACTATCAAGATAAATAAAACTACTTAATCACTTGTAAACAAATCGAATCAGTATAATCACGGTCACAGTTAAGTAAAACCGTTGCCAAATGACAACATAAAATAATATTTTAATTGAAAATAATAGGAAATATTATTAAAATTTGACTTTTCCTGCTTTGTTTACATCTGAACAGCTGAGTTGGACAGGAGTATGTCATGACAAATCGTTTTGTGTTCTAACTTTAAGCAGCCGTAACTTTGGTAAAAAATGCCCAATCGCTAAGCGGTTTTTTGAGTTAGGTAGAGAAATGTTTGAAGTACAACAAAACTCAAAAATCAAAATTTTGATTTTTTAGTCAATTTTCGCCGAATTCAAGGTCCACCGTCCCCTTAAATTGCTTCTTAAAATATTTAAATGAACAGCATAATTCATTATTTCATCAAAAAATTCCAAATTTCTAAGTCCTGATGCTGAGATGCACCCTCACACAAGAACACCTTCACCGTCCAGATTAACCGATCCAACTAAGTTCTTAAGATTAAATTCCTCATTTTTTTCTTTCATTTACAATTATACAACAATTTAACCCAAAATGTTGAATTTATTTTCGTCTATAAGTAAGACGTTGTTCAAAAACGTTTTGAGCTTATTTATCATTGATTTTACGACGAAAAGTGTAAGCTTACTATTTTTCGTACGAACAAGAAAATTTCTGATGGTAGAGGTCCCATTTAATCTAGCAAATCAGAGAACTTGGCAAACAATTTTAGGTAAAAATTAAACGTAAAATGTTTTATTCAATTCTGCAGAAACTTTTTCAGTTCTGAAATGTGTATTTTTCATATTTTTTTTAACTATAAACCTCCGATCACTCTTTGTTAACTTTGCCAGTTGACCTTTTCTTACCTTCTTTTCGATCCTATTCTTGTCTTTAAAGTATTTTATCAAGCCCTTCACTATAGAATGGTATAAATTAACTATTTTAGAGACATTTCAAACCAATTTACGGCTACTGTGAGGGAAAAAATCAAATTTCGAATCGTGTTTGTTGTTTTTTACGCATACCTGCCATTTTAAAATATTAAGCAGAATATTAGGGAATAAATACACAAAAAATTAAAGGCAAATGACTTTACAGTATCATTTCAATGCAAAAATAATAAAAAAACCACATATGATAATTTTAATTATGAATTTATTCGAAACTATTTCAGTGTACGATGACTTTTGTGGCGTATTTTTTCTCTGTCTTTTCGTTTTTTGACAAATTTCAAAAATAAAATCTGGCAATATTCCAAAAAAAAACTACTGGGTTTTATTCAGAATGATATAGGAATGATGTGAAAAAAAAATTGGACTTCATATTCGAGTTCAGTTTTGCGTTATTTTGGTTTTACTACAAAATTTCAAGGTGTACGAACACTTTTGTGAGCCACTGTATGTATTTAATACGATAAGGAATTTTTAATTAAAAGTTTCAGAGCGGGTCAGATGAGGTGAAACAGTTGGAACAGTTCAATGAGAATGCACCCCCCTCCCGCCTCATGTAGTTACGTTTTTGCAGTGAAATTTTTAAAACTATTTACTAAGGGGGGGGGGGAGAACAAATGCATATTTTTATAGTTTATTTTAGAGTTTTTATTTAGTGTACCTATTTTTTACGGAAGAATGATTTCTAATGGCGTTTTGAGCAGTTAAACGAAACTTTTCACTTTTTCACGACGGCCATTTTGATGACCGAAATTTTAATAACTCTAAAACTACTTGTCTTAAGAGGAAAAATCAATCTCTGTTAAATAGATCTTTTAAAGCTCTTTCAGATGATACACATTCATATCACAATATACAGATCTATAATGTAGTTCTAAGCAGTCAAACGTACGTACTCACCTTTCCAGACGGCCATTTTGATGACGTTAATTGTAATAACTCTTAAACAATTAGTGATAGGAAAAAAATCCAATCACTATTAAACAGCTCTTTTAAAGCGCTTTTAAATGATATACTTTAATATTGCAATATTAAGATCCATAATAGAGTTTTAAGCTGTTAAACTAACGTACTTCTCTTAATAAGGCGGCCATTTTGATGACGTCATCACAGGAGGTTCATGACCTCTGATCAAATGCCTCCCGGCGGATTTTTGTTCTTAGATATGTACATAAGCACTGTGAAAAATTTCAGACTGGTATCCGGAAGTGAAATGTTTTGGGTATTTTTGTCACAAACTCCACGGACTATTACTAATAATAAAGCTGAAAGTCTCTCTGTCCGGATCTCTGTCTGTCAGGATCTCTCTCTGTCAGAATCTCTGTGACGCGCATAGCGCCTAGACCGTTGGACTGATTTTCATGAAATTTGGCACGAAGTTAGTTTGTAGCATGGGGGTGTGCACCTCGAAGCAATTTTTCGAAAATTCGATGTGATTCTTTTTCTATTCCAATTTTAAGAAAAAATTATCATAAGATGG
Organism: Uloborus diversus; assembly: GCF_026930045.1. NCBI lineage: Eukaryota > Metazoa > Arthropoda > Arachnida > Araneae > Uloboridae > Uloborus > Uloborus diversus. The sequence goes on from NC_072736.1 coordinate 84,521,834, forward strand.
ACGAAATTATCATAACGTGGAACCGTAACACGGGCACATGCCAATTGGCGAGATACGAAATTATGATAACGTGGAACCGTAACATGAGTACAAACCAATTGGCGAGAAAATTCACCATACATTATTTGTAAATATACAGGCGAACCAAAAGACCCTTTAATTTTTCTATTACGGGCAACGCCGTGCGGGTACCACTAGTTTTACAAATATTTAACATTAAGATTCAATGGGTGGAAAATAGCAGTAAACTGACTTAAATAAAATACGGGACGTGTGAAAACGTTTTTGTTTACGACTTTGACATTCAGCCTACAACTAATATAAGAGCAAATACGATTCTGGAACGACAATGATGCAGAATCACGGCAATATGTACGGTGTCAGTCGAAGCTTGAAATCATGTCTCGAAATGCATCATTGAACATTTGTTGCTTAGGCCGCAGGCAACCAACAACAGTTGCGCGGAAACGATCGATTGCGTTTAAAAACGCTTTCACTCCCTGACATTATGGTTTTTACTACTCCTTAAGTCACATTACCACAAATATCTTTCTCTTAAAAGGCTATCGTGAAATAAACTCGTAAACAAAAATCGAATTTTCGAGAAATGAAACGAAAATATGAACAGCAGCATTAGAAAAACAAATTTGTGCAGTTAGAGCAATTTTTTGCAAATCTGCGCTCTTTTGATGCTGTAGTTTGCATTTTTACCTATAACACAAAAGCATAATTTTAACACAAACACAAAGGTTACTTTTAATATCAGTGGTTATCAAGGGTTCTGGGGGGTGTTCCCAAAACCTACCCCCGAGCTGCTCTACTCGATAAATAGCACAAATGGTAGGAGAAACTCTGTTTTGGGGCGAAATATGGTTAAAGTAAACCTATTAGTTTTCCTAAATTATCTAAATCAGTGGTGCCCAACCCTTTTCTGTCCGAGGACCGCCACCTCATATTAAAATAACTATCGTGGGCCAGAACACATATAAATTTTTAAAATAGTTCATTCTTTTCGAATAATAACATGGGAAAGTATGGAAAAGGAATGAAAATTACAAATCAATAACTACTGTTATCAATTACTTAAAGCTTATTTTAATGAATGCATCTGTTTTTCAGAAATTAATTTCTGAATATTTGGCTCAAAATTTGTGATATTGTCACTAATCGTGCTTTTCGGTTGGAAACGTTGAACAAATCAACGGGCCACACGGATCAGCTTCACGGGTCGATGTTGCCCGCGGGCTGTAGGTTGGAGCACCACTGATCTAAATCATGCTGTATAGTGGCTGCTGTACAGCATAAATCAGAAATACGTTTCAACGAAAGCCTACCTGTAAACTCTGCACGTGTTTTACTCGAAACTTAAATTTTACCACTAACACCTCTTTGCTTCTCGAAACCTCAATTTTGGTTATGTTTGAAGAGAGAGAGGACCATGGTTCTCCCCTTTCCATTCGCAAATTTCTAAGAACGAAAGCAGTGCCGGGCACTTACTAATATAATTAGTAACATCTAATCAGCTTGCGTTCAGAAACAGTGAAATCCGAACAGAATAATTAATGCAGAAAAGATTAAAATATATGGAGAAAATTAGATTTTTCTTCGTTATTATGAGTTTCTTGATGTTCTTCCTAGAATGCCTTGATCCAACCCAAAGTATTTTAATTTAAAAACTGCAATGCATTTTTCTTCTTTCCGAGAGTCTATTCTAGATGATCATTTATTTTTATCAAGTGATCGCCATTTAATCGATCTCATATTTTTGATAATTTTTCTCTGCGTCTTATTCTGCGCATTCTCTCTCTGCATGTTAATCAAACCATTTTTTCCCAAAAAATGGAAACTACTCACTAATTAACAAATGCTTTTGCGTCCTATCATTTCTCTTAAGTTTTATTGTTGTAATTTCCCTCAAGCGTTTTTATGTAGAAAACTTGCATTTCACAGAAAAGTTTTAATATTCAATAATAAATTTGCTGATATCTTTTCAATTTAATTTTCAACCTAAATTTATAATCTGAGCGTTTCAATCTAATCACTGACATCTGGTGTGTAATAGTGTGTTGTTTTTTTCATTCTTAAAAAGATAAAAGTAAAATTCTAACTTCTGAATTTTATTCTTGCAAAGTATTTGGTCTCTTCTCAAACATGAAACAAAGATTATAGAAGATTCCGCAAATATTGTTTCATGACTCACAGAAGCTGAATTGCTTCACGGTAAACTTCATTGAATTTGCAATGAAAAGCTCGTGAAATTTTACAACCGTTTGTGTACACCAGGCATCCTGTGCATAATTTTTTCATAAGTCTTTTAAGGTTTCATTATAATTCTAAATTATCAATTCCTCACTCTGAAATATATTTTCTGTGGAGTGTCACTTTATGCGTCTCTTACTTGCTCTTCCTTTGCTTTTGAAATGGAATCTCATTGCATGCAGTAAATTTCTAAGGACTTCATAAAAATTGTTTAGTTTGAAATTTTCATTAGGTTGAAGAGTTATAAAAAGAATTTCCAAAGACAAGATTTGATTTCAGAGTTTTTTTTTTACTTCCTTTTACAACGAGCTGATGTGTACATCACATGACTTCCTTTTACTCCAATTTAATGTCATTTTCTCATTATTGGCAGTTTTAATGTGGTTCAATAGTTTACTCTCTAAATATCACCAACAGTTGCCAAATTGGAACCAGATTAAAAAAATTAAAATAAAAAAAATAATAAAAATGGCCAAATTTGTCGCCAAGTTGGCGACAAAACTTGGAGACCAAAAGACTGGCGATATATCGCCAAGTGTCTGCCAAATTATAACACCACGTGAGTTTACATCGAAATTAACAATGATTTCCCCCCAAAAAGGGACAAAAGATCCCCTTTGGTGCATCCGAATGCAACCAAAATGGAAGGTGCACAACTAGTTAACTCAGGGATCGTCAAAATGGATATTTCGGGTGTCTGTACGTTCCTAGGCATATATCCACATGTGGTCGGGTTGAAAAAAAACTCAACATTCATTCGGGGGTGAGCAAAATGGAAATTAAGGCCGATTTTTGAGTGAAAATTTTTTCGCGAATACAATACTTCCTTTTTTTAAAAGGAAGTAAAAAAGGAAGTATTATATTCGCGAAAAAAAATATACTCAAAAATCGGCCTTAATATCCATTTTGCTCACCCCCGAATGAATGTTGAGTTTTTTTTCGACCCGACCATGCGTGGATATATGCCTAGGAACGTACAGACATCCGAAATATCCATTTTAACGATACCCGAGTTAATTACAAGTTTTCTCATGACGTCCGCATGTATACTTATGTATGTGTGCATGTGCGTATGTTCTTGCATAACTCAAAAACGGTATGTCCTAGAAAGTTGAATTTTGATACGTAGACTCCTAGTGGGGTCTAGTTGTGCACCTCCCTTTTTTGTTGCATTCGGATGTTTCTAAGGGGGTCTTTTACACCTTTTTGGATGGAAATCATTTTTAATTTCAATGCTGACTCAAGTATCGTTATAATTTGTCAAACACTTGGCGATATATCGCCAAACTTTTTGCCGCCAAGTTTTTTCCCTAACTTGACGATAAATTTGGCTTTTTTTTAATTTTTAAATCTGGTTTAAATTCGGCCAATACTGGTGATATTTAAATAGTTAACCACTGAATCACATTAAAATTGACAATAATGAGGAAATAAATCTGTGTAAAAAGTTTTTTTTTGCTTCCGTTCACAAGAAACTAGGGGTGAAAATATTTAGTGTTTCCTTGCTTACTCCAAGGCGCTATTATCATTAAATTGGCGTAAAAGAAAGTCATGTGATGCACACATCAGCTCGCTTTCTACCCTATTTTTTATTTTTTATGAATGCTTTCTTGAGGTATGCTGATTGAAGTTAGATTCTAAAAGCAAGACTTCTGACATGATAATTAGTGTGCTCTGTGCAGGCGTCACAACTATTGTTGCTTAGCGTTTGAAACTCGAAATTTAAGTTTAAATTATGCTTGTCAGCAGTTTTTTAAAAAATGGCGATTCGGCCTTATTAGGAACACGGGTTCCTCCCAACAAGTTCAACTCTGAAAAAACGCCAAAAAGAACAACAAAACTAAAAAAAAAAAAAAAGTCTTTATTGTCAAAAAAAAAAAAAAAAAAGAAAAGAAAAGAAAAACATTAAACCACATTAATTTACTCGAAACAAAATCAAAAATTTCATATTTACTGCAATGGAGGGGGGGGGGGGGAATCTTCACTTTCGAGAGTATGAAAAGACTCCGACTTAATAATTGTACTCAAAAATGTAATGCGAAACTGATTTCAAAAAAAAAAAAAAAAATAAATAAATAAATAAACACCTTACTCCAGCCATTCCATTTATTACTTTGTCTCTAAAATGATTTAAAATATGTTGAGGTTGTCATTAAAATTTCATTTTGCTTCTCCCCTCATTGCACTCACACGGGGGAGGCTAAGGGTACTGAACAATTGGGTCTGAGAAAGGAAGGGACCCGAGGAGCAAGATTAAACATATTTATCTCCAATCTTGACAAAATTGGAAGGGGCCCGCGGTCTGATATGGCAAGGGATCCTTGTAATAAATGGGAGGGGGGAGTATGTTCCCCTACTCCCCACACACAGAGCTCTTGATATTATCAGACATTTACCAACCCTTATATGATAGTTTACTTGTATGTACACATTGTACAGGTAAGAACTTTTGTAACCGAACGGCCTTCTTTCAGAAGATGAATCCTAGCTTAGCTAGTGTACCTACTTTCAAGTTTTTGTGCTTCATTTCTTGATGTCTGTGTTCCAGGTTGAAGCCAGTGGAACTGTGGACGAGATCTTCTCAAAAGTAACTCAAATCATCGACAACTGCAAGTGTTAACGATGTATGTGCTGTCAAAATTTTGCTTTTGTTAACCAAACATACGTTCAACATTCTGTTATTGTTCCCATTGTACATTGTTATCACTTGAAATAAATCCTTTTACGATGTTATATTTTGTACATCGTTTAATAGTTAAAATGATACATGAAATACACCGCCAGCTCAGTCAGTTCCGGCCGAGGACTGCAGTTTCGTGCTTATTAGCACTCATCAGCCAGGCATAGTAGTGACTGAGCTGGAGGTGGAAAACCTCTTAAGGAAGCCAAGAGTGCCTAACAAACTGGTAGCTAATGTAGAATTAGCGCTGACCAGACGAGTGACCGAAGCAATGGTTCGGTTCAACTCGAAGATTGAAGGCAAGGCTGGTATAGCCCTGGCTATAGGGCGGTAACTTACTGAATATACCAGCCTTGCCTTCAATCTTCGAGTTCAACCGAACCATTGCTTCACTCGTCTGGTCAGCGCTAATTCTACATTAGCTACCAGTTTGTTAGACACTCATGGCTTCCTTAAGAGGTTTTCCACCTCCAGCTCAGTCACTCCTATGCCTGGCTGATGAGTGCTAATACGCACGAAACTGCAGTCCTCGCCTTTAACTGACTGAGATGGCGGTGTATTTCATGTATTTCTGCCTTAGCCCTGGCTATAGGGCGGTAACTTACTGAATATAAGTTAAAATGATAGTTGGAACATTTTTTTTTATGCATACAAAAACCCGACATTTTGTTTTTCTTCTTATTCTCCTCAAAAGGCCTTTTGGATTCTAGCAGCCGATGTTCGCAAACGATTGCAAATGGCCGGCGTAAAGCTTGACCACGGAAAGATAGCGGGTGAACTGGAAGTGAAAACGGACCACTTCATTTTATAATAGGTAGAATCAGCAAGCTAGCGCAGGAAGTAAAATCTCGCGTTCTCGCTGATACTCCCTATTACAAAATGAAGTGGTCCATTTCCGCTTCGAGTTCACGCGCCATCTCTCCATGGTCAAGCTTTAACGGTCGTTTGTTTACGATAGCAAAGCAATCGTAGAAAATCCTTAAGGAATCGATGATAAAAAGTGGGTGAGGCCTTGGTGCTGGTAGCTCCACCAATTGATAAATCAATGCGCAATTGTTTATTTTCGTGGATTGTTGCGCAAGCAAATTAATGCACAGTCTTTAAAAATGATAGATTGCTCATTAATCTGTCTATTGGTGGAGATACCCGTAGGCAAATTCGATGCTATTCTAGCTTTCTAAGGAAAGTTGAAAAGAATGGAAGACAAACCCTGCTATTTTTGCTCAGTTAATAGTAACTTGGCTGTATTTTTTGTTTTTCTACGGAACTGCCACTATGATGAAACAGCGACTTTTTTGAAAAGAAGGCGACTTTTAAGCGAAAATAAAGGCAAAAATGGCGACTGTTCCAGTGAAATAACGTCTAAAATTTTAAAAATCCATATTATTTGTCTCTTTTTTCCTTGGGGGGGGGGGGAGAGGGGGGTTCAAAATGAACAAACTAGAAATTTATTTTTAAAATTACAGAACATAAAAAGAGAACTAGAGATGTACCGAATATTCGGTTGGTATTCGGTATACTGCATATTCAGCACACAAATCGAGTATTCGGTTCTGCAGAATACTTAAGTATTCGTCGGCAAACGATTAATCTCTACATAGTATAAAATGAAGTCTCCAAAAAGCGTATGTGTGTTTGAACTCGCAAAACTCGAGAACTACCCAGTCGATTTCGCTGAAATTTTCATAAATTGTTCCTTTAAGTCCTGAAAAGGTTTGCAGACCAGTTCGAAAAAAAATTTGATGCTCATCTTTGTTCTTTTTTTATTCCAATTCAAACCCAAGTTTCACATAAATTCCTGAATATGGCTGTGAAAAATTACTTGCGCACATTAATATTATATATAGTTGGAAAGAGTAGAATTTTCCACGTTCTACGTAATTTGTTTCAATGCTCTAACTTAATTACGGCGAGAGTTATTTACGTTTTCAGCTCGAATTTGGTCTAGGCTTAACCGAAATTCAGGCACTACATTCTTCATTAAACAATAAAAAGTGAAGGAATTGTTCCACAGTTTTCTATTTCACAACTTTGGAAAAAGCGACATTTTTTACTCTAGATTTATCTCGACCTACGACCGCAAAACTAAGCTTCTGTCTATAAAGGAAAAAAAAGTTACAAGCGTTTTTAAATCAAGTTCGAAAAATCATCTTCATTCAAGTTGTTAACCATTTTATTTTCGCGTTTCCACAGTTATTTGAACCATTGTTTCTTTCCTTATTTTGCATCTAATTCCTTAAACTTATTTTATTTCGTGTTTCCATGGTTACACTTTCAAAATCCATCTTTCGCATTTTAATTTCTTAAAAGTATCTCAATATCTGTCGTCAATGTTTGGAAGGGAAATTTTGCATGTTTTTTTTTTTTTCTTTATTTTCTTTTATTTAAGCCTGATTGTTGAATATACACTGCTTGACAATTGCTAAGGAACAATTACATTTTTTTGGAATAATTAATAACAGATAATGATTAAAGAAATAGAACGAAATACATAGTTAGTAAGGAGGATGTGCCTTTATTATAAGTACAAAATAATACAGATATTACTGCATTAATGAAGTAAAAACTTAAAAATAAAAAAATAATCCTACTTAGATGATTTTCATACAACACCAAAAAAATGATGTAGGTCAGAATGATGGAGATATGAGTACCTTAACATGATGTACGATTACCAGGGACACTGATGCACAATTTACATCTGTTTTCCATACTCCCCACTAATTATTGAGGAGTGCTTGGGGGATGTTTTCCCCACTCCTCTCTCAGTGCGGATTTGAGCTCTTGTACTGTTCTGCGATGGACGGTTCTTCGCGCAACACGTCTGCCTAGAGTCTCCCAGGCAAGTTCAATTGGATTTAAGTCGGGAAAGTAAGCAGGCCACTGCATACACAGAATGTTTTCACTTTGCCGTGCGTCTGACACTTCACTGCTCCAGTGTGACCGTGTATCGTCGTCCGTAAGAAGAAAGTCTGGACCTACAGTCCCCCTTTAAAAGACGAACATGGTCCAGCATAACAGCTCTGAAATACATTTGCGACGTATCGCTTTCTTATTCAAAAATGTGAAGCGGTGTTCTGCCATTGTGCATGATGCCTGCCCACACCATGACGCCTGGGCCGTACCGATCACGTTCGCAAACAAATTTTTGCGCATAACGTGTTCCACACCCTCTCCACAGTGGTTGGTGACCAGAATCACTTGTCACACTGAAACGAGATTCGTCAAAGAAATCACTCTAGACCAATTTTGATAATCCCACCAACATGTTCCTTACACCAGAGTAATCTCTCTCGACGATGGCGTGGTTGAACTTGGATGCAACGTACGGGCTTCCGTGCATACAAATCGACATTATTTACTCGCCGTGAGATGATTCTTGCAGAAACATGCGTACCAGTAGCGGTTAGATTTGCAGCTATCTGTCCAAGAGTAAAATTTCTGTTCCTTTTTGCCACGAGGGCTACATAGCGATCCTCTGAAGGTGTGGTGCTCCTACCGTAACCCCCGGCAGGCTTTTGCATAACATTTCCACATTCAGCGGCCGTCTTTAATCGGGAGATGGCACTTTTTGATACACCCATTGCAGCAGCCACAGTGGTGACACTTTAACCTGCTACCAGTCGTCCAACCGCTCGTCCACGATCATAGATACTCAAACGATGTCTTGCTGACATTTTGCTCTTAAGTATTTCAAGAACCAAACAGTATTTCAAAGAAAAACCTTTTTTAACATCTAGCACTATTTTTTAAAAACCAAACAGCGTGAATTTTCGTACGAATTTTGAGCGTGTATGCACTGTCTTTTATACAGATAACGAGTCTTGGTCTACCACACCATCTGAACTTGAATTTATTTCCATTATCCAGGTGGTTGAGGTACAAATTCATAAATCACTTGTTCCTTAGCAATTGTCAAGTAGTGTATGTCACTTTCTGTGAAATTGAATTTTTATTCTCAATAGACTGGGCAACGCAGCTAGTAGTAAATAAATCCAAACATTCGACAATTGGTGAACAAATATTTATTTTTTATACAGTAAATGAAAGTTATAGTATTGTACTACAGTAATGTCAGAACAAAGTAATTTGGATCCAAACACTCAGATCTTAAATTTAAATTTTGTTGCTTTTCAGTTTTCAAGTCACGCACCCTCTTTTATTTTTTCTTTTAGGTCAAAACAATTGTAAAAAAAATTATATCATTTGAACAACGGCAACCCGTGCCGACTTGCGCCTGAAAGTTTGAAACACCAAACAACAGCACTGTGTACTAGGCCGAATCGAAGAATTTTTTTTTTTGAAAGTTCGAAACTTTATGTTGATAAAACGTTGCCCCTTTAACCCCACATGTGCCACAAAAATATTTATCCAAATCAAAAAATATATAAATTCAAAAAATTGATTTTGTTTTTATATTTTAAAAAAAATTAAGGCAAATTTTAAAAAGTTATCAAGATGAAAAATGTAAACAGTAGAATAGGAAATTGGCGTTAAATAGAAATGTTTGCTCTATCCCAATATTTAAGTCTCTCTCATGGCGGGGGGGGGGGGGCGTAGCAATTGGATATTTTACTCTTACGCCAAAGTAGCCCGGTCCTATGGTGTTGTTTGCTGGTTTTGTGTCCATGGAGTTTTCGATTATATCCTTATCACGGAAAATTAAAAATGTACTAACTTTTTGTGTAATCATTTCAGACTAAATAGTGCTGAATTTTCAGAAATAAAATGAAGAACTTCGATGTTTCCAACATTCTTATTATTTATTAAATTGAGTAAAAGCAACCTCAAAATGATATGAACAAAAAATGTTTTCACACACATTTCGAGGCCCGTCGTTTAGGGCGTCAGGTGGGTAATCCCGTTTTTGAAAACTAATGTTTTTACGCATAAGTGGGCATGGTTTTCTTGTTTTCCGACAAAATTAGCATTGAGTAAACACCCCCCCCCCCCTCCCCCGAAAATATTCGAAATAACGGGACTGCAGAACTCATCTTAAAATTTCCTTCTGAGAATATTTGCCCACCAAACGGAACACCGAATTTCACCGAATGATAAAATACGAGCATACACTCACAACTATCTGCAATCCAAGGAATTATTATAAAAAGTTTTTTTTTACAAAAATTGCAACATTGTGTCTAAATTGCCAATCTTCAGACAAAATATAATGGATGAGAATTTTTTGGGAGGTTGCAGAACCACCCCGTTCGAAATAAAACAAAAATATTTCCATTTCTGACTATGATTTTTGAATAAAAATGTTTGTTCCGACAGCATACTTGGATCATATTGGACTTGATTTTTTTTCTCTTTCGTACATTTTTTCTTATTTTTTTATACATATTTTCTCTTTTTTTTTCTTTGCTTTTTTATTTCATTTTTATTATTATTTTAAGGGGTTACAGTACCTCAAAAATGATGAAACGATCAAAAAAGAATTTATTACTTATTTCAAAACTAAAAACTATTATGAACATAAGGAAAAAGTTTCATTGCTTTAGTTTAAATATTTAAAAAGTTATGAGTGGTTTTAGGCCATGCTCGCTATTAAATTATTTGCTTGCATTTTAAGAACAGAAAAAAACAGATGGAGAATAATTGTTTGCCTTAACTAAAGAAGTAATCTCTTCATATGGGTTAAATATTTCAAAATTGTGTATTCTATGTTATGCTGGTGCATCTTCTATGAGATGCCCGTACAGTGTTTAGACTGCGCAATTTTCACGCGTAAACTCCATGTCATTTTACATGAATTTTTATGCTCATATTATAACTTAATGTTTAGCTAATAAGTGTTCATTGATTCTTTGTACTAGAAACATATTTTAGCAACTCGATGCATTATATGCTTTCTTAGAAACTCTTTGTAAAGATATGCTCTTTATGAAAAACATCCCACATCGAAAAATACTTTCATATCAACAAATATATTTTGAGGCTCTTTACTTGACAATCTCTAAGTGACACACGATGGTATTCAGAAGTTAAATCTACAAAAGCTCCATAGGAGAATTACTGGAAAACGACCTTTTCAATGATAGAAAATCTGATGACATTTTAATATGTGTGACTTTGTTTGAATTATTGTCTACTTTATTTATACTACGGAGCGTTTTTTGATCAATGCTACACTCTATCACAAAAAATTCAATCCGCTAACCTTAATTCTTGGACTGACATTTGAAACTCTTAGTAATTTTCACACTAATGCATGCTTGAGCCCTTGAACAAAGTGTAAAACTTTGTGACAGAACTTTCCATAACAGTTTTTACTGTATGCCAATGTAGAAGAGATAACAAAACCACATGAAGTTTTAGTCAAAATATTAAATCACTATTTTAAATAAAATGACCAATTCAGCTTCTCAAGAAATTGAGACAGGATTTGATGAGATATATTTATCATTGGTCTGTTCAATATTATGTAGATCGGTTATAGAAAGCGAAAAAAAAATATTACACTTACTTATAGTAAGTGAAATTTGAGGGAAGAAGAATTGTTTTGTGAATTGCTTCCATTGTTTTTTGACTATTTCAATCAGGTCAGTCATTTTATAGTAGATAACATTTGCGTCTCAACTTCAATATTGCTTTATTGTTCTTAACATTAAAATCATTTTATTATCCTTTCCTGTTACCGTACTGAGAAAATTCATGTTCAAAAAACTCGACCCCCCAAACGAAATGCTGAAATGCCGCCCCTGTCGCTATGTGTTCTTATGCAAGAGAAACACTTTAAACCGCTTTTTCTCGATGATGGTATGTTTGTGTTTTCATGTCGTTAGAATCCCTAAGGATTTTTTTCTATAAAAGATACAGCTTTAAAGTAATACTTTTTGCAATTGGGATAACATATTTGACAAAACTGTACATTGGATAAGCATTTTATTAATTACTCAAATGTTTAGAGCTTGTTAAACCTTTAAAAACCAATTAAACAAAAAAAAACTTTGATTTTTTACATAATTAATCGCAGAAAATTTTCTAATAAACTCATAAGCAAATAAATGCACAGATTTTTAGAGATGATTGTGGTGATCGTTTAGCAAAAAAAATTTTTTATTAGTGCAAAAATAAAAAAGCTTTAGGGATTTTAAAAAATTGAAATTTTCTTCAACTTTTTGAATTTTTAAAAAAAGTAGGCAATATTTTTAAATTTTGAAAATAAATTATTGATTAAGAAATAAGTATGCATGTTATGGTTTCAAAGAAATATAAAATTTACTTAATTTTTAAAAAATGTTTGAAAGTTTCAGCTGAAGTCTGAATATTTTTCAGTTTCGAAAGGCTGAAAAATTTAGATAAACAGCAAAAGTAAGCTAACAGATAAAATAGCGGGAATTAAAATATGATTTTTTAAATGAAGAATCGAATATTTTCTTATTTCAATAAAATGGTCAAGATTCGGTGCACTGAAGGGGGAAAAAAAAACTCTTTTCTTACTAAAAAATGTGAGCATAATTCAGAGCAATGAAATTTATTTTGTTATATTTTTTACTTGTACGTATTTTTCACATGTTGATATGAAAAAAAATTAACTTACATTTTAGTTAATGGAAACTACTTATAAAAAACTTTTTTTCTTTTGTAAAATTTTTTTATAAGGTAAAATTTTAAAATAATATTCTTTGTTTTTAAAAGGGAAAAAACAATTCAAAACATCTTCAAAATTGTCATGTCTACATATCTTTAAAAAGACTTTCAGTTATAAAATCCTCAAACAAAATATTTTATTAATATTTGAAAAGTTATATTAAACTGCACTAGATGTCGCTATGCTAGAAATTAATTTCGCGCTGTTTTACTTCCATTTACTTTTTTCTCTCTAATCGGGACATTTAATAATATAGGCAATTACACGGTTTTTTTTTGAAAAAAAAAATAGTCACATATTTTTTAGTTTGCTTTTTGGAGAGCAGAAATAAGCTCACGAGAAATAAGAATTGAAATTTTTTATGTGCTTAAAATAAGATTTGCACATTTTTAATGTGCAAATTTGACTTACGTTTGGCACTGATTTCAAAAAAGAATGATATTCTTGGAAGGATTTTACAATTTTCTTTTGCAATCAAAATTGCTTCAAGAACTGTGACTTGCATCTGTGCTAAAACAAAAATTTAGCAAATATGTTATGATATTTTATCAGTGACTAGGAAGAGGAAAACAAAAAATGCACAATAATCAGGGGTGCCGAACCCCCTAAGAGCAAGGGCACACACCCCTAAACACCACGAGGACCCCCGCCTACAAAAGCAATAACCCCCCAAAAAATGAGAAAAATACCCCTCAAACCCCCCTCCCCTAAAAAAAAATTTCAATGGCGCTGTCTGCTCCTCCCCCCCCCCCCCCCCGCCGGGTTAGGACGCCTGTAATAATTATGCGAAAGTTTTCATGAATCTGTATGAAAAAATGGTATTGGTATACTTAAACAATTCTCCACAAATAGAACGACTTTCGGTTGAAACATTTCGAGTATCATTCTGTCACTTCAGAAAACTGGGCAATTCAGCGTCCTGCAGTTGTATGCGGAGACAACGGGACAAGCTACCTAAAAACAGGATGTGCAGTCACCTTACTTATGACCTCATTCCGAAAATACACCCCCCCCCCCCCCCAAATAAAAAGTAAACAGAAGCTAGATCCACCTTTGGTTCAACTTACAACTCATGTTATTGGTTCAGTGCAATCCTACATTATTTCACGCATTAATGTATTTAAATTCATTTTTTTGCTACTTCAAATTTTTCTTTAGCAGAAATTAAATTAATTTACTAAATATTGTACATATGTTATGATTACAGTATAAGCAGTGATATTACAGTCATTAGCTTCGACAAGTGGTGGCCAGACCCGTCACTTCAACTGAGAAGGTTTAGTTTTAAAGACTTTCGCGTTAGTGTTTAACTCAGGATTTGGTGGGTTGTCAGTTACGTTAGGTTGTAGTTTATATTAGGAGATCCCGACTTCAAAGGGTTATTAAAAATTAAGAGATCGTATATATTATTTGTTAGGTATTAAAATAATTCATCGTATAGTAATTAAAATCACTGTTTATTTTATAATTGGGTGTTTAGTTGATTTTTGTACTCGAATTGTAAAATAAATTTGATTTTTATGGTTGGGTAGGAAATCGTATGCAAGTGAAATCAGTTTTTTTTTGCTCTTTAGTTCCTAGGTGTTTTTTGAAGTCGGTTCTTTTTTTATTCGAAAATAATTTTTTTTTGAGCAAAAATCCTTTCTCATAGCTTTGCTAGGAATTTTTGTAGGGCACACTTTTGCGCACCAAACGATAATTGCAGGGATCTGACTTTGCAGTGCTCCACAGTCTATGTTGCGGAATTCGATGAGACTACTTATTCAAGTAAAAAAGCAGTCATTCCAAAGAAGCACAACTTTTTTTATTTGGAATTAAAATCAAAGTTTTAGAAGAATAAAGACAATCCCGTGGGATCCCGGAATCCCGTGGGATTGGCTCCTTACATTCCCGAAATTCCGCGGGACTGAATTCGCCAATTGGAAACTCTATTAGGGTTTCCAATCCCGATTCCGAATCACACGGGAGTTCGTTACAAGCGTCTAAACTTGCATTAAAGGTATAGGGCTTCAGTTCAGATAATTTGAAAAGTTTGCTACAACTGGGGGATCGTTATATCCGGGGTTTGCTTGCTTGCTATAGTGGCGTTCGGCTGTATGAGAATTGGCAATGTGTGTTAAAACCAAAAGCTCTAGGTGGGGTTGGCCCTCGAAAACTCTCGCTGCGCTACTGATTGAATTACAGTCGAGCCGGCTTATTAGTAGAATATCAGTTAAAAGAATATCCCGCTTAATAGAATACGTTTTCAATGTACCAAATCAATGTAATATGTTATTTTGATTCCGGTTAATGGAATATCCCGCTTATAAGAATACTTTTCGTGGCAAAAAGGCCCCATTAAGCGGGTTCGACTATACGTGTTAAAATGTAGAACAGGTTTCTCAAAATAATTATTGTAATATTGTTTTTAAAAATTGCAAAAAGCCTGAACTTACCAGTATCGGAATGATAACTGAATCCATTGTTTTAGAAAGGACGTAAGTCCTGCGGAAATACATTGGACTTAATCCCTTTCTGAAATAATCGACTCAACTTTAATTCAATCATTTCCCGTAAACATGATTGTGTCCACGATTTCTAGCTAAAACCAGGGCTTCGGAGTCGGGGTCGAGACGAAGCGTCAGATTTGGAGTCGGAGCCGAGAGTCGAAGGCTCAAAATTCCAAGAGTCGGAGTCGGCCTTTTCCCCACAAAGTTCGCCACTCTGCTTCGAAGTCGGGTTTTGAGTCAGACGGATTTTGGGGGTAAAATAGTCGAAGTCGAAGGCTCTGAAATTGTTGGAGCTGGAGTCGGTCATTTTCGCTCCGACTCCGCAGCTTTGACTAAAACCACAATTGGCCTGAGATTTACCGATTCACATACTTTTCATAATAAATCGTACAAAAACTAATCTAACTTATTACTGTTTCCCCCCAAATCAATATCATATTTAACAGTTACCCTCTCAAGCTACTAGTTGCAGAGCACCGCTTTTTAAGGTTATTCATGAAAATCCGTCATAACTCATAATTTTACGTAGCTATAAGAATTGTTCATTTAGTGAAGACATCTCAGCTCAGGGAGATATTACCGATCTGAAACACATGACTTCATTTGCAGGTTTGACCTTCAATTGTTCATACAGCATATCGATATCACATAAAACCGCATTTAGGCCTCATGGTTATCCCAAAATCCCAAAAACAACGGCAATACCGTAATGGTAGAGTCGTCTTCCAACAACGCCTTAGGAATCATCGAATAAAGATAGTATCGTTGATAGATGTTTTAGTGTCATTTTCAAAAGCCGCGTTTCCTGTTTTGCTGCCGATGCTCCACTTTTCGCAAATCTAGCCGCCTTTTTTAATATTTATGACAACTTCATCTATTCATAAAATCTTGAGCGAGATACATTTTAAATCTCGACTGTACTTTGGATTTGAGCTCAAAACTTAGTAGCCTAGTTTCTGTTTAACCTCATGAGGTCAAGAGATTTTGTGTTTGATATCGGCGAGATACATAAAAGTGAATTTTTGGCAAGGGGGTGGGGTTGACGGCCTTGCCCTTCACTTAGTTTGAAATTACAGCAAAATCTCACTACAAGGAATATAAATACAACGAAATATTCTTTGTAAGGAAATAAATGTTGAATCCTGTTTTAACTGACGTTGCATTTCTTGAATTTGAAATTTCCGTTACAGCTAGGACTGTTGTTTTTAATTTTTCTACAGAGTGACCAAGTGTGTACTATACTCAAAAGCTCCAGTTCGCAGCAATAATTAATTGCATGGAATTATTTGCAATTATAATTATAGAACAGACAGTCATTTAAAGGTTATAATGCAAAGATTATGGACTGAATTAAAATTTGCTACCAATATCTTATCATTCCATTATTATATTATCTTCTATTGTTATAGTATAAGGTTTCAAAAGCTACATAGAACACTATGTACTATGATCGAAGATAGTAATCGCGGGATTACATACATGTAAAGGAAGAGAAGAAACTAATATATAAACTTTTTCATTCACAATTTTGTATGGAAAACATTTTTCAAACATGAGCTATCTTAATTGAAATGCTCATTAGATTTTAGTTATAAATTTTATTTCAGTTTTTTTATTATTTTTTTTTTTCAGCTTTATTATTACTCGGTTCAAGGAAGCATGTTGCAGAGTTTATACCAGCGATAAGTACGGTAGAAATCGAAGACATTTTGAACAATTTTTTTTTACACTTTAAATTAGTACTTTCATGCTTGCTTTTGTAAAAAATTTAATTAACGCGTAATTCTGCACTTATGATACCTATGAAGCAAACAATTGTAGGGCCCGATGTTGTTTTCGTGGGACCTTGAGTTAAGATAACATTCTGGCCCTCAGCCCCCACAATACTTTACGTTGTAGACTTTTTTCAGTAATTTATATTGTAAGCTAATAAAAGCATCTTTTTTTTTTGTGTGTGTGTGTGTGTGCAAAACAAGGGTGATATCCCCTCAAAAACAAGGATGCACTTCCCCCAACCCCAAATACCCGGAAACCACCTCTCCCAAAAGCGAGAGACTTCCCCTCTAATAAGAGAAAAATACCTAAAAAAACATCAGCCTAAAAATTTCAATAGTTACGGAGTAGGAGGGAAAATGACCGTTTCAGGCTCCGACGAAAACTTCGGAATCTATAGAAACTTCGACTCCGACTCATTTCCCCAAAATCAGTTCGACTCCGACTCGAAAATTGCCACAGTTGTGTGCTTTGAGGGAAAACGACCGACTCCGAACTTGACTAAGACTCTTAGAACTTTAAACTTTCGGCTGCCTACTCCAACTCCACAACTCGGGGCACACCTACGTGATAAATAAAAATTAGCTTGATTCTATTGAAGCCAAGTATATATATTTGAGAGAAGAACTCGCTGATTTAGGTACTTCTAAATAGGACTGTGGAGTCGGAGGAAAAGAGACAGACTCCGGCTCAAACTCCGACAACTTTTGAGCCTTCGACTCCGACTCCGACTCCTTCACCTCAACATCAATCCGACTCAAACACCGCAAGCGATGGCAGAGTTGCGGACTTTGAGAGAAGATGACCGACTCCGACTCTTGAAACTTTAAAGTTTCAACTCCAACTCCTTAGCTCCAAAATCAGCCTGACTCGGACTCTTCGACTCCGACTCCGCAATCTTAGTTTTCGCTAAGAATCGAGGATGCAATCATATTTACAGAAAATGATAGAAATATAGTTATCATTCATACAATGGTAAGCACAAGCCGCCCGCTTTGAGTCCAACTCCTTAACCCCAAAATCAGTCCGACTCCGACTCCGTAGCCCTGCTTCTAAGTCATATTTGAGCACTACTATGCACTTTTTTCAAATTTTCTAAACAAAAGTCTGCAATTTAAGAAAAAATATTCAAAATTCAATAACAGAATTTGGGAGCCCTACAATCGAGGGCTCCCAACTCGAAAACTGGGCAAGTGCCCCATTTGCCCTTGCGGAAACCCGGGCCTCAGTAATTGCATCATAGTTACTGTTACACCTCTTTAATAAAAAGAAAAGGCAATACTATTTTTAAAGCTTTTAAAGGCTAATCCTCACACTTTCACCTGTCGAAGTTATGGGAAAGTGGTTGAGGATAAAGTCAGATACAAATCCGGACGCTCTTTTTCCGATTCTTTTTTTCTTTCTTTTTAAGTTCAATTGTTGGTTCCATGTTCTTGCGCATAAGTTAAATGACCTTCATTTTTATAAAGCTGGCGTTAACAATAACACAGTGAAAGGGGAAAACGCTCTTTGTAATAGCCATTTATTTCATTTTT
This sequence comes from Uloborus diversus, assembly GCF_026930045.1. NCBI lineage: Eukaryota > Metazoa > Arthropoda > Arachnida > Araneae > Uloboridae > Uloborus > Uloborus diversus. The sequence continues at coordinate 84,540,167 of NC_072736.1, forward strand.
ATTTTCGTTACTTTTCAGTAATGCTTGGACGCTCTTAATAAACATATTCATTTTGGCGTCTTGTTTTTGAAGTCATTTTTCTTTTTCTTAGACATGACTTGTCGGTAAAACGACTGTTATGTTACTCTGATCACGTACACCACATTGTAATAGTTCGTTTAACTTTTAGAACAATTACTTCACTTTGATTATTATTTTTCTTTTTTTATATTTTTTAAAGAAATTATCATATTGATCAAAGATTGCAATTTTACATTTTATAAATTCAGTGTCAACTTTAACTTACATTTAAGCTCACGAGAACAGAGCTCCTTCACTTCTTTCTGATTGTACGTGGTTTTTAACATTGTAGGCGAAATTTGTGCTTTGCGCAAAAATTAGTTGTGTGAAAAATCAGTTGGGCTCCTCCCTTCTGATAGAAATTAAGCAACACGCACATATTCTATCCACCTTCTATACTGCCGTGCTAAGCACAGATGTGGTATCTGCACATTTTATCAAAATTGAGTTATTGTCACTCGGTGTTCGTTAGTAATTTAATTTACCCGAATCTCAAGTTTTTTGGCGATTTGTGAACGCGAATTATTAAAAAAAAAAGCTGTATGAAAAAAGTCGTAACTGCAAATTTGCTTAGTTTGCTAAGGCAATTTGAACGTAAGTTACAAATACTAAGCCTTTAAAGTGGTATCTGCGCAGTTACCACTTTTTTTCTTAGTAATTTGTAGATACGACTTTTATACCTTAGTAAAGCAGCATATTTAATAACGTAGCAGTTTATTGTAACAGAGTACTAAAATTAGTTTATTGTTAAATAGTTGATATAAGTCGAAAATAAAAACTAATACTACTTTGGATGAATGTTCAAGTAAATGTTCAGCTTTTTCTATTCAAATTTTTATTTAAAAAGCAAATTCTTAAATATGAGATGCATTTAAAATATTCTTATCTAAGTCTTTCACGGAAAAAAAAACGCATTTCATTCTACGGCCAATTATATTTTTATTTGAGTATCGTCTGCTGTCAAAATTATCTTCATGCTCGGTAAAAATGATTCTAGAAAATAAAATATTGTAAATGATAACATCAACACATTCTTTGAATATAAAAAACTGAAAATTATTATGGTTTATACTGCTTTAAATGTCCGAAATTTTGAAAAGTGGTATTTTTCAGAAGGTAGATTCTGTTAGATTTGTATTAACAAAATAAAGCGGAAGCTAAGTCCAAATAAAGCAGAGTATTATTTAAAGATACATTAAGTGCGTTTTACTCAGCTATTTTCTCGTATCTGTGCAGATACCCATTAAAATGTTTAAGTAATAGTCACTTACGACGAAATTAACCTAGCATATGAAAATGTTTTGAAGAGGAAATTTGTCGTAACTGCATTCATTAATTTTAAATTCAGATTTCTACAAAAATACGTTCTTACGTAGGTTAGATAAGTTATTTACCGAGCAACTACCGCGAGTTGAACATTTAATTAAGTCACAAATCAAAGAAACGAGTTGTAAAACTTTAATCATGAATTTCTCATTTTGAGCTCAACTGCAGATACCACTTTTGCGCTTAGCACGGCAGTATAAGATAAATGCACTACAAATATATAGTTTAGCTTAAACTAATGTTCTAAATATGGACATGCTCTAAAGTGATACCCAATCTACGGCTCGCGGATCACATGCTGCTCACTGAACTGGTCCGTGTGGCCTGTATTTTTGTTCAATGTTACAATTCAACAAGAAGTTCCGTCTAGAACTAAACGAGCCTACTTTCCCGAAAACCAATATCTACTTTCTAGTATCTGATTAATATTCTCAAAAATAGCTAAAATCGCAAATTGTTTCAAACATAATTTTTTAATATTTTAAGCCAATTTCTACTAATAAAATATGCCTCACTCATCTAAAGAATTAGATGCGTAAAAAATAAATAAACAAATAAAATAGCTGCACCTTTTAATACGGATGTCTTTTCATCCATAACCTCATTATTTTTTGCATTGAAAAAGGCGTTACCTATAACGCCGAAACACGTGTCTAATGTAATTTGCAAATTTGTGCTTCTTCTAACGTTGTTTTGTCTTACTTTACTGTTCAGCACAAAGGTATTTATTTATCTTAAACACATCATATCAAAAAAAAAAAAAAATCGTCTGCGCATATCTTAATGCAGAAACATAAAGGACTTCGAGTTTATCCGTCGAAAACTGAATACATAAATTGAAACTTATGAGTGAAAATAAAAGCAAGTCATATTAACAATAATTAATTCACAGTTAAAACCATGGCTGCGGAGTCGATGTCGGAGTTAATCTCATTTTGGGATAAAAGAGTCATTTTCGGGAGCCGAAAAAATTAATTCAAAGACTCGGAGTTGGAATGGTCATTTCCCTTATAGTACGTAACTCCGCCAATATTTGCGGAGCCGGAGTCGGACTTATTTTGAGATAAAGGAGTCGGAGTCGAATATCCAAGAATCGGAGTCAGTCATTTTTTTTCCGTGTATAAATTTTTGCCAAAACTACGAAGTCGGGGAGTCGGAGTCCGACTAATTGTCGGGCAAAGGAGTCGGAGTCGCAGTCAGGTGCCCCAGAATTCTCGGAGTCGGATTCGGGAGATTGTCGTCAAGAGCTATTTCCAAGAAAATTTGTTTGAAGTAAATCCGCCATCAAGTGTGGAATCTACATTGACTTTCAGTTTTCCCGTAGGCAAGGGCGCCCATATAGGGGGGGGGGGGGCTCGAGCCCCCCCCCCCCTTGAAATTAGAACTTTCTTCCTTTAAGTACTTTTTCTTTGCAAAAATGTAAAAACATTTCTTCTCCAGCCATTAATGAATAAGTTATTACAAATGTCAAGTTTTAATGACTCTAATCTGCTCTGAAATTGGTTTCCACGTGGAAAATATCCAGCTAAACCACAGGTAAAATATTTGAGCCCCCCCCCCTTTCAATTTTGCATATGGGCGCTCATGCCTAATGTTAAAGGATTTGAACTGTTCGAAATTGAATGGAAAATTGCTCAAATCAAAAAGATATTTTATGTACATGTTTTTCATCAAAAGCTTTTTCCTACAAGTTTGTTTGAAACAAATTCGCCTCTAAGTTCGGAATTGCCTTGAGTTTCCTTGAATTTTTAAGTTTTTGTGAACTGTTTAAAATTGAACGAAGTAGTTCAAATCAAAAAGTGAAGCATAGGAATGAGGTGTTCTCGCCGAGATCTTTCGAACAAAAAAAAATTTGCTGGATTCGGACTATTCACTCAAAAGTTATTGGGGGGGGGGGGGGGGGGGGGGGGGGGACAGACAGACCGACAGACATTTTTCCCCATATCAATACCCTACTTTCCACTTTTTAATTTTTCGATATTTATTTAATTATTTTTTTTATGTTTGACTTTTTTTTCCCGCAATATTTTCAAGATGCATTAAACCTTCTTTCATGCTTTTTTCTTCTTTCCCTTACTTTTACTGGGAAAATAGGTTAAAATCCACGATTAATCCCAATGTCACAGATTTTGAGCGAAATATTCGGAAATTCGTTTCTAGAAAACAGATGCAATTAATAAAATAAGCATCTAGCAATTTTAACAACAATTCTTAGTTCGATATTTTCTTTCATTTTCTATTATTTCTCATGCTATATAGATTTTTTAAAAATATTTTGCAATTTTATCTGTGTTCTGTCCTGCAGGAATCATTTTAATATGAAGTGCGGCATTCGGGTAAAAAATGGTTCCGTATCACATCTATCAATAAGATGCTGTCGGGTAATGTGGGGCAAAGTGAAATGTTATTTTATTTAATACTAAGCACCACCTATCCAGTAGTCCACCAGTATTTTAACTATGTTATTGAACGTGTAGTTGATTCCAGTCAGAAATTAGTTACTGTAAAAAATCAAGGTTACATGATAATACAAGCCAATTTCAAAATTTGATGCTAATATACTAAAATACTTCGTAATGGATCAAAAGTAATTTTTGTTATAATAAAGTGATAAAGTTCTCGCAGTTACAGTTTTTTAAAGATGCAATAATTTAGAGTCACTTATTTATTCTTTCATTCATCTATTTTCTTATTCATTCTCTGACTTATTCACTCATTTATTTACTCATTCATTTATCATTTAATTTTTTTTCTTATGCATCCATTCACTTATTCATTCATTTGCAGAAAAATATTTTAAATACATAAACAAATATTCCATTAGAAAATAATATAATCATCACTTTCACCCAACAATTGGGAAAAAGTGAAATATATTCCACTTTTATTTGAAGTTACTAATTTATCGCCAAGAATTAAAAATAACATTTCAATACAAATTCCATTACGAAATATACTGCTTTCTCTATGTATTATGTATTAAATTTTTACACTATAGTACAAAAAATATTTGTCTGGCGCGATTGGTTAGGGGTCTTTGAGGCTAAAAGTGCTAAAAGGTACAGAAAATCACATGAAACATTAAATAACTTTTTTTCCAAATAAAATATCAAAAATCGAAGTCTGAGGTGCACATTGTCGGTAAAAATTGCACCTTTATACCAAATTTCATCTTTATAGGCCTTACCGTTTTCCCGGGGATGCGCAGCACAAACACACACACACGAACATCTTATTTTATTATATCCTCATATATATAATAGCGAATGATCGAGTAACGCTCCTGACGTCATAAACAATGAAACTCGCGCCACGCCATGATAAATTGATAATATATTTTGGTAATGTTAAACATGGAGGAAAAGACTTAATTGTGACAAGGCTGAACTGGATCCGCTGTCTTAACTGTTTTTGCTGGTAAGACTGATATGAAAGAGTGGTCAACAATGAACGCTATCTTCTGGAGTTTAGGGTCTATCCATTGGAGCTAGCTAGGGTTAAAATTTCAACTATCAAAAAATCATCCAATAGGGAATTGTTTCGTTCAAATGCAGAAGCAATGGGGTGGTTTCCTTCAGTCAAAAGTACTACTTTTAGTCATTGAAATGGAAAAAAAAAAAAAAAAAAAAACATGGACCCAGAAAATAATTTCATTTTCCCAACAGTTTTTTTTTAATTATTTTTTTTTTAATGTCCGATTTTTCAAACAAGGCGTGGTCTTGATGACGTCACAAATGATGCACTTTGCCGCATCTTTCTACTACGTTTCCACGTTATGATAATCAAGCAGCGAATTAAAATTGCGCTCTACGCTTGCTATCAACCCTATCGTTGCCAATGCACGTGAGTAAAGATGCGAATTAAATATTTTTTTCTGTGAATGACAACATTGAATGGCATTTCATCATTTGTGATGTCACACGACAGAAGTGTAAATAATAAAAGCGCACCGATTTAAGTAATTTTTTAAAAATATTAAACGTAAATAAATTATTTAAAAAATGGTCAAATCCTATGTTTTTAAGCATGCTCTTTCAGAAAAAATACTTTTAAAATTTTGGAAACGACCCCATTATCATCCGTCACATTTCGATGAGCGATTTTCTAGTGTACAGATAATTTTCAAATAAAAAAATCCAATTTGTTCATTTTCAACTATGTTCCGATTAAATAGATGTCGTTTAAGATTAAGTCTACTATACTATAATGAAAGATTTGAACCAAAACTTAAACGGTTTTACACTTCCATTCAACACTTTTTTTCCCACAGAAAATTTGACAAGAAAATGACAAGGTCATTGCATCCTACCTGTTAGGAGAATAACAAACACATTTTGCAAATTACAATACGCATTCGACATTGGAAAATAGCGTCACACGCTTTTGTATGCAGGCGTATGTATGATCGCGCGTTTTGCTTATTTATTTTATTTTTTCGTCGTTTTTGGACGGAGGTTGTTTCTCCCAAAAGGGTTTTTCAAATATGTTTGTCACGACTTTGTAATGGTCGTTTGGGCGCACATATATATTTCATTTTCTTATTCATTTTATTTATTTTGGATGTTGTTGGCTACTATGTAGGATTAATGCTTTTTGCTCATGTGAAGGCGTTCCGGGAAATGAATACGATAATATTTACGTTTGTGCCTACGTAAAATCGTCGCAATTGTTGCGCTCAGTGATTAAGTGGCTTTCTAAACATAAAGTTTATCTCATGAGTCAAAGTGAACAATACCCCAGACGCGTGAAAAGGATTTTTTTATGATCTCCTTACTGATTTTGTCAGAATAGCTCTTCGAATGCGTTTGTAGTGTTGTTAGAGCTTCTTTGGCTGCTTTTATTTTCATCTCAATAACATAGACTTGAAAAAAAAAAAAAAAAAAAAAATAGAATGACAGGGAAGTAGGAGTAAATTCCCGGTTCGTTTAGTATTCGATCCAGAATTTGGATTTTTTAAATAGTAAAAAAGAATGTTGGCAAAAATCTCCTTTAACCGAAGCCAATTTCCTGAAATTTCATAGACAGTAGAACTGCAATTATCCGAATCAATTGGGTCCGGATCCCATTTGGATGATTGGATTTTTTCCACACAAAAGGTCTATTTTAATTAATTATTGAATGAATCTTGAAAAGGGGAGAAAAATCAATTTTTAAAGAAAGAGAGTTTTTAATTAATCAAATGAAAAGGCAACACTTTTACGAGTTGAACGGACTCACAAGTGTTGTACATTAGTACAGTATGCACACACCGTACTTTAACTGAAAATCATTGCTTGCTGAATATCTCTGCCAAAGAGGAGGGAATAGCTCCAGACGGAATCATTGTTTTGTGAGTTGCAATTATGAAAGCGGGTCGGATCATCAGGGATTCGGATAATAGGAGTTTGGATTATCAGAGTTCTATTGTATTTATTTTGTAATAAGTTCGTGATATCGCTTCAATGTCAATAGGGATTGCAATACCGGACCGAAAATTCAATACCGGTATTCGGTATTCTTAAAACGTGATTCCGGAATACCGGTATTAATACCGGTATTTGAAATTTCTCAAAAAATGCTTCAAAACATGTTGTTTCGTTGCCACGTTTCAAAATTTTGTACAAAAATTGTATTATTTATGAAAACGTATTGTAAACAAATACAAAATGAAGGAACAAATGTCATAATAAAAAATCAATAATAGTAAAAAACATAATGCATCTACTGAATTGCCTCGAAGTCATTCTTTAGTGCTTAACTTTCCAACAGTTGCAAATACTCTTTCGGAATTCACGCAGGTCAGTGGTACTGTTAACAATGCGCAATTCATCTCCTTTGCCCTGAATTCCTTCATCTTCAAATTATTCGATCTCTTGTGTGTTATTTTTGGAAGAATCCTTTTGTGTTGTGTGTATTATTATTATATATATTTTTAGATTTATGGCTGTTTGTAATTGCTTTCCGAGAGATGATACTTTTCCAATACAGTAAAACCTGTCTACAACGATACTGTTGGGACTTTAAAAAAAATATCGTAATAGACAGGTTATCGTTATGGACAGTTTGATTATTCATGCTCACATTTTGCTGGGACCAAAAGAAAAATACTGTTATAAACAGGTTATCGTTATAGACAGTATCGCTATACACAGGTTTCACTGTATTAACATCATATTCTCTTGAGTAGGAGAGGTTTGCGTTTGATTTTTATTATTAGCTCTTTGGTTTGAAGCTTACGATAACGTTGACAAAATTTGATCTTATTAGTGTATTTTATTCGTTTTCGAGTTCTTTTCAACACTATTTGCAATTTTAATTGTGTAAATGTCTGAAACTATGTTTTAAATGCTTAACCTCTACGCAAATTTTCAAGGCACCAGATAATTTTTAAATATTATCTTGCCAAGTATACCAATACCAGTGACAACAAATTGACATTTGTTTTACTAACAAGACAAAGTGTTTTTCTCCAAAATTCAGTACAGTTGAGACAAATATTTAAAGAAAATACCATAAAGTACTACTGCAATTGATGGTTGGAATAAAATTGAATCATAGAACAAATATATTCGAAATTATATTCGAAATTAACTTTCACAAAAGGGAAAGTGAGTGATCAGGGAAATAGAAAAAAAAAATAAATAAAAAATAAATAAATAAATAAAAATAAATAAATAAAAACATGGTGTACAAAAATGCGATTTATCTCACCACTATTTTTGTTTAATGATATTCTATTGATTCGTGCTTTTGCAGCCAAAATTTTTACATCAATAGATTGATTTTGGTTCTGTATCATGGAAAAAGAAATGTGCATTTAAAGTATGTGTAGATAGTTAATAGGTTAATTTAAAAATTCTTTAACTGAAACTATTTATTATTTTCAACTGGTACCGAAAACACCGGCTTTTTGCCTCGGCAAATACCGGTATTTCAAAATTGCAAAATTGTTTGAAATACCGGTATTCGGTGTACTGGCATACCGGTATTGCAATCACTAAATGTGAGCTATTTCTGCTGCTGAAACAAATCATCTCTGCATTTCTATCACTTTTGTTTCCCCTCCCCCCTTAAAACCACCAGTAAATGTTTAGAACACTAAATATTTTTTCTCTTTAAATAACATTGAATTAGGAAGCGATCGAATGTGAAAGTATTACTTTGCAAAGTAATTATTTCTTAACTACATATTCCATTTGAAGTTAAAGAACAAAAAATATACCGTTGAATGTACATTATAAAACAACACAATTACTTCTAAAGTTTACTTTATTCTGTTTCATTGAATGTATATTGCACTTTCTCACTTGTGTGATATTTACTGTCAAATCGATTGTAGTTATAATAATATACTACCATGGGAAGGTATATAGCAGTATCTGCAAATCATTTTTTTTTCCACTTTTGACATTTATTTACTTAAGCTTTATTCGCAACTCCAATAAACTATAGGGGGCGCTGCAACCACTGTCTAATGGCGGATGAAAAAGATTAAAAAAAAAAAATGCCGTAATTTATAACTTGCTTTGACGCTAAATGAATGACAGTAATTTTTCATCGTATTTGTGGGAAGCTTCCTTTTTTGTATTTCTGAAATTACATTACATCATAAACTGTCTGAAGCCAGTAATTTACCCCAAAGAAAACACGTGGAATGGAATGTTTTACCTTTTTCTTAGTATTGTTAATCACCGCAAGGTGGCGTATTTGAAATCTGGAGTTGCGAATTGAGCATACAGTAGGTAAAATTGTTCAATAGGTAAAATTTATTCCATTGTTCATTTGTCACGATAAAGTTACGTACAGAAACTTCTAAAGTGAAAAAAAAAAAAGGTGCTAAATGGTTTGTTTTTCAAAAATTCCCTCTGTCAGTTTTTCAAAAATTTACGAACTTTGAAATTGAAACCTACTGTAACTCTTACAGTTACAATAAAAAAAAAACACTTTTTTAAAGAAAATTTTATGCTTTTAATTTATAAATCAATTCTTTTACTCGGAAGTAAATAGTTTTGGAAATATAAAGTGAAAACTGAAAAAATATCTCCAAGATTGCGGCGTTGTTCCTCCTACTTCCGGCCATAATTTATAGGCCACCCGGCAGAATCATAATTCTCTAATCTTAATAATTTATGAAAATTGTATTTTGTTTTAAAAACATTCAAGGATAGAAATTTTCAATGGGACCTTGTGGTATATGTAAAGAACGACAATGAAAAAAAAAAAAAAAATTTCACCAGGAGAATTCATATTAGAATTCTTGTATTGTTTCACTTGCATTCCGCTTGTCAACGAGAAGCCATGTCAGCCTAGTCAGAAACTAGATGCTCGTTCCTTGAGGAGACTCGGAATCGGAGTAGTATAAATTTGACAAGTTTTGTTAAGGGAAGTTGGGCCCAGCGATGAAACTGACCAGGGGCCTGCTTTGGATCTCGGCGGCCCAGTGTGTTCCTAAAGTATTCATTTCGTGATCATTATTGATATGAATCGTCAATGTGTCAATCACTGACAAGGGAAAACGTATAAGAAAAGCAGGAACATTATAAATCTTATTGCATGTGTTTATTACTTCAAAGCTGACAGTCAATGCTTGACGTGAAGCTAAGAAATAGCTCATGAATTAGTATATTCAATACGACGAAACAGAAGTCTACGAGATTTAAATAGTTCTATAGTAGGGGTGCGACATCGATGTCGATGTTTTGGAAACATCGATGTTTTTGTTAAAATATCGTTGTTTTTAATATCGATGTTTTACTTTCGATGTTTTCGGAACACTGATGTTTTGGTTTCGATGTTTTTTCGATGTTGATGTTTTTTTATTATAATTGAAAATTATAGTAAAATTTGCTCCGATTTTCTCGCTAGGTAATTAAGTTTACTTATGGAATTGCTCCAAAAATTTCATTTATTTGCGCACATTTAAAAATATCGATTTTTCTGTGTAAAAGATGGTTTTTGGAAAGATCACTACAAGATGGTAGAAGATAACTGGATGGTGAGGAAGAGGTTAAAGCTATTGGAAGAAGTCGACACTGGTAGTCTGTTGCCAGATCTTACAGTCGATTCTAAAGCTCCAATTCTTAAACTAAAGGAGAATCCTATATAATACTACGGTGAGTATTATAACTGTGCAAATTCAGAACTGTTTAAAGTTGTGTCGAAGTATTTGACAGTGATGGCGACTTTGTTTCATCGGAAAGAGTGTTTTCTCTGCCTGGTGGAATAATCAGAGAAAAGAGAAATGCGCTCAAACAGCAAGTATTGGGTGTTACTTATCATCTACCCAGGGGCGGATACAGACTAACATTTTAGGGGGTTCATGCTAAAGAGTGACCCTCCCCCCTCCTCCATGAATAAACTTACGGTTTTTGGTATGAAATATTTTTGAAACTGCTTAGGTGTTTAAAAAATACCACATCGGTCAGGAATATGGCACCTAATGGGACAAAAACTTCACGAATAAATTTTATAAACAATTAAAAGAAGTAGTATTTCAAGTATTTACTTTTAAAAATAATTCAAAAACAAACAAAAACTGAAATCATTTACATTTTCTCCATAAAGTGTTTGGATACAATGCGAACGGATAATATGGTCGGCGTTTTAGGGGGTTCATGACCCCTATGACCCTCCCCTTGTATCCGCCGCTGCCTAGGTGGGCACCCTTGCGAGAACCTATGTATAATGAAGTTTTGCGCTAACACGACACTCAAATTTTACATTTCTTGCACGATAATAAATCTGATTTAAACTATTAAAATATTTACAGCATATTTAAAAATTAACTCAGCACGACTAAAAACTGAACTATCTAAAAATTACAACAGAAAGAAATTCTAATCCATAGAGACTTTACATAAAAAAAAAGTAAAAAAAAAAAAAAAAAACACTTACGGACTCAAATGTTTTATCGATTGAAGCGATGCCTGAAGTTTTGGATATGGTTTTACAAAAACTATGGTTGATTAAATTTGTTGCTTATAAAAAGCAAACGGGCGTTAGACACTTCTTTGTTACTTTTCATTATACCGGTTCCAGAACTCAGCGCCGCAGACTAACTGACTCAAGAAAAGCTATTTTTACTGTCTACATATTTTAAATACATATGCTTTTTTTCTTCAAGCATTCATTTTCACTACTCAAATGCAATGATCCTTGAAACAGATTACAAAGTATTGTCGCAGGGAGGAGGGGGTCATGATCCCCCCTCCTCCTTGTATACACTTCTTACGGTTTCGATCAAGTTTTTTATTTTTTCGAACAAACATTCAAATACTGTTGCGGGTTGGGGGGGGGGGTGTTATGACCCCCTTGACCCCCTCACTTGTATCCGCTACTGCGTCTATCAACCCCCCCCCCCAACAAACCGTCCCTCAATTACTCACAATTTGTGTTTAATTATATAGCACTAACAGTATAAAACATATTTCTTGCTCTTAATAATAATTGTCAGAATCAATTTTGTACTTTAAATGTAATTTGCACAACTCTTTCTCATCATACAACTGACTGTAAGTGCTATGATATATTTTTCCGTAGATTTAACTAGTTTGTATTAATTGTTGCATGTCTTATTATCATTTTTTGTCTTATTATAGTACCAAGATGTTGTGAAACTATTCCTGTTAAATTGTATTTATGATTTGCAGTTCAGTAGTTTCAATATATTCGTGGGGTTCGTATTCTTTTGTATTGCTTAAATTTGACGCAATGCCAAAAGAATTTCCTGATCCATTAAGAAACATTTGTTAGAGATTATCCTCTATGTAAGAGTGTAGTACATTAAAAAATGTATGTTAAATATTGACAAAAAGATTGATGTTTTAAACAATCGATTTTCGGAAACATCGATATTTTTTGGTCGGTGCATCAATATCATCGATGTTTCAGTTTCCAACATCGATGTTCTGAAACATCGATGTTTTGCTATCGATGTCGCACCCCTAATAAGCACAAAAAAAAAAAAAAAAAAAAAAAGACTTTGTTTTAAAACACATACAGTAGGTCAAACATTTTAAGAATGACCAGCGGTCGATGAACCTTCTCTGAGTCTCTATGTAGTATTGTGCCCCCCTCCCCCTCCCACACACGAACGTTTTACATATAAACATTGATTTACGAAAAAAACTAAAAAAGGAAGAAACAATTGCAGCTTCAAAATGCAATTATCCGAAATATAACAGAGAACGAATAAACATTTTCCACTCAGTTAAACGATGTTTATGTGTTCTTAGTGAAGGAAAACGAGAGAACTGACCTTGACTGTGACTGTACGCATGGCGTCGGGGATGGAATTCTAGCGATCATTGACGTGCGCAAAATGCCTTTCCTTGTCATGAGCGCTTGGAATTTCTATAAATTGAATTACAATTAGCGAAGAATCTCAAATGACTTAATAAGTGCATTGTTTAAGATACTTCATATTTGTTTGTAAAAAAACTGTGATTTGCCAAACTGTCAGTAAGGGGTAGGACTGTCATTTTTGCCTTTAAACTATTGTGTACGCAATCCCAGAAAGAGAAAGATTGCGCATTTTCCTTCTTTCGGTGGAAGAGTCATTTCCACCACACCAGCAGGACTGCGGAGTCGGAATCGGAGTTGAATTTTCTGAGTTGGACTAATTTTGGAGTAAAGGGGTCGGAGGCGGAGTTGGGAGTCGAGGACTTGAAATCCCTAAAGTCGTATTCGGAGTTGGTCATTTTCCGACCGCCACTCAGCCCGTCCTTGCTTAGTCGGAGTCAGACTAATTTTGTGGTAAAGGAAACGGAGTCGGAGTAGGCAATCTTCGCTCTGACTCCGCTGCCCAGCACACCAGAAGTCTGCCCTAGGAACATCCAATGGTTTTCGACTGATCAGAATTGAGGTGTTCTGTCCACCACTCTCTGTAGCTTGTAAATATCCTTCAACTTATTTCATAACTTTATTAACAATTATTTTAGCTATCTCTATCTTGCTTGCTATTTTGGTTCAACCATGGAGTTTTTCCGTTGTTGTTTTTTTTTTTTTTCACAAGTCCAATTAAATGACATTCACCGCATGTTATATCTGATTGGTTTGTTAACCGATACTTCCAGCGGTTAAAAAATTGGTGTCATCGTTCAGGAATTAGGGTAGATTAGTCTGACCAGTAAATACATACTTAAGCACATCATGCAATACATCGACAGCTCGGATATGACATCCAGTATCGTCCTTGTAGTGGACTCATCAGTTTAGAATGGTCAGTAACCGAGCTGGAGGCAGATGTCTTCTCATTGAAGCTGAGAGTGCCAACAAACTGGTTGCAGCCACAAGTTTAAGGTGGAACTCATGATATAGAATTCAGTTAGCTGTTGGTCGTCACTGGCAACGCATTGCATGACATATCGTTAAAATGCACATGCAAGCTGCTTTGCCTTGATGAAATTAAATGATTATTGAGGAAATTAAATACATAAACAGAGTTTGCATGCTTATTAATTCTGCTGCATGTTTACTTTAAACCTTTCTTAATTTTACACCTAGTTTAAAAAATAAAAAAAGCAAACATTTCATTCGCAGGGGTGTGTCTATCTGAGCTTCGGAGTCGGAGTTGAACTGGTTTTTTTGCGTAAAGAAGTCGGAGTCGGGAGTCGAAGATTTAAAATTCCAAGAGTCGGAGTCGATCATTTTTGTTCCAACTCCGCAGCACTGGTGTTTATTCACTGGGGGGAATCAGCCACGAGTTTTCGATACGAAGTCAAATTACGAAAGAAAAAACGACCCTTCTCAAAGGGGGAAAACAGTGTTATGTGATACACTAAGCAGAAAAATAACTTAGAACACATGTTTCGAGTTAACAAAGATACTTTTTAAAATTGAAAATGTTATTAGGTATAAAAACGCAATATGCAGTTACAGCGAAGTTTGGTTCTTGTATTCTTGTCAGTAGAATTTCAGAGATTTATCGAAAAATAACTCACTTCCATTTTAAAGAAGACTTTTGTTGTTCAGATAGCAAAAATTGTGGTAGAGTCAAAATTTAAAGCACAATTAAGCTGTTTTACATTATTAGACAGCAAAACGAAATTACAGAAAAAAAAAATGATTTTGTTGAAACAATCATGATAAAAGAAGAGAAATTGGCGATAAATCAAAGATTGGATGAAGTCAAAACGCATAAAAATAACAATTTAATTGCAAAAAAAGAATTGAAATTTAGTAATACAGTAGTCTCCCCTTATATATATATATATATATATATATATATATATATATATATATATATATATATATATATATATATATATATATATATATATATATATATATATATATATATGAATCACGTTTGCTCTAAACAGTTTTAATTCTATAAATCGGATGATTCAATAAAGCGGCTAATTCAATGAAGCTGTGTCTTGTTCTGTTTCCGACGATTCGATTCAATAAAGAGACTGATTCAATTAATCATTGATTCAATTAAACGGCGTCCACTGTAGTAGGAACATGGTTGGCGTAAATTTATCGAAGGTAATTATTCTCGACAGAGGTAAAGTTTTAGTTTCCGACTAACATGAACTTATAAACTCTTTAAAACTGCTTTGTGCAATTTTAAAGTTGTAAGCTTTTAATTTTTTAAAAAATCTGAAGCTTTCAACGATGGTATAAAAATAGTTCACAGCATTAAAACTGAGCTTAAGAATGTACCATCATCTTGGTGGAATGTTGATTTGAAAGATAGTTTCACACTGCTGGCTTTAGCTGTTCCTGAATCCTGACGACTACATTTAACATCACTTATGATCTAGAAAATTTCTATCTATGGTTCTAGTTCAAGGATTTTCGAAGCCATAATGTGCCTAAGTCACGACAGATCCATCCTACGGAAGTTTTCACACTTCTTTGGGTGATTGTAAATAGTGACATCAATGTTTTCTTCTCTGTTTCTAGATTAAAATCTCTTTTGCTTTGTTGAATTGTTTTGAATAAGGGACCCGTTCCGAAACCACAAGAATCAGAAAGATGAAAGAGAGGCCCATTGTTTTTCAACTGATGGAAGAAGGTGTGTGCGTTTGTATTACTTAAATGTTTACCGTTACCAAAGTCAGTTGAAACGACGCCCCCGTAATTCTAAATACCTATCGCTTTCTCTCTTTTAACATAGAGAAAAATGAACTCAAATCGAGGGAACGAGGAACAATGAATGTTGGTACGGAGGCCACTGACATCTATCGAAGGTATTAGAAATTAATAGTAAAGAAGACAATTGGTTAATTTCTAAATTTAAATTTGAAATTAACAATTAAAATAACAATTTGATTTGAATTGTTTGGATCCATCTCCATAACAACGAATGTGTCGAATTGCCTCTAGGTAACGTTGTCCTCCGTACCGAAAGTCAATGCAGGCGTTGAAGGAAAATCACTTTTTGAGGCAAATGCGGTAGGCATTTAGTATTGTGGGGACGTTGGTTAAACTGGTTTATTAATGATTTAAATCAGGGATAGTCAACCTTTTATACCTACCGCCCACTTTTGTATCTATCTTAGTAGTAAAATTTTCTAACCGCCCACCCGTCCACATACATGGGGAGCATCATACGCTATAAATTAGGGTATTAACTTTACTTTGTAAAACTACATAAAGCAGAGTTATTGTAAGTTAAAGAATACAATTCAATGTCACTCAGTTTACTTATTAAATACCTCACATCGGACTTTCGCTAAGTTCTTCAGAACAAAATTTTATAAAGCAACTTACTGTAATTAACTTTTTATTTCTCCTTCCTGTACATAGAATCATGATGTCTGAACACATTTTTTTAATGAAATCCCTGAGACTGACGTTGCGAAACTAAATATTGGACATCTTGCTCAATTTTTGCATGGAACAGACGAAGATCTCCTCATCCGAAAAAATTCAAGAGGTTTCTTTTTTGGGTCATGATATGATTGTTAGCACTAAAACCTGATTCCACAAGATATGAGGTAAGGAAGGGAATCAATAAATTGAAGATCATTTTCCACATATATGGATATAAGTTCTTTGATATGATTGACAGCAGTAAAACCTGGTTCCACAATATAAGAGGTAAGGAAGGGAATCGATAAATTGTAGATCATTTTGCACATATTTGGATAAAAGACGGGCATTTCCCTAAGTTTTCGTAGTCACTATTGAATTATTTTTATTTTCTTCTTCATGCAGGTCTAATTTCTAACATTTCTTCTTTCAAAAAGTTCAGCTGTATCGGACAAAACTGCTACCACAGAAAGAAAAACGCCCACTAGTGGGCGGTTAGGGATGAAGATGACTCACTGATTTACGGCAGTATCTGCTGAAATGAGTTTTCGAGATATTTGAAGAAACAGCGTTTTGGATTCAATACTAACAATAGGGAAATGATCGAATTTGACATTCTTTTTTTCTAGCGGAAACCAAATAAGAAAGCTTGTACAATAAAGAAAAGCTAACGTATAATAGATGACAAAAATGTTTTAAAAAAAAATGAAAAGTTTGCTGTTACTACCCTTTATCAGCACACGGCAGTTTCGTCCCGTTAACCGGAACTAATTGGGACTATCAGAATTGTGAAATGGCAAAATAAATCTCATGCGTTACTCTACTAACAGGTAAGAAAACGTACCAGAAAATGTATTCTTCCATAACGAAAGCCATGGCATCAATAACGTAGGAGCATTAACGAAGCCAATTAAAACCAATGTCCATCAATTAAGCATTACTACGTTCGACTTTGAAATGGAAATACACTTTACTTATCACTCACACGTATCGAACAATTTTATTTTTTATTCGCACTTCTAAGTCACTAATCGCCATGTCACTAATTAACGAAAAACCGGTTCAATGTCGCTGTTGTACGATGCTTCAGATAGGATGGAAAAAATTATTCCGGCTCTGAGGTTTTTTTTCTTCATCATCAAGAGTTGACCTCCGTATTCGTAATGGAACTGAGGTGTTTCTTTTTTGTTCTGTTCAACGCTCTGGTTCGCGCCAATTTCGAATCACGAGATAAGACACAGTTGTGATTTAGAGGCCAAGCGCGATAGACAAAAGACAATGTATGATTTTTTTTTACCATACTGGCTGGAATTATCTGATCATCATTGGTTCGTCCCAATAATGGATTTCAACGAACTTCCGAAAGAAAGAAATTAACTATGGCTCTATCATTTCCGTAATTTTTCATTTCATTGAACTAAAACCAAACTAATTCATTTTTGATTTAATTCTCACTGCAAGTCATTTCCTCGCCGTGATTCAGTTAAAAAATCATCAACGCCATGCAACGATTGAGCTTACATTATAGAATGCAACGGTTGGTTGGGTATATTGGCACAGAAATAGGGACAAACTCAAGTATGAAACGCGATGAAGAGCGGTACAACAACCAGTAGCAAACAGAGGCTTGCACAGATGGGGAGAGGGTGGGGGCGAGAAGGAATATCTGTTGGCCCGGGACCGAGCCTGAAGGGGGCCCGAGATTTTTTGAATGAAGGGAGAAATATGTAGGGACGTAGGGGTGAACAATATGGAGGGGAGCTCATAAAAGTGATTTGTGACGGGCTCCAAAATTTCTGTGCACGCGCCTGGTAGCAACTATGTATTAAATTTTATGTAAATTTTACGAATAATATAAAGCACGAAGGAAATTTAACCTATAATGTGACTCTGATAAGTTAAGCTTTGACCTTGACAATGTTTACTTCTCTTTGCGGTGAAAGGGAGACGTAATTGGCGTTGAATTGTTTTGAGTAGCTTTCGCAGTAGTTTTGCAAAGTAATTGAAACTTAAATCCGCACCAATAACACGTCCCCTTCTCACTGAACCTTCCAAAAAGAAGTAAAGATTCCAACGGTCATAGCTCAACTTATCAGCGCCACACTATAGCTACTCCATACTAGGAGGTGCCGACCTATTGAGTGACTTAACATAATGCCTCTAAAATGTAGATCACCATCTGATAGGGAAAAATATTTCTGTTACAGATCTTACGAAGAACTGTGATAGAATGTCGAAGACCAAACTGATTTTAAAGCTACATGATGGTTTTAGCATCCAAGGAAGTACTTTATCTCAGACAACAGACCTTCTACCAGGGAAATAGCATGGCAAAAATTTACAAAACTTTCTCAAATTTTTATGAGCTCAGTCAAGGTGCCCCGCAAGGTTCAGTTCTTAGCTTGACACTTTTCAGTTTACATTTGACTGCGGTGGAGAAAACGCCTTTTCTGTGTTTCATACATAAAAATTGGAGTGCTTGCAGGTGAGGTTTTTCTTAATTTGCATGTTGGTTCAGCTTTCGTATTTTGTTTCAATATTGAAAAATGGTTAACCCACTAGACGGAATTCAGTTCCATTTACGTGATAAAATAAGGCTCGAATCATAAGGTCTGCACAGAAGCCTCAAGAATCTTGAACTTCAGTGTAAAAGTCAAAAAAAGCTGTTGTTGACTGTCTTTTCGTCCATTGCTCACTCTTTTTGTATTAATATGGAGCTTCCCTTAACCCTGAAGCACGTGTTAGCAATCTTTTGAAATTTTGTGCATTTGTAAATTATGTTTTCAACGAGGTTACACTTTTAAAAATTAATTTTTATAGTTTCATTGATCTCTCTTCCTATCCCCATCCTGATGCACTACACCCTGAACTTACTACTTTTCACATTATAAGCATCTTGCGTTCAGCAGAATATGTCACACTTTAAAGACGTAATATATACTACTCATAAGCCATAACAGACGTTGTTCCATGAAAAAATAATCCAGATAAAGGCGAAATTTATGTATAATTCATAGAAACTATTAAAAGGAAGCATTGATATTACCACTATTCCCACGTTTGCATTTAAAAACTTATTTGTTAAGGTCCATTACGATTCCACAGCTACGGAACGGGCTTTAAAATAATGAAGACTCGTTGGAATATATTCATTGTTATAATCTACGCTTGACTAGACACAGCATCATCCGTTGCCGAATCCTGCGTGATGAAGTTTTAAGATGGTGAGTCCATAACCAGAAAATAAAAGAAACGCTTCGCCTCTGGGGTTAATGTCTATTTGCAAGTTCATTTTCCAAAACTCATCGAACTGAGATGAACGTGTTAGATACAATTGTTTCCGGAAGCACATTTTATGATGTGTGAGCAGAGATGAATTCTCTTCCCATTGATTGTTGTTTAAAGTAATCGACCAAGTTAACCGATTCAACTGGGTTATAAATGTCTCAGACCACAGTTTTGTAAATGTACTACAGAATCTGTGCTTATTCATTTGTTGACCTCGCCTTTTGCGAATTGAGATCAAGTTATTTGAGCTATTAACCATTTTGCATTCTAAATTTTAGAATATGCATTGCAACCTTTGAGCATGGGGCCGTCCCGATGAGAGGTCACTGTGACCTACCAAAATGTTTCCTTATTCGGCAAATTTTGCTGACGATTCTTCACATTTTGATGACAATATTGCAACAGAGAGATTCTTTTTTCCTTTTTTAATTTTTTTTTCTAATTTTTTTAATGTCCTTTCTGGTAATAGTGAACTATGCAGCACAGCTTTTGTCAAGCATGTTATTGAATTCGGTCAAATGATAATCTTCTGCAGCAAAAACCATCTCTTAACTACGTATCGTAGTGCAATGTAAAAAAGACATTTTATGTGTTTTTCGTGCAAAAACTATTTTAATAAGAAGAGGAATTTCGCCTCCCTTCCCCCTCTGAGATTATTTATCAAAAAATTTCCTGGGACTGTGCAAATGATGCGGTGTTGCGTGGTAGTACACTGAACTAAAGCCCTAGGTAGTAGTTTAAGTAGTGACATGTCAGACATCTTGGAGCTAAATGCCGCTTTCTTCCTATGTCTTCTAATAACGAAGTACCGTGTTTTACTTCCTAATTGTAGTGTTTCTTGATTGCTAGTTAACATGGAGTTCATAAGAAACCATTATCAAGAAGCAAAACTTGCTACCTCACTATAGCAGCCATAGGAAGAAAGTGTCGTTTAGCCCTAAGAAAATAACGGATACGGGGGGGGGGGGGGGGAGATTGATTGAGCCGAGATGCAGGAACTCTCTTTTGGCATATGAAGTTCGGAAATCGTAATTTTAGACACGATCTTCAATAATGTTGCGGGGGGAAAAAAGATCTCCCTCGGAATTTTTTCAGAACTGTAGTCTTGAAAACGTAATTGTGGCACATCTCTTAAAGCTTGAGTGATAGGGATCGGAACTTTGCATAGAAAGTTTTTTGAAGTTCCAAAAACTCAGTTTTTGACTGTCTTAGATGACGTACGTTGGATTTCGGTTGCTCTCCCCTAAATAATTTTTTGAATTGAAGTCCAAAAACAGATTTGATGACCTGTTTTAGAAATGGGAGTTCCAAACTAAAAAAAAAACAATCTTAATTTGAGACAATCTTCCATGATTTTAGGGAGGCGGAAACTTTGAAATTTATAAAAGTGTAAATATTTGAAATCAATCGCGCCCTCCTTGAATATTTTCTGGATCCGTCCTTGAACCAAGGTGGCGGACGTTTCTCTACTTATTCTACGATTCTGGCGCTGTACACTGAACATGATATTATACCTCTGAAAATAACAATAGATTTATCGGCATTAGCCCCGTAGAAACGGGAAAGAGACATCACGGCTATGTATGCCATAGCATCTTTCGAAATTCGGTTCAAAGGCTTCCAAATTCAGTTCAGACGTGATCCCAAATGTGAACTGGGATTTGATGCCACGTTTATCAAAATCTGTTACAATAGGAGCTAAACGCAATATTACGATTTCTCCCACGTGATAATGTCTATCAAAATCTACTTCAGAGGTCACAAAAGAAGAAATTATGATTCTGAAATTGATAACGCATCCGCCAAAATACATTTATAGCGGTTCTGAATGTAATGCTACATGATTATCAATGGTGCTGAGAAACTTTCCGTTTTTTTCCCTCATAGAAAATGCAGTAGTGATCGAAATTATGGACACATTTAGATTCCCCCCCCCCCCCCCATATTTTGTATGCTTATAAAAATGATATCCATACATATCATTTTACAGAGAAACTCAATGCGTGAAAACACAAAATTCAAATATTTGCAATGCAAAAAAGTTACTACCCGTACTTTAACAATCACAGTTATGTTGTGGTTTGTAATGTTTAACATTCTTGCCGAATCATCGATCGGGTTTTTGGAACCAATCATATGTGTGTATAGTCCGCCTTGTTATCGTTGGCACTCGGCAAACTACAAAAAAAAAAAAAAAGCAATTATTTCATAAACAAGCCAGTTTCAAAATTTTAAACAAACAACGATGTTTCAACAAGAATACTTTTTGCGACGATGCTTGATTTTAGCTATATTGATTTTTATTATTTTCAATCACTTTTCAAGTACGAGGGTTCGAACTTCAATATAGTTGCAACTATTTATTTACATCTAATACAAAAATGATACATGCCACCAAGTTTTACAGACCTGCAATATAGTCACCAGTATTGGGTACAACCCGTTTCCAACTATATGGAATTCACAGGACATCTGTAGCAACGCCTATTCAGTCGGTATTTAAAATGGAGCGGTAAATACTACTACAAGAATCTCTGGAACAGTTCTGAAGCAAATGCCACGATGTAATTCCTTCATTTTAGGGATTATACGTCAAAGTCGCTTGTGATTTTGAGTCAGTTTAACTCTTAAAGTCACTTGTGACTTCGACTTATAAACCCTAAGTCGAAGGAATCACTACATGAATTTGCTGCTCCAGAGATTTCTGCGGCATTAGACTGCACCACTTGAACTACCGACAGAACAGGCGTTGTTACAGGTGTCCTATGACTTCCACATCGTTGGAAACGGGTTCTATACAATGCTTACATTGAAAGACCGTAAAAAACTTGGTTTCACGTATCGCTTTCGTATTAGATGTAAAACATAGCGGCCACTTTACAGTTGAAACAAGTCATTATTATCCTTTGTTGTGCAGACTGGAAGAAATACTTTTTTTTTGTGTAATCAAATTACAATTATTGCCCCCTTGTTTCTTTTGTACTGCAAATAATTGACTTTTGATTTTTGTATTGAATTCAGAATGTAATCCTCTTTGAAACGATGTCTAAGAGTTTGCATTTTGTGAAACGTAAGATTTTCTGTAAGCATACAGTAAAAAGCTTTAAATTTTCCAAAAGTGTCTACAATTTCACCACTACTGGAATACGAGGGAAAGTCATTGAGTGACAAACGATGATAAAAAAGAATACTTTTAAATTACTATCACTCGGAAGTTTTTATTTTTTTCTACAAAATCTATAAATACATCGTATACATCGTAAAATCCACATAATCTAACTATTAGGTCCACTGAAACAACATCTTGGAAGCAAACAATTTGCAGATGATGTCGACGTTCAACATGAAGTCGTTTTATGGAAAAGACAGCTACCCAAAGAATAATTATGCACCTGAAATGGCGGCTCTGATAAAACGATGGGAGCAGGGGCACTTCAAACTTCAAATTTTCGGAGGGCGAAAATTCTCAATTTGTCGAATGGAACACCAAATTTTGCCGAATGATGATAATTTTGTCGAATGGAACACCAAATTTTGCCGAATAATGATAGTTATATCGAATGGAACACCAAATTTTGCCGAATGGAACTTCAAAGTTTGCCGATTAGTGATAATTTTTCCGGATAAGGAAATCCCAGTAAGGTCAGAGTGACCTCCCGTGACTTCCTATCGGGGCACCCCTGGATGGGAAAAGAGTATACCAACGCTGCTGGAGATAGTGTGAAAAAACAAGTTTCCAAATAATTATCAAGGTAATTTGTTTTTTGTTATTTTTCGCAATTTACTTAATGACTTTCCAATTTATATACACGAATACACGATATGACCAAAACTATTGGGACACTTTCAGAAAAATCAAATTTTTAAGGATTTCTCGAGAAATAAAAGACCAATTGCTTTGTAACGTTTGTCGCATAAAAGATATGTTTTAGCTGTCATTTTACATTGAAAGTTATATCACCCATGCATTTAGGGGACTAGCAACGAATTTTGGAGAACGAAAATGTTTTTTGATCATCGTTCAGCTGAGAATAAGCCGTAAATTTCAGAAATTAGTTTTCCTACCATGTACAATTATTTTACGTACTTTCGAGAAAATATCACTGATATTCATGAACATATAAGCACTTTTTTCAGAACTACGATTTATTTGAAGCTTTTTGACTCAAAACACGCAAAGTTTTCCATCAAAAGTTGCCAAACTTTCAGAAAAGTTGACAGCATACAAAAGAAGTATAACACAAAAATTTGAAATTCAAATGTTGAAAATTGGATGAAATATGAATCTTTAAAGCAATTAATTTTTCTATGCGCATGTGCGAACGATAGCAATTTATAACTTTCATAGTCTAAACCTCAACTACATTTTCCAATCCATAATAATAAAAAAAAAATTCAGTTCAATATCTTAAAAATTCGAAAAGTGATCAGCGTTCTAATAAGCTGAATTTAAATAGCTCTTAGGCTGACTACGAATCGTGAGGGATCGTTTGCAAATAATCTGTTTTATTATGAATCACACTGAACGATTGAAAACAAATGTTGCAATCTTGCGAACGACCCCTAACGTGTCGTCGCCTGTCTAAGATCTATTCAAATTCGGCTCATTATATTGCTAATAACTTTCGGAATTTTTAAGATATTGAAATGGAATTTTTAAATGAGTTGGAGAATCTAGTTAGGGTTTAGATTATGACAGTTATAAATTGCTATCTTTCACGCATACGCAGAGAAAAATTAATTGCTTTAAATATCTATACTTCATCAAATTTTCAACATTTATTTAGACGTTTTAATATTATATTTCTCTTGTGTGCTGTCAAGTTTTCTGAAAGTTTGGCAAGCTTTGATGAAAAACTTAACGCGTTATGAGCTAAAAACCTTCAAACAAAATTTGTAGTTCTGAAAGAAATTCTTATATCTTCATGAATATCAGTGATATTTTGTCGAAAGTACGTAAAATATTTGTACATAGTAAGGTAACTAATTTCTGAAATTTACAGCTTATTCTCAGCTATTTACGATAAACGATGATCAAAAAACATTTTTGTTTTCCTCAATTTGTTACTGGTCCCCAAAATGCATGGATGATATAACTTTTGATGGAAAATGACAGCTAAAACATACTTTACATGCGACAAAAGTTACAAAGCAATTAGTCTTTTATTTCTTGAGAAATCCTTAAAAATGTGAATTTTTGAAAGTGTCCCAATACTTTTGGTCATATAGTGTATGTAATGCATATATTCAAATTTTCCACCTATGCATTTTGAATCAAAACGTTAGAGGTTCGTTCCATTTTTGCAAACAAAATGTAGAAACCAAAAAACTCCTACAAATTCACTTACTGGCCAATGAATTAGAAACCTTTGAGATTTGCATTTGAATGCGTGCTATGGATGAAGCATGCAAATTTTTTGTTGTGTCGTGGGTTCTGTTGGCATGGAAGGGGTGCCCCGTGCTCCTTGTGGGCAAACAAACCGACACGCGATACCTAGATATCCTGGCAGTCAAGTGCACACAGCAATGGTGCATTTTTATCCTGAGAGCGACGGATACTTCCTGGATGATAATGCAACTGTGCATCGTGCCAGAAGTGTTGAAAATTGATTCGCTGAGTATCAGTCTGATTTTTAACACCTTCCCTGGCCACCGCATAGTCCGGATCTTTTTCCCGTAGAAAATGTGTGGGATATAGTGGAAAGACGCATCTGACAGCACTCTCTTCTTCCATCTAACTTACAAGGTCTAAAAAGCTGCATAGCCAATGCATGGAATTCTCTATATATAAATGCACTCTCCAGAAGCTTGTACAGAGCAGGCCAAATTATTAGACTACAGAGTTTTTTTTTTTGTACACTATTTGTACTAAAATACTATTTATTTTACTGTTAAAATAATCTGTTTTACTGTAAAGTTACATCAGTAAACATACTGTACACTGATTTTTACGTTATTTTAGCATGATTAAAGTTTGCAGGTGGCAGCGCTGTCTGCTTTGTTTATGCTTTTTGTTTATCTACCTACCAGGAACATAACCTCAATCAGCTTAAACAGTTCACTAGTTCTTTTTATTAGTGTGTTCTGTTATATTTAAAAATAGTTTTAGGTAGTTAGTGAGTATGTGAGTATATATAATAGTGAGTATAAACACTTTTTTACCTCCTTTTTTAAAAAGCTAAGAAATGGTGTAAACCTTGTGAAAAGCATGCCAAAAAGACTTAAAATGCTCATCAAGAACAAGGGAATGCATACTAAATATTTGATAATTATTTCACTGTCCGTTAATGTGTCTATAGTTACGTAATCAATAAAGAATTTGCTTTTAAAACAGTCTTAGTGTAATAATTTGGCCAGCACTGTAGATTCGATGCCCAAACAAATCAGAGCATTTATCCGTGCAAAAGGTGGTGCAATAAAATATTGACCTTGGGTTTCTTATTCATTGGCCAGTGAGTGCATTACTAAGTGCTTGTTATGCTTTACCGATAATTTAAGTTCAAACATATTCGCAACTCCAATAAACTATTGAGGGCGCTTCAGCCAGTGTCTAATGGTGAATTAAAAAAGGTAAAACAAACAAATGCCGTAACTTATAACTTGCTTTGACGCTTAGTGAATGACAGAAATTTTTCATCGTGTTTGTGGGAAGCGTACTTCTCTATTCTTCTGAAATTACATTACACCACAAACTGTCTGAAGCCTGTAATTTACCCCAAAGAAAACACGTGGAATGGAATGTTTTACCTTTTTCTTTAGTATTGTTAATCACCGCAAGATAGCGTATTCGAGCTCCGGAGTTGCAAATAACGGGAAGTAAATGAAAACACCCAGATAGACTGACAGTAGTAAAATATCAATTTTTTTTTGCTTGGATTTCATATTAAAAATAAAAAAATCTGCATTCTTGTAATCCATAAAGAGAAAAAATATTTCTACAAACGTTTAACAATAGTTTTCGCTGACATTTCTTTATAATTATATCTTGCGTGTTTTAGGATGTAATGTCGCTCTTTTTGACCTAACAATTATTTCTCGTAATTGCCAGATTCGGGAACGAGATATCAGTTCCGAACATTTTGTCGGAATCATTGACCCAAACAACTGTCAAATAAAATGTGGTGTAAAAAAACGCAGACACAGAACAACTCTAATCTCGTTACATCGGTATCAAAACACACGCTAGGATGTTTCCCGAGCGCTGTGATTTATAAATAGACATTCGAAGAGATAGCAGTAAATGTCTTTTGTTTGAATCATCACACTGGAAAGCTCGGCAAGAAAAGACGGTAGGAACACAAAATTCAGCTTCCGCCATTTTTGAATTGATCACTGTTGTGACCTTTTCGTTTGAAAGAAGTGAGGATTCTTTATGTTTTGCACTCTTCACTCTTATTGTTTCGGCGTCTTCTTAAGAAAAGAATTATTTATACTTTGGCTGCAACAGAGGAAAGAGGGATTGTTCAATTTTAAACTCTAGACATTATTATAAGCGGTGCTTTTGTCAATGTGCTACTTTTATTGTGTTAGTAGTTAGTAGTTGCAACTTTTTTCAGTTAAAAACGTTTTCTTTTTTGTTCCAAAACTGTATTACAAAGTTTTAAGCAAACAGCACGTAAAAAAATAATTGAAAGAAATGCTTGAAGTCCTACATAGCATTGAACTAGTTTTTTTTTTATCATCCTACTTCTTTCTTTTTACCAGATGTAAAAAAGAGCTCCTTTTTTTACATCTGGTTTTGAGAAAAAAGTATTAGATTCGTGAACTTTTTCGAATTTCGACACATTTACACGTTTTTAGGTGTGCCACAGCCAGTAGTTCTGCCGCCCTAGGCGATATTGACAAGTGTCCCCCCCCCATTAAATAATAATAATAATAATAATGTTGTTGTTGTCGTGTCTAATGACGTGCAGAGTACGAAAGGTTTAGATCCCCCCCCCCCATTCTA
Source organism: Uloborus diversus (assembly GCF_026930045.1). NCBI lineage: Eukaryota > Metazoa > Arthropoda > Arachnida > Araneae > Uloboridae > Uloborus > Uloborus diversus. The sequence goes on from NC_072736.1 coordinate 84,567,531, forward strand.
ATGAATGGTGCAAATAATAATATATTAGTAAAATAAAAAAGTAGTAAAGTGCTTAAAAATAAAGTGAGTTTCTAGTTAAATTCCAAACTAGGTTTTGAATATCCATGCACTGCTACACGTTATTATCTTTTTTAACATTAAAGTAGTGCTTCTTATAGCACTGAAACATATATTATTATTTTAAAATTACTTTTAAATCATGCAATTTGCTCCTCCAAAGTTAAATTTGATTTCTTTTAAATTCCGAGCTATGTTTTGCATATCCAAGCACTGGTACATACTCTTAATTCTTTTTTATTTTATTTTTATTTATTTTTAGCATTGAAGCATTGAATCCTATGGCGCTGAAACAGATATTCGTTAAAAAAAAAAGGTTCACTTTTTAAAATTTGTCGCCCCTGAAATCTGCCGCCGTAGGCGGCCTCCTAGGTCGCCTATCCCAGGAGCCGGGCCTGACTGCAGCCATTTTGACCATTTGTGGAAAATGTCTATCTGTATGCGCGAGACCGGATTTTCGTGACCGCTCTAGCGCAATTACGCCGCTCTACATAAAATTTGATACACATATGTACCCTCATGTGAACTGGTGAGCATAGATTTTGTCGCCAATTCCTCCAAAGAAAAGAAACAACCTCACATTTTCTTCAGTATGCGTGTTTGCTATGTCCCAGGAAGTAAAGAACGGATCCAGAAAAAAATTGGTCCGTCCGTACAGATCTCAAAGGGTACAAGAGCTGATATAATCGATCATTCCTGCCCGCTAATTATGACTGCTATTTGTCTAGAAGCAATGGTATGATTTACATGAAATTTTGAATAAAAGTAAACCTTCACAGAAACTGGCGCAGGTTCAATTTTGGCAGAAATCGCTACAAGCGGGACTGATTTTTGTCATCTTTTGCCGAGTTATACAGCTCTTTTGAATCAACAATGGGAAAGATAAATCACATTAAAATGTTTTCACTTACGATTGCCTCGAGAAAAACTTTCACGTGATTTAATTGTTGGCAAATAACTGGAATTTTTATCAGTAGCGGTCTTCGATTTTTTAATAAATAAAATGTTTGTTATTAAGGTAGGAGAAACTAGGGAGGTTTGATCCATAGGGAGACTTGACCCATGAGGTTGTTTTCTATGAAAAGGATATTTAGGAAAAATTTGAGTCATATTATATTGAGTCAGTTTTAGGGCCTTAAACTTTAGTGCAAACCGAGGTCTTCAATTGAAAAAATGGCCAAGAGTGTTGGTTATCGAAATCTAGACTCAATTTCCGCTTAAAACGTCAACAAATTTTCTGTAAAAGTTGTTTCTTTACCAGCGTCGTACAATTGCAGTGTAATTAACGGTAGGAGAACTAGGGAGGTTTGACCCAGAAGGTGATTGACCCATGAGGATTCTTTCCACGAAAAGTATATAAAATTTATAAAAGTATATAAAATTTTAATCATATTATTGGTTGACCAGTCACACAACAGTATTTTATAGGGACAAGCCATTTCAGAATTATCAGTGGTTTTCAAGAAATTCAGTGTTAAATAATACTGCACCCTTCAATTAAAATTTGAAAATTTTAGAATTTTTTAGATTTTAACTTCCTTTTTTGAGGGAAATGAATGTTGAAAGTATGCATGTTTTAGTCACTTTTCTATCTATACATTGATATGCAGTAGTTTTATACAGGGTGTATGGACACAGCGTCAGTGTCGAATTTACTAGGGGGGCGGTGAGGGCGACCGCCCCCTCCGTGACCGTCATTTTCAAAAACCAAATTTCAATCAAGTACATTCCACAAATTTGCTTTAGATTAAATTTAGACAGTAAGTGTAGTAGAGGATGGACAGTGTTACCCACTTTTTAATTTGAACCTAAGCTCTCCCTTCCTCCTTTTTTTGACCTTTAACAGTTTTTATGCTTCTATATGTGTCTTTCAACCTTTTTTCTTCCTTGAACTACACTATACTGGTAAGATAACACATTGCTATGACTTAGAATAGTGGTTTTCAACCCTGGGGGTGATAACCCCCAAAGGGGAGATATGACACTTCAAGGGGCAATAATTTAGTGAGGGGCGATAGTGGTCGAGTTATTTAAAAGACAGGATAAAGGGGGGCAATTGACTCTATACTCCCCTACATGACGGGTTTGGGGGGGAGGGATTGCTTTTACGGTTTTCAACCGCCACCCCCCGTGAATAGGATGTAAATCCGCCCCTGCACAGCGTTTACAGACCTTCAGGGCAGATAGAGTACACCGAGACGATGGTAAATCACATAGCAATGCATTGTCGGAAACGCTTTCCTGACGCGATAGTGAAGGCACAAAGCACAAGAAAAACATAACACGAATAAGAGGAGTCAGAAAATATGTTTAGTATTTTGAATACAGCAAAAATACTAGCAAGTTTTTGTCTGGTGTACACGATAGATGTTGCTACGTAAACCGAAGCATCAGATGACGGTGCATGCGTACACGTGATTTTTAATACACCGGGAAGTACGGGACACGCCCTGTATTTTCGCTATCGTTCGATCTTCAATGTGCCGCGGATGTGAGGTATGCATCATGGCCCGGGGTCGTAATTTCGAACACCGAATGTGAAAACGATTGTTGGCTCCTTAATGTTCTTTTTTTTCTTAGTTTTTGCTCTACTAAGGATAATAAACACGTTTTTTTCTTTTTTTTTTCTTATTCGTGTCTTGTCTTTTTGGAGATTTGTGTCGTCACTACCGCCCAAGGAAAGCGTTTCTGATCATGCATTGCTATGTGGTTTCCCATCGTCTTCTAGATTTACTCTATCTGCCCTGAAAGTCTGTAAACGCTGTATTGATACACCCTGTATAACTTTAATCTAAGTAGCTAAAAATTTAAGGTAAATAAAAGAAAACTACCCAGGGAGCTTTGACCCAAGTTAACTAGGGAGACTTGACCCAAAGACTAATTTGATGCTTTGTTTAATTTGACGGTTTTACAATGAATTTTTATTTTTGAATAGATAAAATATTGCCATTTAAGCCTAAGGATTTGATTTTATTCAAGCAATAACTTTAATATTGTGAATATGAAGGCCTGATTTTTACTTCCTTTTACAAAAAAGGAAGTATTGTATTCGCGAAAAAGTTTTCACTCGAAAATCGACCTAAATTTCCATTTTGCTCACCCCCGAATAAATGTTAAGTGTTTTTTTTTTTCGACTCGACCACAGATGGATAAGAGCCTAAAAACTATAGACACGCGAAATATCCATTTTGACGATTTCCGAGTTAATTACAACGAGTTTTCTTGTGACGTCTGTATGTGCGTATGTGCGTATGTATGACGCATAACTCAAGAACGGTATGTCCTAGAAAGTTGAAATTTGGTACGTAGACTCCTAGTGGGGTCTAGTTGTGCACCTCCACTTTTGGTTGCATTCAGTTGTTTCTAAAGTGGTTTTTTTTGCCCCTTTTTGGGGGGAAATCATTGTTAATTTCGATGTAAACTCAAGTGATGTTATAATTTGGCCGACACTTGGCAATATATCGTTAGTCTTTTGGTCGCCAAGTTTTATCGCCAACTTGGCGACAAATTGGACGATTTTTTTTTTTCAATTTGGTTTCAAATTCGCCACTGTTGGTGATATTTAGAAAGTAAACTATTGAATCACATTAAAATTGCCAATAACGGGGAAATGACTTTAAATTGGAGTAAAAGGAAGTCATGTGATGCGCACATCAGCTCGTTTGTTTTAGTGAAGGACTATAATGTATCATATTTTGGTCTAAAAATTGTTTTTATTTCACAAATGACTAAAATACTTATAATCTTTTAGCCCAATGAGTTGTTACTTAGTAAAATAACTGAAATATTGCTATGGTCTCATTTGATAAAGTTTTAAATTCGACTTCAGCTTTTCTGCTGATGTGGAGTAAGATTAGTGTTAAAAATACATATGTAACACCTCCCCACCCCACCGCTAAAGAGTGAACATTTTGTGTATTCACTTCGAGTATCACTTATTAAAACAAAAAACACCATCAAACCTGCATTTTTGATTTCAATATCTATGAGTCTTCTTACATTCATGAGGTCGGTCATGTCTCCCTAAGTGTTGGGTCAAGTCTCCCTATTTCTAGGTACAGTTGAGTCATATGCAGACTTGAGGAACATAATTTTTTTTTGTACCATTTATACTTAGAATTATGCTATTATGTTTAGCCATAATAATGTGCAAAGTTGCAAGCTTTTTATTTTTATTTCGTTTTAAATTATCTTCAAAAAAAAAAAAAAAAGGAAAATAAAAAAACAGAAAATTGGGTCAAGTCTCTCTAGTTTCTCCTACAAGGCTTTTAAAATTATTTTCGATCTTCGCTTTTTTGGTTCTGCTTCTGCGAATAGCAGAATACGTTGAAACCAAGAATTCGTCAGATGAATAAAGAAGGAAGTTTCTAATGCGTCCAAAGGGTGTATGGAAGATGGGAGTATGTTGCTTTGCTTTGAAAGGTAAAGATAATATTGAACTCAGATTTTAAATGCAGGAAAATAAGTTAATGTCGAGAGAAGTAAGTTTTCGAGATACACACATATTTTGGACTCAACAGCGTCAAGGGCCCCCATATAGAGGGGCAAGGGGGGCGCTCGAGACCCCCTTTGAAATTAGAACTTTCTTGCTTTTAGTACTTTCTTCTTTGCAAAAATGCAAAAACATTTCTTCTCCAGCCATTAATGAATAAGTTATTAAAAATGTCAAACTTTAATGACTCCAATCTGTACTGAAATCAATTTCCACGCGGAAAATATCCAGCTAAACCACGGGGAAAATATTTGAGCCCCCCCCCCCCCTTGCAACTTTGCATATGGGCGCCCATGAACAGCGTCGAAGTATTTAGCAAGAATAATATCGAATATTAAATTGTACGAAAGTGTGCAAATATGGGAAGATTTTGTGATCGCTTCGAGTAATTCAGGGAAAATAATGCCAAATTTAATTTTAAAATTTGGAAATTTCCAATTCAGGAAGATTTTTGAGATAGTTGGGCTTAGATTGTTTTGTAGCTTGATCAACCAGGTTAAGAGTAATTCCTTTTTGCATTCAGGTCTCATCTGCCGCTTTCTCTGTATACGATCAACTCATACAGAAGGTACAAACTTACTGAAGTTTTGTTGCTGCCAGTACGTGCCCTATCTCAATTATGACTCCGTTGTTCAGAAAAGGTTGCCTTCCAATGTTCTACATCGCTCAAAATTCAGAGATGAAAGTTCGATGTGACCGATAAGGCTCCACAGTTCAGTATAAAGACAGTTCACTCTAGTGGCCTTTTTATTCATTGTTCTACTCCGTCCAGCCGGTCAGCCACTCAACCCAAACATTTTAAGACGTCTGGTCACGTGGTGATGGATTTATGGTCGACACTGGCCAGTGCACTCGGCCACAGGAGGGAAAAGAAATGAAGGATATTTTTATTTCGTGATGTCAGGATTAGTGGTCTTCTTTCCAAACAGAGCAGAAAGGGTGGGGTTAGCTTTAGTGCCAGAGTTTTTATACTTGAAAATCCGCGAAAAAATGGTCTCAACGTTGGTTTCTGTAGATCACAATTGAGTCTGGAGATTTGAGGAACGAGGAATAATGCTCCTAGAGATTGGGAGGATCAAAGGGGTATTTTGGGCCAAATTGAACCAGGCGATTTGATAAATAAGCAACCATACCAGAGACTGTGGAGTTTAACCTACGGCCGGTGGGCTATATGTGGCCTACAAAGCTGATGCGTGTGACCGGTTGTTATATTCAAACTTATGAATCGAAAAAGGTATTTCGGAGCCTTCCAAAACAACAGATCATCTTCACTCGATTTTTCGACTGCCTGTTTCAAATTCGAGAACAAATACATCAACGCTCTTTAGAACGACCTTCCATTACTGCGAACTTTCCATTACAACGACCTATGCATGAAGTCCATTTTGCTATTCATAGATATATTGTTTAAATATTCCAACATAAGGTCCAAAATTAAACTTTAACTTTTTTGCGATTATCAAGACTATCAATTCGAAAACTGATAATTAGCAATTTTATTTTTCTAAAGATTAAATATTGCGATTGAAAGGAGTTGTTTGGTGGGGTGAAAGAGTACTTCAAAGAGTTGATGAGAATTGCATACGAGCGATAGACGGAATAAAAAAAAAATTTTGTCGAAAAACAGAAAACAGCTGCACTATCTTTAAAAAAAAGTAAACCATGTTTTTGAAAACGATCTCAAACAAAGCAGAAGCAAACCACGGTCTCTAATTTAAAAAGTAACAAATTTCTATCAATTGTTTTCAATGAACATTCCACTAAACGTATTTGCCCAAATGTAAGATAGTTCAATTATAAATGTTAAGAAATAGTTTTAAGTGCAACCATTTATCATTTTGTTACTTTCTTGTTTCTCTATTAAAATGAAGTATAACTAGTAAAAACTACTCCAGTAATATGTCTAAACTTTTTTTTTTGTATCTTGTAAATTTACGTTGGTTATAGTGACCTCTCGTTATAGCGACTGATTTTCTTAGGACGACAAGAGTTGTTAAAACGAACATTGACGCTAGTGAGAAATTGCGGCAGTGAGAAGCTAACAGATGTAAACGGACTTTTAAAAGGTTTGTATAAACACGTACGATGTTCTAATTCTGTACAGGCTTTCATTTCAAAATTTCTCAAATGTTTGCCGTCTCGCTAACAACTGTTTTGCATTCGATGATGTAAAACTTATTTTGAAGAAGCATTTAAACCTATTTTCTTTTTACCAACAGTTTTTCGCGCTAACTGCCTTCATTGGAATAAAACCAAAATATTTTCATCGATGTTGTTTCAAGTTTTTGTCACAAGCTGTTGAGTTTTTAAGGAAGAAGTATCAGGAGGTTAAGAAAAAGTCTGCTAATAGGGTCAAACCTGGTTGCGTCGGTGTCAATTGGGGCATTCAAACCAACAACAGTGTTTAGGTAAGAATTTTAACTACCTTAGTGACTTGAATGAAAAATCTTCGTGTTAGTGTTTGCGTATGTTGGCTACACAAATCCGTTCTGTGTATGAAACACTGAGCTCCATAATAACTTAAACTAGCCAGATTGTGATGGATCGTTTTTATATTGGTGTACAACTGCTAAACCACCAAAAGGAAGTAAGAAAGCCATTTCTTTTAGATGCGAAAATTCTTTCTTCAAGCAAGTTTACGGTTGTTTATTGTATTTCTTCTCATTTGATAGAAAGGGTCGTTAGAGGTGCGATGTTTTCGAAAGATGGATGTTTTTGTTAAAATATCGGTTGATGTCTTTATAAAATCAATGTTTTGCTTTCGAAGTTTTCCCGAATCGCTGCTTTTAGATTTAGATTTATTTTAGAAGGAAGAAAATTCCAATTAGAACGAAAGTTTCTGCATGAAAAGTTGCAGTCTGTGTGTGAATCGAGTACTGCTTTAGTCATTTTATTCCAAACTTGTTATCCCTGCGCCCCTTTTCTTATCACAAAAATTGTTTTGCCCCCTTAAACTTTTGTAAGATTCTGATAAATGCTACATCCTAGTGTTACAATTTATTAAATGGGTAGGAAAAACAATACTATGCTTTACATAAAGTTGTTTTATTGCATCAAAACGTATTTAGTTATTATTATATTGTAATATGAATGCTAATAATAGCTTTACTACATGTTACATTCAACAAATAGTATAAAATTTCAGACCAATTAATGTTTAAAATACAACATTAGTGAAATAATAATGCAATAAGTTTGATGCGTGGTCTTGATTTTGAGCTCAAATTGTCTTAAACCGTGTTGTTATTGAAAAGATATTTCTGTTACCGCTCAAATCCCAATGTGAAAGCGATGATGTTTTGGTTTTGCTGATTCTTATTTTCCATCAACAATTTGCCCTTTTTTTTTGTTCAAAATTTTCATAACAGCTTTGTGCCCCCCCTTACAATAATTCCATGCCTCCCTGGGGAGACGGACTCCTCAGATGGGAAAACACTGGCTTAAGTACTTGATTACTTAACCTTTAAATAATTGCCTGAAGATAATATAAATGATGCAGTGAGAAGCAGGACTGCGGAGCCGGAGGGAAAATGGCAAACTCCGACTCCGGGAATTTTAGAACCTTTGACTCCGACTCCGTTTTCATTGGCAGAGTTGCAGAGTTTGAGGAAAAATGACCGACTCTAATTCTGACTCCAACTCTTGAAATTTTAAACCTTCGACTCTCGACACTGACTTCGACTCATTTACCCCACGATCCATCCGGCTCTAACTCTTCGACTCCAACTCCGCAAACTAGTGGGGGTAAAGGGATTTAAGCCGACGCTTTAAGTTTTGAGTAAAACTCGAACTAAGTTGAAACCATAGGTAGGTTTTCGATGAGTAGTTTTTTTAAATGATGCTGTAGAGCAGCCCATACCATCTCTTGCACCAGAACAGATGAGAGTTTATTCTGTTACTGTTCTGTCACTTGTTAATATCCAAATTTTTAATTTTGGTCCTTCACCCATTTGCCCTAGGTGCTTTAAATGATCACTAAAAACAGATGGAAGCATTGGCGGCTGTTGCCCCAAAAAAGTGGGAGATTAAAAGAAATGTAGGTGTTAGGGGGCGTGACCCCCGAAGTTGCTTTTTTTTTTCTTTTTGACAAGACAAACTAAGATAATATCGTCGTAAGAGCACACATGAATTAAATATACAATGCGACTTCTTGTCACTTAGTTCACGTACCTGGAGCGTGTGCAGTGGGACTCAGGAGCATGCGCAGAAATTTTGGGGTCCGTCCCGAATGACTTTTACGGGGCCGCCTCCACATTGTTTATCCCTACGTCCTTATATATATTTCACCCCTCATTTTAAAAATCTCGAGCATCCTTAAGGCTCGGGCCCGGACCAACAGGTATCCCCCCCCCCCGCCTCTGCCCATGCCCCTGACAGGGGCTCACACAGAAATTTTGGGGCCCCTCACAAATGACTTTTACGTGCCACTCCACATATTTTGTATCCCTACGTCTCTACATATATTTCGCCCCTCCTTTAAAAAATCTCGGGCCCTGAACTAACAGGTGTCCCCCCCCCCGTGCACTCCCCTGCGCATGCACACTCGTGATTGCGAAAAGCATAATTTAAATTAGAGATGTCAAAAATTCAAAGCTCCTTTTTTTTGGGGGGGGGGGGGGGGCAGAAAATTCTGATGGAAAGCCGAAGCTTCCTGAGTTTTGTTGAGTCGTACCTGATGACTCTGAACAAGCGTGCCGGAGTTCCCGGAAGCAACGAGGCGTGCTGCACGTCATCGTCGGCGTGTGGCCACTGCTCACAGGCCTCGGGTTGTTTAAGCGGATAATTGGGGGAAGACATTCGCCTCCGCGGTTCCTTCACCTGTTGCGATTTTTAAGGTGTGATTGACTCCGCCGAGGGAGGTTCGTCGTTTAACGTCTTTTGTGTCGCTTCCATCCGAATCCGAAGACATGGCTGCCGTTTTATTTTATTTTTTATTTATTTTTTGTCTTGTATTTCAACTTTACATTGTTAGAAATTCAGAAAACTTTAAAGGTACACATCACTGCAAAATGGAGTGTTTACAGCACAGAGCAATTTTACAATATTTTGTACCGGAAAAAATAAGCAATTGCTGCACTAATTCATACACCACGTAACTTACGGTGTGAAGCATATAATTCTCACTTCCTACTCTTCTTTTAAGTCTCAATAGCCGCGTTCAAAACACTTTTCGATCCAGTAAATCCCCGCTCTGGCTCCGCAAAAAAACGATTGAAAAATTCCCCGTTTCCATGTAAAAAGAGGTTTCCCATTGTACCACAGAAAGCGGTTTTTACCCAGCATCCTTAGCGGCTAGTAGACGAACTTGTTTCGCGTAATGCATTCTGGGTAAAATTCCGCTTTACTCCCAGAAGTAAGCAGGAGGAGAAAAAATCCACATATACCCCGCAAATAACTGGATTGTGGTGAAAAGCAGGTTTTTTTCCGGGGTCGAAAGCGTCCATGGAAACGGTCCTATTCAGTATAGGGGCTAGTGCGCTATTCGGCAAACAATGAGAAGGCAGGTTCGAACCCCCCGCCACTTGCATCTCGCTCTGTTTAATCAGCGCAACTAACTGCACAGCGTTCCCGATTTCTCTTCCGTAAAATTTTACAGGAAAATAGGAATTTAAGGTAAAAAATATTCGCTACATGGATGCCAATCCTATTTACTGTAAATTTTTAACAGTGTGTAACTTCACAATTTCTTCGGACAACGTAAAAATAATAAAATTCGCTGATCCTGTGATTTCTACTAGAACGTATTTTTCATTCTATGAAAAACGCAAATTGTTGAACCGTTGTATGTCTAACCTATCTTAATAATCTTGCTTCGTCGAAAATTATCTCTTTCCCTGATTTTTTAGTATAATTCAACGTTTTCACTATGTTTATCTCGAATACATTTTTCCATGCGCGGCTCGCACGGGTGATGGGGACATGGAAGCAACTGGCCTCTCATTTTAAAAAGTATAAAATGACCTTGCCCCTCTACTTTTCTAAGTTCAAAATTAACAAAGGATTGAAAAATGATAGTGTTTATCAGATTTATGTGTTTAAAAAAATTAAAAATTGACTTGATAAGTGCGTGTTTTAAATTTTCTCATGTTATTATTTCATAAAAATTAAAATGGAACTTTAAACTGGGGTGGGGGGGGGGGGGGGAGATGAGAATCGACTGTGGCGGCTCATCTCGATTTTTGAAGCCGTGTTTTGAATTTGTTAGAAAATTATATACCCAATAACGACGGTAAAATCTAATAATATATATGGTACAAATTTTCCAGAAAAAAAAAAAAAAAAAAAAAGCAAGCTTAGGGCGCCATCCACCTACCATCACCCAGGTGATTTCGACCCCTTTCTTCTTTTGGTTCCAGCCGCCTATGCATTTTCCAAAAGACTTCTGTACCTGGAACTCCGGCCATACTATCATTTACGGATTTTCGCAACGATCGCAGGGTTGCCAACCTTGGAGAAACAGTTTGAGCAGCATGTGTGGTGATTTTGAGGAGAATTTTGGAATTTTGCGGAGCAACTCGGTATTTTGTATAGAATTCAGTAAAAAAAAAAAAAAACTAAAACCACTTATCTAAAATTGTTTTTCAGCTTTGACAATCATTTTCAGCACTAGCATGGAAATAAACGAGCTGATGTGTGCATCACATGACTTCCTTTTACACCAATTTAACATTATTTTCCCATTATTGGAATTTTAATGTGACTCTCGAAATATCACCAACATTGGCCAAATTGACACCAGATTTAAAAAAAAAAAAGAAAGAAAAAAAACCCTGCCAAATTTGTCACCAAGTTAGCGACAAAACTTTGTTGGCTACAAAAGACTAACGATATACTGCCAAGTGTCCGCCAAATTATAACACCACTTGAGTTTGCATCGAAATTAACAATGATTACCCCCCAAAAAGGTGCAGAAGACCCCTTTAGAAACACCTGAATGCAACCAAAAGGGAAGGTGCACAACTAGATCCCACTAGGAGTCTACATACCAAATTTCAACTTTCTGGGACATACTGTACTTGAGTTATGCGACATACATACTTACATACACTAGTGTGCAAAAATTAAAGACAAGACGGTTTTTTCAATATAACTTTGTACAAAAGCTTTCCAAATCAACACATTTAATACCGTAAGATCCCCAATACGTAAGGACATGTGTAGTGTAAGCAACACTTACTAAAAGAGAAATCAGAGGGATAAAAAGAAGCTTTATTGAAAAAGTAGCATGGAGCGCAATGCGACTGAAGGCCGGAACATCCCTGTGATGGGTGTCCAGCAAGAAACATCCGGTCTTTAGTAGGGGATATGATCTCCCCCGACTGCTAGGCAGGTTTAACAGCGTCTGCCCATGCTGAGAATGAGGGTGTCAATGAGTTGTTGAGGCATTGCTGCCCATTCGTCTTGCAGCGCCAATCGAAACTCCCGAATCGTTACTGCTGGTAAGGTACGAGCTGCCAAGCGTCTGCATAGAAAATCCCATACATGCTCGATGGGATTGAGATCCGGAGATCGTGCCGGCCAATCCATACGTTCAATATCCGCACTCTCTAAGAGCTGCTCGGCAGCTACTGTGCGATGACATGGTGCATTGTCGTCCATGAAGAGGAACTGCGGACCCATACCGCCTCTAAAAAGACGCACATATGGAAGAAGAATCTCGTTACAATAACGGGTCCCGTTGACTAAACCTGCGTCGAAGATGTGAAGGTCTGTACGACTACCAAGCATGATGCCTCCCCAAACGAGAACACCGCGACCTCCATACCTGTCCCTTTCAATGATGTGCGAGGGATGATTGCGGCTTCCCCGCTCTCTCCAGATGAGTATACGATGAGAATCGCTATTCAGACTGAATTTGCTCTCATCTTTAAAGAATACTCGTCCCCATTCATTGTCTTTCCAATTCGGGTGTTCCCGGCACCACAGAGAACGCCTTCTCCGATGGGCAGGCGTTAGAGGTACACACCGTATAGGGCGTCGTGCAAACAGACCACCACCGTGCAGTCTTCTGGCCACGGTAAAACACGGTATCGGTCGTCCAGTCGCCTGTGTCGTGTGTCTAGCGATTTCTCCCGCTGTCTGCCGCCTGTTTCTTCTGGCCTGTAAGACAATATACCGGTCATCTGCGGGTGTGGTTCCTCGTGGACGACTACTACTGAACCCCCGGATAGCTGTTCCTGTAGTTTGAAATTGTCTCCAAAGTCGTGAAACGATGCTGTGAGCAATTCCGAACTTTTCAGCCACACTTGTCACACTGCGGCCTTCCTCCAACTTCCCAATGATTCGACCTCGGGTAAAAGCATCCAGATGTCGTCTAACAGATTGATTATTCGCCATTTCTCGCTGAGGCAGCAACTCGGTGTGGTTTTAACTGCTATACGGCGTGCAAACTCTTTGCCAGAAACACTGATCTTACACCGACAACATGCTTTGTACTACTCAGACACTCCCCCATTACGTCTGCCTGCATATCTGCGCATGTGCTACCGTATATCACCTTATTTAATCTCCTGATTGGTCTTTCTGTCCGCTCTGCCTCTTCATTCAGCTGATATGCTAATTTTTCGACTTCGTCCTTAATTTTTGCACATCAGTGTACACACATACATACGTACATACAGACGTCACGAGAAAACTCGTTGTAATTAACTCGGGAAACGTCAAAATGCATATTTCGAGCGTCTATACGTTCTTAGGTACATACTTGAAAACACTCGGTAGGGAAATGCGGAGCAAAATAATTTTTCTATGGAGCTGCGCAGTTTCACTATTTTTGAGGAGCAACTCTGCAAAATGCGGAGTAGTTGGTAACTCTGCGTTCGTAACAAAAGCAGAAGTTGCGAATATATCAACAGTTGATTGTCCTTCAATTGAAGGGCTCGGGGCATGTGATATGCCCTATGACGTGAGTTTTTCAGAAGCCCAACTTCCAACTAAAAAAATATTTGTAGAATTTTTTAAAGGTATTGTATATTCTATGTTCTGCAAAACTAAAACCAGATATGTTTTCTTCAAAATGACCTAATCCACTGTCATGTATATTTTAATTTTACGAGTAGTTATGAGAAACAAAAATTTTGATCGAAAAGTCACTCCTTGTGGCTTGTCACATTTCTGCCTCGAGCCCTTCAATTCTAGGGGAACACTTCACTCCAGGGTCTCGCGGACCTACTACTGCATGTGGTCGAACCGGTTGGATGGATCTTGAAGAGTGCTCTACGTTTTGATCCAGGTCGGGAGTCGAGCAGCCCCAGACCCTGCACCACAGTGATATTGATTTGGAACGGTCGCTTGAAGGACTTGGTGTAGACGAACATATTTAACGTGCCTCTCTTAACGTGCCTGCGAACACGGGATCTTCGACAGGCTGGCAACAAACTCGAGTTACGCGTCCGACGCCTCACCTGTCAGGCCACATGCGCAATTCTAGGGGGGCATGGAGTCCAAAGAGCGTGCATGATAAATTTTCCGTAGTCCAACCACTTGGCGAAAAAATGGGTGTGGAGGCTGGAGTAGGGTATTGATGAAAGGTGGAAAGCTTCGTGACTTTTACTTTCGAGTCATGATGTGTAGTTATTTTGTTGTGTTCGCAGTTCAAGTGTTTAAAATTTCAGCTGAGGACAAGGTTCTGTCTACCCACGGTTATTACGGAATGGACAAATGTCTAAGACGAGTCTATCTGAATGAGGGAGGGGGGAGGAATAAACATTTGATGCTCATGTTTCGTTCAATTCAATGTGACTCTGCTTATTTTAGAGCAGTGGTTCCCCACTTTTTTCACTTCGCGACCCCCTTTTCAATAACTAAACATCCCGCGACCCCTTATGTGTCCGTTACAGGATTCGCCGATATATATCAGTCAATATATATCATGATATATATCCGATATTTATTTTGAAAATATCATGATATTTTGATATTTACGATATTTATTTTTGCAACTACGGGGTTTTCAATATAAAAATTATATTAATCATAGTAATATTGCTCATTTATTATTAAAAATAACCAAAAAGTTATGTACTATCTTTTTATAATGTATTATTAATACATCATTAATATAAAAAATCATATAATATTCTTTTTTTATTTCATTTTCATAAAATTATTAGTAATGTAATAATTTTAATTCATATTAAAAGTACGTAATTAAATATTAAACACTGGATTGAAAAAAAAGAAAATATCCTATGACTGTGCTCCTGACTATTGCATATAGTTTATTTCTGAATCATATAACTGTGTTAAAAGTAGCTAACAGAAGACAAATGAGTAAAACAGCTAATGCTAAATTAACTCTATTAAAATTGACAAAAATGTAAAATGAAATATTAGATATGAGTAATGAAAGAATCTTAATTTTAAGTCTACATGTTGTAATAATAATTAAAGGGTGATTTGAGGATGCATTTACTATTTTGAGGCCATTAGTTTGTCCTGATTGAAAATATCGGATATATATCAAAATATCAGGTATTTTCGATATTTTCGAACCATAGTCCCCTATATATATATATATATATATATATATATATATATATATATATATATATATATATATATATATATATATATATATAACCTGTGGGTCGCGACCCACAGGTTGGAACCCCTGTTTTAGGGGCTAACACACATCTGCAAAACCTGGAATCCCTGCAAGCTATAAGATGGGTCCATTTCCGCCTGTAAACCGGATGTTAGCCTTTCCACCGCATCGGTGGACAGACTGTAAAAGTCACAACTTTTTAAAAAATCACCATCAAAAAATATTTTTTCCCTAAAGGTGTATACAAACTTGTTATCGATATGATTACTAAAACTGGGAAAACTAAAACTTGTTAAATTATTACCATCATTGAAGATGCATTTTGTCTCTATTCTTTGACTGCTCTTTCTCCTTTTCATTGTTTCCTTAATTACTTCTACTCAATTTAATGAATGATAATATTTATATCTCTGACTTGAACTGTTGTTCTAATCAATTCGTTATATTTTGTACCTTATTTTTGTTGTTTATCCAAGTAATAATTAAAAATAAGTAAATTTCTTTTATGGCGAGATTTCGTTCATAATTCTTATTATTATTTCTGTTTCTGAGCAAAAATTACATTCGATAATGCATCTCATCGGACAGGACTGTTTTAGCAAGAACGTTTTTCGGGTACCCCTCCATCAAGTTTTATGCACATAAATCACCGAATCTCATCCTGTCTCATCCTTGATCTCTTCCAAACCTTGAAGAAGTTCAAAGACTTCCCAAGGACTCATAAAAATATTCCAGCCGACGGATGAGGTTTACAGAGAAATTCTGCGAAGCGTTGAAAATGACTTCGAAAGCGAAAATTCGAAATTTCGTTCCACTCAAAAGCCTACCGATGCGGCTCGCGTCGAATGTTAGGATTAAGACGCTCGTTTGACGTTCGGAAGGCCGGATCAAGGACAACGTGACGCGACTGGGTAGATCGGGGTTTCTGATGCCAGTGGAAATATCCGGGAATTTTAAGGAAATAAACATTGATTGAGACACAGACACCTGCACTTGAAATCAATCAGATTTTCCGAAGATCAAACTGCGGAGTAGAAGGAAAAATGATCGACAATGACTCCTAGAAATTTAAATCCTCCGACTCCTTTTTCCCAAAATCATTTCGACTCCTACTCCACAGACCTGATATGTAGGAGAGCGCATAAAATTTAATTTACGAAACTGATTTCATCATTATCACCAAAAAAGGCTTGACAGCCCTTGTGGGCCTTGACCTTCTTTAGGAGATCCCACCAGGCTATCCTCCTCTTTGCCATTGACCTCCAGTTTTTGATTTTAATGATGGTCAAAATCAGTACCCACACAGTCGACCCATCTCTCTTTTGGTCTACCCCTTGGTCGCTGTCCAAAAGGGACTGCATTGAAGACCTTCAATGCAGTCCCTTTGACATTGAAGGCCTTCAATGACAGAACTGCATTGAAAACCTTCAATGCAGCTCTGTCATTTTCCATTTTCAAAAGATGACCAGCGCATCTCATTCTGTTTAGATTGGTAGATTTCAAAACATCAATACAGTTGGATCCCGCTACAACGCGATCCGACTTGCGCGAAATGGCTATAACGCGAGTTTTTCATGAGTAATGAATTTTTTATTGCTGACGCAAATTACTCGCTTGCAACATGAAATTTTTTTGGAAAGGAGTGGCGGAGCATTAGAATGGGCTTCGTTGACACTAAATATTAGCTTCGTGAATGAACTTTCATCCCTTTAGCATCACTGACAGCAGAAGTTCACACACTGTATTAGTCTAAACAACGCTTTGCTTTCGTTTATACAAATTACCGCTCCGATTCTTAACGTTTTTTTTTTTTTCCCTTCTTATGAACGTTGATAAAACAGAAGAGTTTCCAAACGAAGACTTTCATCTAAACTTAGCAAAAGTGGAAAGAAAAACAGAAAGTTTCTGACAATGCAAGAATAGGTAAAGATTCTCGATGCTTGAACAATTATAAAGTGCCTCGAAGGTAGCACGACAATTAGTATGAGTTAATCTTCGATGCGTACAATTAAAGTTCAAGAAAAGGAAATCCGCAAAAGTTTAGTACGTAGTTTTAATAATGAAGCTCACAGAGTAATGTCTGAGAAAAATACAAACATCATGAAAATGGAAGCCAGGCCAGAAATACTGGTATTCCCACACTGCATAAACTTCATAATTTTTAAAATTATAATTAAAATTACGATATCCACTGTTCAGTGCCATTATAATGCAGTAATGTTCTTTCTGTAAGTACCCTACTGTTTAAGTACATGTATCTTATTGATCATTGATTTTGTGCTTCATAGCAGAGTAATCATGTTAAATAGTAACGCTTTTTCTTAAATACAGTAAAAAGTCAGTTCTTTATAAAACATACGGTAATATATAGTTAAGAAATGGTTTGAAACAATTTGAGGGGTGTTAACACAAGTCTGAAATAATTGGGTATGCTTATAAAAAATTTCTAAACATACGTTGTTCCACAACGCGAAATTCCGACTTGCGCGAGGGGTCTTGGAACGCATCCCTCGCATAAGTCGGGATCCGACTGTATGTCTAAAAAATTTATAAAGTTCAAAATTGTATCGCCGTCGCCAATTTCCACTGTCATTGATACCATCAAAAATAGTTCGAAGCACTTTCCTTCCGAAGATTGTCAACATTTTCTCTTCCTTTGCTGTTAAACGAAACTAATTTAGAAACTGAAATTATCAACAGAAGTTTTTAAGAAGAATGGAATTTAAATATGTATTCTTTCGATTAGAGTAAGTCCGGCGATCTTGCCCTACCTAAGCAGAGACTTAAAAAAAAAAAAAATATGTTAACGAAAATTAAAAGATAATACCTCCCACCTCTCTCTCTTAATGTAGATCCAGAAGCTGTATAAAATTTATCGTGGCCAAAAACTACGAATAAAAGTTTTTATTGCAAAAAAAAAAACAAAACTGCAACTTTGGGGCATATTATCTTGACAGTCTGACAATTCGCCCCACTACACCAGGTAAAATGCCCCACTTGACCAGCATTGCAAAACTTGCTGCTATTAGTAAGAAAGTGTATTAATTGACTAAATTAGTTGAAATAAATACAAATTATGATGTGGGCAAGCAAATGAAAAATCAAAATCAATTTAATTCTAAACTACAAATATAGGTTAAAATATTTTACATAATAAGCACATTACTTGTGGTTTTTAATAACTTTTGCTTTTCAAAATCTTGCCACAGCCATTACATCTCTGATTATACATTGTGCACGTTTCATGCAACCACCCTAAGCAGTCTATACATTTTATCCAATCTACAGTCGATGTCATTCAGGCCTTCATTCAGGTGGGGCATATTACCTTTTTGGCAAGGTTAATTGCCCCACCACCTTTTGTTCAAACAACAAGCCAATATGGCTGTAATTAATAGTAACAGCCTCCTTTATGATACTCTTTTACTGTATAAACCGATAATTAAACATAATATTTGAACGCTAGTTAATTAAACAAAAGTTCTTTAAAAGTAAAATCTTAGATCAAGCGTTAAAAAATGTCACTCTTACCTTTCACTTTGCTCCGAAGCTGTAATGACCTTTGAAAAATCGCTGAAAATGGCTTTAGTATATGCGTGTAGCTTCTTAATACACAAATCCCCTTGAAAAAGTTGACAAAGGCACACTCTGTTGTTACAATCGTAAAATACAGTTACTGGGGCAATTTATCAGACGGGGCAAGATCGCCGGACTTACGCTATGGATACAATGGAAGTTCGGAAAATACAGCAATCTAGAATATCCGTCTATTATGCCGGCGTAGTCATATGACAATTGTCCGGAAGAACATCCGACCTGAAAATTACATATATACTGAGAAATTAGATGTATATACGTAGTCGCTCCCGTTTATAGCGAAGTCGAAGGAACCAAATAAAAAATTCATTACAGCTGTAACTTTGTTATAAAAAGTTAAATAATGCACAGTAGAACGTGAAGGGGAATTGAAGCTATTACGTTATAGATATAAGTTCGCTATATACGGCTTTGCTTAAACGGGCGAGACAAAAATAAAAATATTGCTACCTTTTCAACAATATGCACTATGAAGCAATGTATAGATAATGTAGAGTGAAACAATGTGTTAAACAAGAAGTTCCGTCCAAAACTAAACGAACCTACTTTCCCGTATACCAATATCGACTTTCTAGTGTCTGATCAATATTCTCAAAATTAGCTAAAATCGTGACTTATTTCAAACACAACTTTTTATCATTTTAACCTGATTTCTAGAAATAAAATACGCCTTGCTCTTCTAAAGAAATGGATGCGTAAAAAAAATAAGCGAACAAATCAAGTAGTAGTGCCGTTTAAACAAAGTAACAAATCTATTTTTCCCATAGACTAATAATAAGAGTTGACAGAGCTTTCCCGGACTTGCTGATGAAAAAATTGGTTCATGAACACATCATATGACTGGTGGAAGGCTTGGTGAAAACTTTGGCAGCATGGTTGCTAGATGGCAGGATTATCTATAGTTTGGCACTCGACATGTATTTTAAGACGTAATGTGTTTTTATTATAATTTTTTTTTCCAGGTGCAGAGATGATTGAACTGTTTTTCTCTTAGTTATACATTATTTTGACATTAGTAATTAGTTTTTGATCACAGTTTTCAGTAACTTTTATTTCACTCGGAACTGCTACGTCAGCGTTGGCGTAAACGTTTTGCGTTAACGCAAAAATGTACTAATCGGTATCTTAAATTGAAATTGTAGGTAAAAATCTTACCGTTTGTCGATACTTTTTGGGCGCTTGCATCTTTAATTGCTTAGAGAGTTATTGAAATTTAATAAAGAAAATGCACAATACTATCTAAACGAAAAACTCGCTATATTAACAAAATATTTACAACTTAGAATAACAAATTTACAAATCGGACTCCATAAAAGATCATTCTTCCGTGTTCCATCAATTCTATTTATTTTATTTCTCGATCGCGTTGATCGTCTGCTACGATCAACGCCCGCTGTTGCTAGGATATCCACCAGTCACATGATTTGGTTTTTGAGCAGCAAAAGGGTTGCCATAGCTCGGTCTACTCTTATTATTAGTCTATGATTTTTCCATTAAATAAAATCTTTCAGCGCTTTCAAAAAAAAAAAAAAAAAATCGTTCGTCTTTCCCCTGTTGCCAAAAAATAATTTTGAAAATAAATAAATGTACAGAGGTGTGAAAATTATTAGAATAATTGTGAAATTTATTGTAAAATCTTGTTATAGCAAAGAAATAATACTTTATTTAAAAAATATTGATATCTTACTAATATTATATATGCGAAAGTTTGTCTGTATGGATGGATGTATGGATGTATGGATGGATGTATGGATGTTTGTTACTCTTTCACGCAAAAACTACTGAACGGATTTTGATGAAACTTTACAATAATATAGCTTATGCATCAGAATAACACATAGGGTAGTTTTCGTCCCGTTATGGGGGCAACACCCCCTTAGGGGGCAATAAAACACAATTTTTGTATAAATTCTCTCATATTGGGATGAAAAAATACTTGCACATATTTACATTATATGTCCATCGAAAGCTCTGATTTTTCTGTTGAAGATGGCACCTGTTCGAAATTTCTAAGTAGAATAAAAAACGAGTTATGAGCTTTTTAGATCCATGTTCGAAGGCTTTCCTCAACTCAATACAGTATTTAGTGTATCATCTCAACTCCCTGTCGATAGCGACAATTGTTGTATTGTTGACTTTCTTTGCTTTTCGTGATTGTTCAAGGCTTTTCTCAAGTCAAATCTTGAAGTAAGATTTTTGCACAAGATTGGCAAATAATACATGATGTGGCTGATGATTTTCCATTTAAACAGAACTTTAATGTAATTAATGGTTTTTATTATTATTTATGCTGATTGAACACTTACTCATTATCCAAACAACCAGCAGATCGCCAAAACTTTTGCAGAAAGATTTCCGTAGCTGATGCATTTGGCAGTTTTTTCAACGTTGCTGTTTTTGAAGCCGAAGACTACGTCATAATGTTTCTGAGGTTTCACCATGTAAACAAAATATCGCCAATCAAAGAATTTTCAAAAGACTTTTTTTACTGTGTTAAATAATCCAGCAACTAAATTAAGCAAATCCATAAACAGCACAAAAACTTCCATTAATTTTCCTTTTTGCACAATTTCAAACAATCACCAAATTTTATTACTTATTTTGGTAACATTTCGGATGAAACTGTTTAGCTCCATTTTATGGTCACCAAAAATATCTCAGCATCTGGCGACGATATCTCTGTAACGAAAATTAATATCATATCGTTTTACAAAGTAAGGAAAGAATGGGAGAGCATCATCGAAGGTACCCCGAAACGACTTTCGCAAATTCGGTAAAATCGCACCAAGAGCCACAATGATTAAAATTTCCCGAAATAACTAAAGCAAGTATAAGGGGATTACGAGCGCAGCTACTTTTTTTAATCACTTCGTACTTCATTAGCCATACAGAGAAGGTTTTAGACTCCATGTTAAAAAAAAAGTATCAACAGATTAATCTTTTTAAACATGAGAAGATTAATTTCATGTTTTTTAAATTTGTATATGCTTAAATATAGTGCTTTCGGTTCTAAATCAATACTACTTTCTTCTTTATACTTATTGCTATTTTAGTTTTATGGGTAAGGAAGAAACTCGATTTTTAATCACGTCAAAAAGATGTGTTTTAAATTCTTTCACTTAAAACAGAAAACAAAAGCAAATAACGATTTTTTCTAATAATTATTACTGACCCAGGCAACGCCGGGTACTTTTGCTAGTATTTAATATTGAGGGGGTATCCTCTTATCTTTTATTAAATTTACAATCCCTCTTGGCATTCTTTTTATAAGTTTTTGGCAATTAATTTGTATTTCCTCGTCGTGGTTCCAAGTTTGAATGAGCCCTTCTGTCAGACAATTCTTGTTTATAAAGTTCTATTTCATTTTTTTTTTTTTTTTTACAATGGTTCAAATATTCTCTATTGGACTCAATGCCAGAGAAGTGTTTTTTCATTTTTTTTTTCATTCAAAATTTTGGTTACAGATAAAGCTTCAAGACACAGAGCTCCATCATGCATGAATATGAAGTCTCAATGTGGAAACCAAACTTTTAACTATAAAACCTTTGTTTGAACACTTTTCCATGCTGATATTGGGTCCTCATGCCTTCTGCGATGTTTTAACATCCAGCACCATGAGAGGAAATTACGCCCCAATCCATAACTTGGGTGGGGGTTTTAACCGTATGTGTAATGCGCCTCAGGAAAATACTTTACTGGTACTTCTCTTGACATACTTACTGCTTTCTTTTGGTATTTAAGTACTGATTTATCAGAAAAATATACCTAAAAGGTAAAAAGTACCTTAATGCATGTAATTTGTTGTATTTAATTTTAGGAGAAAAACTGACCAACTGTGTGTGTGTGTGTGTATGTATGTGTGTCACGTCTGTGTGTGACCAGTTTTTTGTGGCCGCTCTACAACAAAAACTACCGCATGAAATCGAACGAAATTTAGTACACATATGTGCCTCTATGTGAACTTGTGCCCATTAGTTTTTGGCGCGAATTCCTCCAAGGGGGGTGGAGCAATGGGACGTTTTTCGAGTTACGCGTGCTTGCTATTCCTCAGGAAGTTACTGGCGGAATCAAACAAAATTTGGTCCATATGTTGGTATTAACAGGAACAGGTACTGATTCAATTTTGGTGTCAATAACTCAAACGGGGGTTCAGCTATAGAACGTTTTTGTCGTCAATTGTGACTGCTGTATCTCAAGAAATAATGAACGGAATGAAAGAAAAATTTATCGGCAAGTAGCCCTTAGTGGGTATAAGAACTGATTTTATTTTTGTGTCAACAGCTAAAAAGGGGGTAGCGCAATCACCCGTTCTTTTTTTCCATTTTGAGTGCCCTATCTCAAGAAGTAATGCTACGTTCTGGTTGAAAATTGGAATATATGTGAATCCATATGTAAACAGGCTTTGGTTCTATTTTGACGCCGATCGCTCCAAGAGGTGTTGATTTTTTTTTTTTTTTTTGCGAATAAAAATATTTTTATTAATGCAACAATAAGAAAGATAAATCGTAATAGATTGTCGTCTGCGTATTTCTCGTGATTTTAATTGTATGGAAATGATCGGAAATATTATCTCAACGATTTAAAATTTTTAACTGTTGCCATCTTATGTTTGTTAACAAATAAAATATTTGTAATTAATTCAAGCAAGGCTTTTAAAATAACTTTCAATTTTCGCTCTTTGCTTTGCTTTTGCAATAATTCAGACATTGGGATAGTCGTCAAGTTTTTGCATGTGTCATTTTGTTTTTGTTGGGAATATTGCTTCCTCGTCAAGCATGGGGAGGGATCAGAAAAAAAAAAAAGAAAAATATAGAAGAAAGTTTCGTGATGGCCACAACATACTAGTTAGTGATTTCTTGTTGTGTATAGTGATTTTCTTGGATGAGACATTTTATAGCAGCTAGTTTTCTAGGAAAAATATCACTTGCTTCACTCATGATCACGCAATAGTTCTTTAACAAAAGAAAAAAAAAAGTTGCCGATCATACACTGATCAAAGCTGCGAAAAGAATTGATTTAAGGATAAAGTAATACTGATGCCAGCCCAAGGAAACAATACGAAAATATAAAATGCTAACACAACAAAATTGTTCAAGAAAAACTGAAAAAAATCGCAATTATTCTTAATAATTTTCACACAAAAAACAATTCACTGTCAACTTAAAGAAATAATTTTCATTATCGAAAATAATAATAATAATAATAATAAATCGTCTGCGCATATCTTTATGTAGAAACATATTGCCCGCGGAATTTCTTCGTCAATCACTGAATACATAAATTAAAACTTTAGCGTGAAAATAAAAACAAATCATATCACCAATAATTATTTCAAAGTTTCACCCATGGCTGCGAAGTCGGAATCAATCTCATTTTTGGTAAAAGAATCAGATTCGGGAGTCGAAGTTTTTTAATTCAAAGACTCGGAGTCGGAATCGGTCACTTCCCCTTAAAATCCGCAATCCTGCCAATGTTTGCATAGTCGGCCTCGCATTTATTTTGGGGTAACGGAGTCGGAGTCGAGTTTCCAAGAGTCTGAGTTAATCATTTTTCTTTCGTGTATACATTTTTGCCAAAACTACGAAGTCAGAGTCGAAGTCGGGGAATCGGAGAGTCCGATTAAATTTTCGGGCTCAGGAGTCGGAGTCAGAGTCAGGTGCTCCAAAATTCTCGGAGTCGGGAGTAGGTCGTCAAGAGCTATTTTGAACAAAATTTGTTTGAAATAAATCCGTCTTCAAGTTTGGGGAATGTATTTTCATTTTCAGTTTCTCCATAGGAGCTAATGTTAAAGGATTTGAACTGTTCAAAATTGAACGGAAAATTGTTCAAATCAAAAAGTTATTTTCCATACATGGTTCTTCTTCAAAAGCTTTTTCCTACAACGTTTGTTTGAAGCAAATTTGCCTGTAAGTTCGGGATTGCCTTGAATTTCCCCGTAGGTGCTAATGTTAAGTTTTTTGAACTGTTCAAAATTGAACAAAATATTGCTTAAATCAAAAAAATATTTTCCATACATGGTTCTTCTTCAAAAGCTTTTTCCTACAAAGTTTGTTTGAAGCAAATTTGCCTGTAAGTTGGAGATTGCCTTGAATTTCCCCGTATGCACTAATGTAAAATTTTTTTGAGTCGTTCAAAATTGAACGAAAAATTTTTTTAATTAAAAAGTGAAATAGGGTAATGAGGTGTCCATGCCGAGCTCTTTCGAACAAAAAAAGAAAAATGTTCGAATTGGACTGTTCACACAAAAGTTATCGGGGGGGGGGGGGACAGACCGACAGACATTTTTCTCCATCTCAGTACCCTACTTTCCAGTTCTTAATTTTTCGAAATAATGAAATTATATTATTTATTTTTGACATTTTTTTTTTGTTTTTCGCGATATTTTAAAGATGCGTTAAGCCTTCTTTCATGCTTTTTTCTACTTTCTCTGACTTTTGCTGGGAAAGTAGGCTAAAAAATATTATAGGTTAATCAATAGATCAGGTGAATATTTAACATTTTTCACAACATATTCCTGTCATGTAAATGCAAAGAAAACTAAGAGACACATTAGGCACTTCTGTTTTTCAATATTGATCATATCGATACGAAACCAGTAACAGTAATTATTTAGCATTTCTTTTCACGGAATTCGGTAGTACGCTTTTCATATATTAACATTGCTTCTGAAAATAATATTTCACTGAAATACACTGCTGGTCAGTGAAAAATATTTTGGTGCTGGGAACAATAGGGACATTCATTGCATTGAATTTCCGCGCCAATTTAGTGTCGTTGCAATTCCTTCAATAAATTGTCTTTCAGCTCGTGAAGAGCTGATGCACCAACATCATCAATGCTATCTTCACGACTTTAACTACAATGGAACACTAATATGAAATAACTTACGGTTGTGATTCCAAAAAAATGAAGCAATCCAATGATTAGATTAACAGGGTGAGTACTGAAATCGAAATTTGTACTTCTTTACTAATAATAAAGCTGAAAGTCTCTCTGTCCGGAGGATGTCTGGATGTCTGTAGGATGTCTGTGACGCGCATAGCGCCTAAACCGTTAGGCCGATTTTCATGAAATTTGGCACGAAGTTAGTATGTAGCATGGGGGTGTGCACCTCGAAGCGATTTTTCGAAAATTCGATGTGGTTCTTTTTCTATTCCAATTTTAAGAAAAAAAATATAAGATGGACGAGTAAATTATGAAATTATCATAACGTGGAACCGTAACATGGGCACAAGCCAATTGGCGAGATACGAAATTATCATAACGTGGAACCGTAAGATGGGTGCAAGCCAATTGGCGAGAAAATCCACCATGCATTATTTGTAAATATACAGGCGAACCAAAAGACCTTTTGATTTTTCTATTACGGGCAAAGCCGTGCGGGTATCACTAGTATAAAATAAAATTTTCATAAAGAGCTAAATAATCCAAGAACGATCTTAAACAAAGAACATGACACAAACATAATGTCATTCGGCTAGCTATCCGGCTGAAGTTCCCACTGGATCTCAGGTATCTGGCAAAATTGGTTTATTTCGTACTTAAGTTACTGTCGATAAATTAGGTACAAAAAATTTGAATCTTCCAGCTATAAATTAACTTGCCATGCTAAAAATCCGATATAAGTAGTAAAATTTCGAGAATTTTAGACCTAAAATTGCCCCAGGTAAAATTAGTTTGGAAATATTGGTTTTGAAATCTTGGACGAGCAATTGGAAAGTCAAGAGCTTTCTCTAAGATAAAACAAATTCTTTTCTTCAAAATCACACATGATTTAAAGTTGGAATTTTGTGAGGATACAATGTACTCTCGTTTATTTTATTAAATTAATTAACTAATTTATTTATTATTTTTTTGGCAAAATACTTGGTCCATTATCAGACGATCAATACTATCCATTTTTGAAAATCGTATGGTTAATCCAAACGATGATTGGATCGAACTGGGTCCCAAGAGGACGCCAACCTTGGCCTCCAAAGGGCGCAAAAAAAAAAAAAAAAAAGTGAAAAGAAAAAAAAAAAAGCATTGGTACACAGATTTACGAGTTTCAAGAAAAAAAAATGCGGAGTAAAGTCGCACAGGTTTGTAAGCGGGGGAAAAAAATAAGGAAGTTGCACGAAAAAAATAAAATAAATTTAAGAAAAAATAATTTAAAAAATAAAAAATGGTGTTCAAGCTTTTGAGGGCGCATCGGCACGCGGGCTGATGGGCCAGTCCGCCCTTGTGGTTGCTGACTACCTAAAAAAAGTCTTGAATGTGTGAAAACGTAACAAAAGTATTCGGTTCAAAATGATATTCCCTTGTTACTTCAGAGAAAATTAAACCATTTCGAAATGTTTAGTTCTCGAGATTTGACATTTAAAAAAGTGAATAAAATCTGTCATGAAAATATGTTTAGAAACACGCTTAGAATCGCTTCGTCACTAATGCACAGCGACAAAACTGTATAATCTACATATCGATTGCATTTTTAGCCAGAGCGCTTTACAATAAAGATCTAAAATAAGAATTTTCGGACATAAAGGGATCTAAAGTTTACGATCCACGGTGTGAACAGGAATATCTGCTGCTTGACCTAAATCAGTAACCCATTTTAACTGTCTGGATCGTATGCATTTCATGAATAAGATTCGGGCGAGTTATGATTTGTTGCCAACGGGAGAAAAAGAGCCGACAAACTCACGTTCAATAAAAACGTAATGGCCACTTTGTTGCATTCTTTTGAATAAATCTTATCATATTCTGATCGTCTGGAAGGTTGGATTTCTTTCGCTCTATGCTTCAGAATCGTTCAAGGATGAAAGAGATTGAGTATGGTTAGATAAGAAGAAAATATCATTGAACAGAAGAAAGAAAATTTGGAATTTGGATCACTGCTGTGAGTTAGGAGGGAAAATAAACTCCCATTGATAAGTTCTCCTGCTCCAAATGTGGAACGGGAGAGTTCCTTTAAATAAATTTGAAAAACAAAACTAATTTGACGAATCAATTAATAATATTACCATTCATTACAAAGAAATATAAATGAATCATATAAATAATTTACCTATAATGAAGCTGAAAGTTTGTCTGGATCTCTGCGACACACATAGCAAGCCGTTCTGCCGATTTTCCGACCGTTCGGCCGATTTCAAGAAATTTGGCACAAAATTAATTTGAAGCATAGAGGTGTAGAGGGGGTGGGGCTCCTGGAAGAGTTTTTTTTTTTCGAAAATTAGATTTTGTTCTTTTTTATTACCATTTTATAAGCTTATTGTTTTACATTGGGGGAGAAATATTCATGCACATTTTTAAGTTTTAAATAATTAAAAAGCTTGGATTTTTTTTCAGAAGATGGAACTTGTTCGAAGCTTTTACGATCATTAGGAGAGTTGTAAGAATCGTTTTACAAAAACCTTAATCAAAGACTTACTAATGAGAGACGGTAATAAATTCACTTTTATTAAAAATTGAAGAGTGAACACTGACGCAAAGCTAATGTTTGCAAAAATGAAATTTGTGTACGTTGTTGAGGAAAGATTCTATTTTTTAAGATATGAAAGATCGACTCATTAAATTACTTATTGTAGAGTTTTGGCAGTGATGCTTTTTCAGTATGTATTTATTTGAATACCATATCTTGAAAAATAGAATCTTTCCTCAACAACGTACACAAATTTCATTTTTGCAAACATTAGCTTTGCGTCAGTGTTCACTCTTCAATTTTTAATAAAAGTGAATTTATTATACATATATGTGTGAAAAATACATCTCTTCGATAAAGGTATGAGTTAAAGGTAATACAATATCTATAACTATGGATCTACTCATTATTTGGGTCTCTTTTATCATGGTTATCATGAATGTTACCTTTTAAAAGTAACACTCATGAGCGGTAACACACATGAGGTTTATAGAAGAATTCTTCGCTGGAATAAATTCGATCGGTGTTTTGAATATTTAATTAGGTCTCTTGTTTCCTTTTAAAAAAATGCATTTCTGCCAAATTGCATATTTCTATACTTAGAAAAATATTACAAAATAAATGGGCAACACTCATGAGAGATGATTAAAATACTCTTCACATTGAATTGTACATTTCAATATGCAACATATAAGGAATAAATTTATCCATTTTTACACTTTTCACAATCGAAGAAGCTACAAATACGGCTTCCTTAACACTACTGCTAACTGCTACAGAGAAATATTTTGCACATTAAAAATAAAATTAATTCCCTGGAGTAACACTCATGAGTTGCACTTAAGGATACAAACTGCATTGAAATTTTAAACTGTTAGATGAACAGTTCAGTAAAATCAATTTCAGCTGTGTTTAACTAACAAAATTTACTTCCTTCTTCAATGCACAAAAAGTAAAAAAGCTGCTTGAAAACGTACAAAATAAGATTTAGGAAATGTGATTTTTTAGTCAGGACAAGGAAATTTCCGTTACTAGCTAAAGTATGTAATAGAAAAGGCTTATTAATCTACGATCATGAAAAAAAGTACTGAATGCAATGAATTAAGTGTAAAACAGTGCTTTGCTACATGCTTTTAAAATGCCAAAAAAATAATTTTACCAACATAAAAATGAACGGATGAAGTCAGGACACCAAATCGTCAATCGTTTTGAAAATCACCCGTTTACATTTTTCAAAAAAGAAGGAAAAATGTTAGTGGCATTTTTTTTTTTGCAAAAAAGTTTAAGTACTTTTTAGATTACTAAATAAGGAAAACCCTTTTCAATAAGGCAGATGCTGCAATCCCTAATTAATGCTGTCTTTTTTAATTATTGTATTTTTGGGGAATAATTATCAGATTTGTACGAAATGTTTTCGTTCAAATATACAACATCAACATTAAAAAAAAAAAAAGCATCTTTTCAAGGAGATGGTTGCTGCAATCACTGATTATTGCTATAATTTTTAACTTTTGTATTTTTGGGCATACCTATAAGATCTGTGTGAAATGTTTTCGTTCAAATATAAAACATCAACATAAAAAAAGCATCTTTTCAATGAGATGGATGCTGTAACTTTTTAGTTATTGTTTTTTTTTGAGCATGGTTATCAGATTTATACGAAACGTTTCATTCAAATATAAAAACATCAACATGAAAAAAAAGCATCTTTTCAAGGAGATGGTTGCTGCAATCACTGGTTATTGCTGTAACTTTTAACTTTTGTGTTTTTGGACATAACTATCAGATCTGTGTGAAATTTTTTCGTTCAAATATAAAACATCAACATAAAAAAAGCATCTTTTCAATGAGATGGATGCTGTAACTTTTTAGTTATTGTTTTTTTTTTTTTTTTTGAGCATGGTTATCAGATTTATACGAAAAGTTTCATTCAAATATAAAAACATCAACATCAAAAAAAGCATCTTTTCTAGGAGATGGTTGCTGCAATCACTGGTTATTGCTGTAACTTTTAATTATTGTATTTTTGGGCATAACTATCAGATCTGTACGAAACTTTTTCGTTCAAATATAAAACATCAACATCGAAAAATACATCAAAAGTAAAACATCGATGTTTAAAAGGCATTGCAAGAAAAACATCAATGTTAAAAACGTCGATGTTTCAACAAACACATCAAGGTATCCAAAACTTCGACTTCGTTGTCGTAATAGGGTTGCTCCCCCCCCCCCAAGCTTAATGGCGCAAATCTCCCTCCCCCCATTTTTTTTCAACCCTCCTTCCCGAGTTTATTTTTTATTTTCCTGCTCTCTTTTTTATTTTATTTATATTTTTTAAATACTTATTTATTTGTTTGTTTATTTATTTATTTTTAATTATTGTTGTCATTACTATTATTTTATTAGAAAAGTTCTGTGCTACGCCAGTGACACGCACACACATACAGACACACACACACACACACACACAAACTAAATAAATAAATAAAGGAAATAAAATAGAAACAGAATAAAATAAGTTAAAATAAATTAATCAAATGAAAAATAAATCAATAAATAAATATAAATTAATAAATGTAAATAAATAAATTACTCCCCCCCCCATTTTGATGATGCCAACTTGCGCCATAATTTCCCCCCTTCTTTGGGCACCCCTGTGTCACACTCCCTTCTTAGGACTGAAACGCTTCACTGAATCAAAGCGATTACCAAGTCGGTACAAGAAAAATAAACTTCCGATGCAGCTTGTTGATTTAAAGGCCTTTATGTAACAAGACATCAGGAGTTGGTCATGCTCGACTATTTCCAAGAAGCAAGGGGCCAGATATGCAAACAGACCAGACGCCGAAAAGTCAATAAGGAAGCACATCTCAGCGAGTTTGCGCATTCAAGAAAAACAGCTTTCAATTTGAATCTTTATTTTATAGCAATGCTTTATTAAGCATCAGACTGTTTAATCAGAAGGGCATGGCTAAACGAAGTTCAAATTAGTTCTTCTCTCTTGAATTAATATCGCTTTTGTCAGAAGAGTGTTTGATGCTGCTACTGCTAAGCCATGTTTCTCTCTTAAATACGGATATTGAAAATAACATTCTGTATAGATAATAATAATAAGGCAAAATTGGCTAAGATAGAATGTTTTAAGTTTAACTTGTTTGTCTTGGAATTTCTGTCTGCTGAGGCAAAAGTTACAAAAAAAAAAAAAATGACAGACTTTTACGCGCAGAAAGAATTTTAAAGACTAATTGAACACGCCAAAAATTGCAAAATACTCGATGCAGAAGTTTAATTGTCAGTAAGATTACGTCCTAAGTAAAAAATATTGAATCTTAATTGGGTAATGTAGAATAGTTTATCGTCACGTCTGGGATAAAGTCTTTTTTATTTTTAATTATATTTTTAAGGCACTTAAAATACGTATTCAAAATAACAACAAGAATCCTCTGAAGAATGGTCTCGTTTCCAAAATTTTAAAAGTATCTTTTTCTGAAAGAGCGTGCTTAAAAACATAGAATCTGACCATTTTTTAAATAATTTCTTTAAGTTTAATATTTTTAAAAAATTACTTAAATCGGTGCTCTTTCATCGTTTAACACTTCTGCCGATGACATCACAAATGATGAAATGCTATTCAGTGTTGTCATTCACGGTCCAAAATATTTAAATCGCATCTTTACTCATGTATATTGGCAACGATATGTTTTATAGCAAAAGTAGAGCGAAATTGTAATTCGCTTCTTGATTATCATAACGTGGAAATGCCGTAAAAAGATGCGCCATAGTTCATCATTTGTGACGTCATAAAGACCACGCCTTGTTTGAAGAATCGGACATTTTAAAAAATTAATTAAAAATAACTGTTGGGAAAATGAAAGTATTTTCTGAGTCCATGTTTTTTTTTTTTGCTTATTCTATCAATTTCAGTGACAAAAAGTACTACTTTTGACTGAAGGAAACAATCCCATTGTAAAATGCTCACTATAGAAGTTTGATCGTCAACAAAGTCACGCACTACGATTGCTCCCCCCCCCCCCAAGACCCAAATGGTTATGGGGAAAAAAAGAAAAGAATAAAAAAAAAACGTCTGTGTGAAGATCTGACGGCGCTGTACAAATTTGTGTTGTACAGTGTTTCTAGTGTACCCTCCTATCAGGTGAAAGCCAATAGTTGAGAACACGAATGTCGAAGATATTGACTACAAATCCTGTGCACTCATTCATTCCTAAACAACGCCAATTGCGGATACAGGGGGAAAGTTATAGTTGTCACGACCTCCCCCCCCCCCCCCAAATCGTCGACACTTAAACATCAAATTGCGTCAAAACAATTTTATGAATAAAATGTAAACGATTACAGTAATCTTTTTAGTTCGTAAAAAAAAAAATGTAAACATTTGAAATATTACTTCTTTTCATTGCTTATGAAATTTTTTGGTAACATTTTTGCCTAAACAGATGCATTATTCTTGGCCGGTTTGGTGCTTTTTATTGACACTCAAGCAGTTTTTCCGCCCCCAAAACCGTAGGTACGTTTGTAGGGACAACTTCTCTGTATGACCCTCCCTCCCTTAAATGGTAGTCCGTATCCGCCCCAGAAAAACACCATGACGGAATACCGTATTTAAAATAGCTAAAGCTATTTCAGATATACTTGATGGATTAAACTGTCAACAACTTCGTTTTCAAATTTTTGCTCCCAAGCAATACAGTAGACCCTCGTTTTACACGGGTGTTACGTTCCCCGGGGCCGCGTAAATTGAAACGTAATATTCGTGTTAAAATAGGGGTTAAGTTCCGTAGATGAAAAAAATACTTCATTCTAGTGATGACTAATTGTATTATAAGTTTAATGTGTACTTATATCGGTTTCTATGCACAACATGCCTAAAGAAAACATAAATTAATTTCGTGTTATGTTTATAAAGAGGAACTGGCTATGACAGTCTTTTGGCAGTCAAGAATTTTTATCTGTAGTTCTTTGCATAGCATTAACGCATCCATAATCATTTCCATGATTCCTTCACTAAAAAATCAGAAAGATCATTTCTACTGTCAAGGAATGACTCAAAATTTTCAATGTTAACGTTTTTGGTTCTGTGTCATCGATGTCGGTATCCTCGTTGCGTTTGTTCTCCTTTGTCGCTCCTAAAAGCTCTTCTTCCAGTGAGTTCTGAACTGTGTGAGTTTAATACTTCTGGGAAGAGCTCTGGAACCAAAAATGTCTCCAGTGGCCCAAACTCGATTATCAGCACGCCAAAAGGCAGTTTATTACGTGCAATCTGAAATCTTTAGGAGTTTGGATTTTGAAAGAGGGGAAAACGCTATCTGTTTGCATTGCCGCATCTGCGTAGAACCGAAATTCATCCGCGTAAAATAAAATAAAGGTGTCAAATTTTAAACCTCGTATAATCGAAACCGCGTAAAATAAGCCCGCGTAAAACGAGGGTCTACTGTAATCAGAAAGAGCACGAGCGCCATTACTGCTCAGTTAATCTCCCGGACGTTGTTGAACTACAATGATAGCTCTTAATGCTTTTGAGAGAGAGAGAGAGAAAGGAGTAAAATAGGAAAAAAGCTCCGCACATACATGTCGAATCTGGTCAAGACAAAAACCTGCAATTTCTCTGTTTGAGGAATGACTGTTATTATTTCGTGTGTTCCCAGTGAAGGGAAGGTGAATTTGTTCTTTTTCTCTCAAGAGGAGTGACCCGAAAAGATGACATTCGTTAGTTTAGCCGAAGAACGTTTGATGGAAGTTCAAGTTGTAGTTTTCGATTCAAAACATTCTCTTTGTTTAGCCTACTTTTTCGTAAAAGTAAAACTGTTCTTGATTTGCTTATTAATCCCGACGACGCCTGAATTGCTAATTTTAGTTTATTTACTTATTTATTTATTTTTACACTTGAAACTTTATTCAGTTGTGAAACTATAGCACGAAAAGATGGCGGATGACCTTGAAGCAAAAACGTCATTTGTATCATTTGCGTTTTGCAATAGGTTGTTTATTATTATTTTAGAATAGATAGGATTAGCGAGACCACGCCTCTTACTATTCGGTGCTTTGTGGCAGATTCTACCTATTACAGATGATACTATGATGTTTCGCTTCAAGGTCATCCGCCTTCTTTTCGTGGTCAAGCTTTACCACACAGACGAGAGTTTTGTTTGCTTTTTTACTTTCGGTGACTAATTGTGGCACTATGTGCAAGCATTATGTTTTTGAGGGAAAAGAGATGTTTTTAGTGTTATCAGTGATGGTTTCACAAAGTACCGCTAGGATTTGCTTTGTTAATTTTACTCATTTATTTTTACCTGTTCGTATGTACTGGGAGACTACACTAATTTACACTCACTGCCAAAAGTTACGCACGGAGAGGTTGAGTGCAAAAAATGGATAAGTACTGCTTTGATTAACAAGAAATGCGGCAGGAAAGTAGCAAATATGTTTATGCAATGAACATAACAAAGAATTACATACAGAGGTGAAAACAATAGTAACTTTTCATAAAATATAAGGTGACATCATATTGGAGTCATTTACAAAATATTGTTTTAATTCAAAAAAAAACTGAAATTAATAGGGTATGTGAGCAGTGAGCACCCCTCAACTGCATACAAAGTTTGCAGCGTGTAATCATGCTTTTTATGAGGTGATCAACCCACCGCAGAGTCAAGTAATCTCCATTCCTCTTGTAGAGCAATTTCCAGTTCTGTGAGAGTGACTGAGTGTGGAAAACGTGTACACACAGAACGGCAGAGAGCATCCCAAAAATTTTCCGTGGGGTTAAGGTCGGGTGAATACGCCGGCCAGTCCATACGTGCAATACCCTCACTCTCCAGGTAGTCGTTAATAATGGCGGCTCTATGTGGAAACGCATTATCGTCCATTAAAACGAAATCAGGACCCACTACTGCAGCGTACCACCTCCCAGTAGTGTCTAAGACTCCATCCCGATACCGTATAGCCGTCACAGAACCCCCGTCTGTAGATATGCAGGTCGCAATATCGCAGCAGGATATTTCGTTGGATATCAACGAAATCCCTGCCTAGACCATGATATTTCCAGCTCGGAATGCGTGATCTTCGGGGATATTTTGCGGCCAATTGTTTGTGCCTTGCTCTCTTTAGATCCTTACGCGCTTGTCATCGGGCTGCAGTGCAAATCTTGACTCATCTGTGAACATAACATCGCCTCAATCAGACGCAGTCCAACTTACATGTTGGTGGCACTACTTAAATTGCTCCCTTCTGGATTGGACGGAGAAAGGAACACAAACTCGTGGTACCCGGGCATACAGCCCACTCATGTGTAGCCTTCGACTCACAGTAGTGGCGGATATCGTGTTACCAATAGCCGCTGCAACCACAGATGTCACACTTGTGGAGGTCGCTCGTCGGTTCCGCTTGGCTACAACAGCAATATATCGATCTCCCCCAGGGTTCGTAACCTTTGGGCGGCTGGTTACTGATCATCGGACAACTGTTTGGCTCGTTAGAAATTGTCTCCACAATCGTGAAATGACGGAGTGATGGACTCTAAAGAAAAGAGCAACATCTGTGATTGATTGTCCTACTTCAATGTGTCCGACAGCACGCCATCGCTCAAAATCTTCCATTCGTCTTCTGGAAGCCATACAAACACGTCTGTCTTGAAAACAAATTGTACTAAAGTTCTAAACAGCTTTTATCGGCACTTACAAGCAAGTCCTGTAACCCTTCACTATGCGGCATTCTTATACGACTTCCTTTTTTTGTATATTTCTCGACATGAAACCGTGATTGGCTGTTACTTAACTTATTTGCATACTTCTAACTTCCTCTGCAGCAAATTGCGGTCTCTTTAATTCGTATTGAATTCCGGAAATTTACATTTTCCTCTCCGTGCTTAAGTGTTGGCAGTGAGTGTATGAAGATTTCTTACTGCATTTTTCTATTTTTCTGTTTATCTCTTCTTTTCATACGGTTTTGCGCATGAGATTCCCTTACGTGTAAACGTATAATCTTCTTTAACTTGTATGTATCAGAATGTAGATAAAAATAAAACATAAAATAAGTTCAATATAAGACACTTTTTAATTTTCCGAGGAAATCTCAATATGGAAAAGTTAGTCTTCTATTTATTATTACCAGGGTCGTTGAGTAGGAGTCGATTTCGGAGTCGACCATTTACTCGAAGGATCTGAAGCTTTGCAGGTGCTGCGAAGTCGGGGTCTGAGTCGTTATTTATTTTGGGGTAAAAGAGTCGGAATCGGAGGCTTTAGCGTTCCAGGATTTATTTCGGTTCCTCAAACCAAATGATGTTTACTTGATTTACCAGTACTTTCAAAGTGGTAAGGCAACTGAATATATATATATATATATATATATATATATATATATATATATATATATATATATATATATATATATATATATATATCTTTAAAAGAGCAAGCAAAAGCATAGTTATAAAATAACATAATTTTCAAGGTAAGCAAAGTTTGGCGAACGATATAAATGAAAAATGCAGCAGCAGAAAAGTTTTGTGATTTTTTAAAAATAACTTTTAACAAATTTTAACAAAAGCATTTTCCGCGGTTTTAACTATTATTTTATTCTTATTTTTCGACTAAAAATTACTTCTCTTCAAATTTAAATAATCAAAATAGGACACTAGTGACATAAAGTATATTTATTTAGTTCTAATTTCTTTCAAAAACTTTACTCTTTTAGTTTTTTAAATTTTTTATTAGCAGTTTTAGAGCTTGAATACACAACCTTGTGGAGATTAAAAAAAATAGCCAAAGAGGTAAAACATTTCGATTTGGCACAGAAAAAGCAGATGTTTCAATGGACAGGTCATCGTAAGCATGTTTTACCTCTTTCAGCAGCCATTAGTATTGCAGCGCCTCCCATTCTTAGTTTGAATCGCGAATATAGTATCGATCGCATACAAAAACTTGTCGGGTAATTTTTGATCAAACATTTTCGCCATGTACTTTGCTTTACAAATACGTTGCTTGAAAAATTTTCTTATTTCTAACATTTTTTTTTAGTGCCTGAAGTTCGACTCACAGCTAACCCAGAAT
Organism: Uloborus diversus; assembly: GCF_026930045.1. Lineage (NCBI taxonomy): Eukaryota > Metazoa > Arthropoda > Arachnida > Araneae > Uloboridae > Uloborus > Uloborus diversus. Next base: position 84,604,694 of record NC_072736.1, read on the forward strand.
CTTTTTGAAAAGGCAGTCGAATCAGCCATTTTGATTCACTGGTGATCACTAGCGCAGCCAGAGGGGGTTTTTTGGATCAAAAATACCTTTGGGGGGAGGTGGGTGATCAAAAAATCTTCTAGAGTTGGTTTTAAGGTCAAAAATATCATTTTAAGGGAGTTTCGTGACAGACATTCCTTTCATATGTTTAAACTAGTGTATTAAAATACGCATTTTCAGTCGAATCTCGATAACTCGAAGCTTATAACTCGAATATTCTTTCATCTCGAAGTTTTTATCGGGACTCAAATTCTTGAGACTTGCGAAAATTTTCCAGAACTTGAACTACCAATAACTCGAATGTTTTAGCCGGTCCCTTGGGACTTCGAGCTATTGAGAGTTGACTGTATGTTAAAACTAATGCGTTTGGGGGGTGTTTTTACCCCCCCCCCCTCGCTACGCCACTGTAGCGATTCAAAGCAACTAACTTTACACGGTTGACCGATCTCACATGACAAATGAAAACACTGACTAGCCACTTTTAACAGCAGCAACGCAATTATTATTCCTTAAGTTTTATTTCTGTCACTAAAAGTTAAACAAGAGACATTTATTTGTAAGAAATATTATACCTTTCTCTAGCATACGTCTTTCTCTTCTATAATTAGTCATGATCAGAAACCGGTAAAAATTATAAACACTTAGCAGCTGTATACCGCCTGTTTCTTCTTTCAAACTATTAAATCAAATTTTAATGGCATCTTTGAAGCAAATTTCAATATAAAAATATCAAGACTATCTGCAATTTTTGTGTGTTGTAACCAGGGGAAAAAAACATTTTATGTACAGTAAAACCTGTAAAGTTGACCACCTGTCTATGTTGACCGCTTTTGTCAGGAACGGAATTGGTCCTACCTTATATAATGAAGGAAAACCTCTGTAACTTGACCACCTTTCTATCTTGACCACCTGTCTATCTTGACCACTAATGCAACCCAAATTTGGTTTGGAGTATTCTAAAAAACCCTTTGTAAGCTGACCACATGGTTCATTTTTTAAAACTTAATTTAGCAAATTATTTTATTTTATTATTATTTTTTTATAGCTTTCCAAGAATATTTTTGATGCCAGATCTGTATTTTACCAAATAAATAAAACAGCAGCATAACTAAACCTCCTTGTAAGTTTAACCATATTGGAAAACTACTAAGAACCATTTTAGTCTCCAAACTTATTTTTCTTTTGTTGTTCTAATTGAGATTACCTTTTGCACTCTCTGTTCAATGAAAACATGTGTCAGTAGAAAAGTAAAAGGTATTTTTTTTTTCAGTTGCAATATTTTGTGGCAACACTGGAATTGTGCTAGAGTAAAAGTTACTTGCATTGCAGTATTTCTGGTGCAAGGTATTAAGTAATAGGACATTTTCATTTTCAACTGCCTTTTAGAACTACGAGAGTCCAGCTTGTTGCTCTTTGTGTTATAGTTTTACATAAAATAGCTTCAAAAAGAAAGTTAGTTGAACTTGAGATTAATAAAAAATATGAAATATTAAAATTAATTGAAAAGGGAGAAAGCCCGAGAAAATTAGCTGACACATATGGAATTTCCAAAACTAAAATCTAATAAGTGCACCAAACTTTAATAAAAAGTTATTTTGTTGAAAAGTCATGGTTATAAATGTATTAAATGTATACTAGTTGACCCGTGCGGAACTCCGCACTGTGCTTCGAATCGTTTCATAAGGCATTTCGCTCTTTAAAAATTTCGAAGGAAGAACATTATGAAGAAGAACGGAAAAAAAGTAAGCGCAGAAGAGAAGGCATGTAATTTAAAGACATCAGTAACAAAACCTCGTTAAATACAACGCTGTGATAATTTGATTATCGCTCACCGTTTGGTTGTACGTATTTTCAATGCACACATAAGTATCATTATAAGTGTGGCTGAGTAGTGACTCGTGAAAAAGCAATAATTGTGCATGTGAAAAAACAGGTTGTGGCAAATACAGTCCTGCCCATGTGAGCATCTGACAGGAAAAAAAGAAACATTAAAGAGATATTTATTGGCACGAATTCGAATTGGCGCCATTCTAATTAACTGCCCGACACCCCAAAAAACCTAGCAATTGCGCCTTTATTTTCGAAAGCTATTCATTAAACGAATGCGTAGTAAAAAACAACAAAAAAAAGCTTTCTGCCAAAAAAAAAATAATAATAATAATAAGATCATGCTTCTCTGTTTTGTCATTAACCAGCATGATACGATTTAAAATTATTCGTAAAGCATGGAATTTGATTAAAGAATGACGAAGATCTCACGTAGCGATTGAAACAAATATTCTAGAGAAGTAATAAATTAGATTGAAAATAAGTATTTTTATTTTTGAATATTGAACAATTTCCGAGAGCAGGCTGCTTTAACCGTTACGGCTTAAATGCCCGCACATGTTTCTCTTTTAATCGAACACTTAAAATTCAAAACCAAAACCAGTTGAACTAAATCCGTTTTTTAAGTGCAATTTTTCGAACGTAGTGAAAATCTTTTTTTTTTCAGCAAAAAGCAGAGGAGTAGAAAATGATTTCTTACTGATGAAGTTGATAATAATTTTAATGTTTTATATCGTATTCGCGAGAATAAAAAATTAAAGGTTTACAGGATGAAACTTGTAGTTTTAATTTGGCGTAGTATTTTTTCATTTGTACAAAAGGTCGAACACTGCTATTAGAAAATCTACATTTCAGCATACAATAAAAATATTTTTCTGCACAAAAAGGATTTCCTTGAGGTAAATTTAATACTTTTTATGTTTACATTATGCTGAGTAGTCTGGATGGAGTCAAAGCTTTAGGAAGAACACCCTTCGATTAACAGTCAACTTATCCGAATGATAACTGAAGCCTGCATAAAGGAGTCGAAACACCAAGTAGCATTCCTATTGCATTTTATTTTATTACGTGTATTATCTGTTGTATGTTATGAGTACATGTAATGTGTAATATTAATCAAAATTTTCTATTAAGTCGGACAGCTCGAGCTTGCCCGAAGTTCAGTTAGTTAATAGCCGAACGCTCTACCGAAAAAAAACTTATCAATTTAACCGGACAATCAAGTCCAGTGCTTTTAAGCTTTATTAGAAAAAACACACACACACACACACACACACACACACACACACACACACACACACACACAGGTTACTTTTATTTTTTTTCTTGCCGAAAGCGACGTCAAAAATTGGAAAATTGTATAAGAACTTTGCTTTAAAAAAAAATCTGCATAAGAACTTCAGGCTGCATCAAGGTTTTGCAGCAGCAAGGGGCGTTTCCGAAAACTTGATTTTTGACCGTAAGTCTATTTTACGTCATTAGCCGGCCTGATAAGTTTTAAAATGAGAGGGGAATAATATATAAGATAAGATATTGAAGAGAATTTTTTTTATTTTGAACATTTTTTCAATTTGTTACCCCAGGCTGCTTGAACCATTATGATTTAGATGGCAGCACGTGTTCATCATTTAACAGCACGGTTAAAATACAAAATAATTTGAACCAAGCTCTTTTTAAGCGTAGCTTTTCGAATGTAGTAAAAATGTGATAGGCTATTTGTTTTTTACAAAAAGAAAAAAATGTAGTTCACCCTTCAAATTGAGGTTGTAATTTTTTTTTATTTGTGCAAAGAATCAAAATTTCATTAGAAGGATCTATATTTCAATATACGATTCATTATTTTTTTCTGAACAAAAAACAATTCCATTGTAGTCTGAAATCTTAAACCTGATACTTATATTTTCGCTTACATTATGCTGTAATTTTCTTACTGGAACCAAATCTTTAAAAACAAACAAAAAAAAAAAAAAATCTTACAATTCAGAAGTAATTTAGCACAATGTTTCTTTAAATTTTCATTACAGCAAGGAGCGTTTCCTTCTCATTTATTCCCTCATATTTGTTGTTCATTGTATTAAGTGTTCATGTAATGCGCGATATTTCGCTAATTTTTTTGATGCAGATTGTCCGGACGTGGGTCCGAACACTCATTCTCATGGTTACCAGGGAATGCTCTGCCGATCAAGCTATTCAGCTCTACCGGTTGTAGTGCAAGTTAAAGTTATAAATACAACCGAAAACCTCATTCTGGTTCTTTAAAACAGGTTTTTTGGCAGAAAAAAACAATTTTTAGTTTGTGGGTCTATTTTTCGTCAGTAGCCAGCACGATAAGCTTTAAAATAAGGTGTAAATCAAAGAAATCGATCAAGAATTGAGGAAAATCTCGCGTAGAAACCAAAAACAGGCTACAGAAATAATATATAAGGATGAGGGAAAAAAAGCGAAACATTTGTTATTTTTGGTTAGCTATGACATTTTAGGAACTTTTAATATCAAATAACTTTTTATAAACAATGATTTTTTTTTATTTTTATTTTATTTTATTTTATTTATTTATTTATTTATTTATTTATTTTTTTTTTTTGATCAATTTACTGAAATGTTAAATTTACATGACACATTATATGTCATTCTGAGAAAATAACCTATAAAAATATTTGAGTATCATTTTAAATTATTGTTTCAAAGTAATGTTAAACAATGAAAGAGAGTTGAACGGAAAGAGTAAATGTCAATTAGTCAAAAAAATGAATACATGGTGCAAGAAATGACAAAAAAAAAAAAAAATCATTACCCCCTTTATAAGTTGACCACCTGTCTAAGTTGACCACCAAAGTACTGCACCGCAAGTGGTCAACTTACGCAGGTTTCACTGTATTTTATTTTCCTTTTACTGTAGCTTCTCCAATGACTTTTTATTTTTGAATTTAACATTGAATCTTTAGTAATATTTATTTTGACAACGTTTAACAAGCAGATAAGCACTTTGTTTTGTTTTGACTTGAGGTTCCATTCTATAAATTGTATCTAGATCAAATAATATATATTTTAAAATTTTGTTCGCAAATTCAACTAACTAAACTGCCAGTTTTATAACGATACGTAAACATCAATAATGAGTTATGAAAAGAATAGCTTCTTTCTTAAATGTTTATTTTTCAACGCTTAGCTTGGGAGAAAACGAGTTCTTAAAGCATACAGCCATCACCACACTAGTGTCAAAATCCCCACAGCAAGCTCTCAGTTAAAAAAAAAAAAAAAATCAATTTTGTTTACACATCTCGTCTGTGAAATAAAAACAAATAAACATTGCCGCAACGTGAACAACGACAAAAGCTCAACTCTAGGGAAATGGCTTCCCTCAATTTCAATGCATATAATTACGAAAAATAGCCTGATACATTATTACGGTCTTCCCGTTCTTCTCTCGGTTTGTTTCATTCTAATATTTAGGTCAATTAAAGCATACAGGAAGCTACCGTTGCACGTAATGATCGTGAGAAATAGCCATCGTCCATTTGCGGTTTGTTCCGAGGCGAACTGAGAAGTCGAGGTCTGCTGGTTTTCAATGGGTTTTGTGTCACGTTATTCAGGGATACAAATCAGCAGGTTAGAAATAATTCGAATGACGTAGTTGACTATTTTCCGTTCGCAGACGATATAGGAAATTGAATTATGTCTTTTATTCTGTTTCGTATTGGTGTTCTTCATTTGGTATGTTCGGCAAAGTTTTCAACATTTTCGGCAAAGTTTTCAAAACAAAACATTTATCTGTTTGTTAAACGTTGCCAAAACCATTTTGCTCAAATTTAAAATTAAGTATTAAAATTTTAAAAACTAAATCATTAAAATAAGGAATTAAAAATTAAAATAATCCGTTAAATAATAATTTCAAGTCATTAAAAAGCAATAATTGTTCCATTCCAATAAACTATATACAACTCCAATAAACTATAGGGGGTGCTGCAGCCACTGTCAAATGGCAGATGAAAAAGCCGTAACTTATAACTTGCTGTGAAGCTTAATGAATGACAGCAATTTTTCATTGTGTTTGCTATTCCTCAGAAATTACATTACACCACAAACTGTCTGAAACCTGTAATTCCCCCCCCCCCCCCAAAAAAAAACACGTGGAATGGAATGTTTTACCTTTTTCGGTAGTATTGATAATAACCAAAAGGTAGCGTATTCGAGCTCTGGAGTTGCGAATTAAAATGTGGTCGGTGCAACAAATATATTTTTTAATAACCATTGCTTTTTCTTACCGATGATGCGTTATTATTTTATATTTTTTTTAAATCATCATCAGAATGTACCAAAGTCATGAAGAATCTATCAAAAATGTTCAAACACGTAGTAAAATGTTTGACATGTAAAATGTTGAAGCATGAGCATGAAATCATCTTGAACACTAACCATAGGAGAAACCGAGTATTAGTTCATGTATATTTTACATTTTAATTTTTTTGATTTTTGTTTCTTATGTTATACATCAAAATAAAATTACATGCAATAATATTACTAATTACATGTCATCGAGCAACTTCAGCACCTTTGCTAACATTTTTTTTTTCATAGAAAACAAATCTTTTTTTTTAAATCAAACTATACAATGAACTATACTCAACGTGGGTCAAGTTGACACACAAAAGTAAAAACTGTTAAGCTGACGTAATAAGCAACGAAATGAAAATTTTAAAAGTTGTTTTTATAGTAAAGTAGTATAAAATGTTGGAAGTTATAATAGGAGTTGGATGATAAACGTAAATCTGATTTACAGCAAATACAAGCAAAAGTTATGGATAGCTTCTCCAAAATACGTTCTTTAAAGAAATTGAACAGGAATTTCCTTAATCCTTTCTTGGAGTTTTTAATGTCATTTCAAAGTATTTCTGGAAAAATTAAAAACATTCAAAATTTTGAAAATTAAAAGTGGGAGTTTATTTTGTCAAAATTCAAAAGTACTATTTTTAGTCACTTAAATTGACATAATAAGCAAGAAAAAAAATGTAACAATATCATGGAACGAGAAAAAACTTTCATTTTCCCAACGTTTTATTTAAAATTATTTTTTTTTAATGTCCGATTTTTTGGAAATAAGGCGTGGTCTTTATGACGTCACAAATGACGTACTTTAGCGCGTTACTCCACTGGCGCCCTGAATACTTACACTTGGTGTCTACCGCATTTCCAGCTCATGATAATTAAGAATCGAATTAAATATTGCGCTCTCCGCTAATGACATCAGTGAATGGCATTTCATCACTTGTGATGTCATGTGCAGAAGCGTAAAAAATGAAATTGAATCCGCGCACCAATTAAAATAATTGTTAAAAAATATTCCACTTGCCATTTTTTAAAAAAATGGTTAAATAAAGTGTTTTTAAGCAAGCTCTTTCGAAAAAAAATACTTTTAAAATTTCGGAAGCAACCCAACATTAATTACACTTATCCATTTGGCTCAAGGCGAGAAGTATCAACTTGACCCAAACAACGCTATTACGTTAGCTCAAAAACGGTGAGAAAACAATTGCGAATTCGGCAACTTCTCGTTTGTAAAATCATGCCTCCTTATCAAACAGGCTTGCAAGGAATCATGCCTAATGTGATAAACACCCTAAACGACAGTTGAAAGAAAGGCATAAAAATTTATTTTTGCGCACAAAAAACGATTTGTTACGAATGTAATATTTAAACGAAAAAAAGACAGGTTCTCTCGTTGACGATGGTCAAATCAGCATAAAATCTGCTGCTTCTCCATGACACTCTCAATTTTGGGTACATAATATATGCATTCAAAAATTGAACCTCCTGTATCAACTGCGCCCGGTTTTTGTTATACAGCGTTAGCATAGAAGAATATCCCAGTTTTAAAAATTTACATTTCATAAACTATTACTTAGCACTATACATAAAAATGAAGATAAACCCTGAAAGTTTTTTTTTTTTTTTTTTTTTTAAACGTAAGTAACTACTTAAACGTGCGTGTTCCGCACTAGCTCAGCCAGAAATTCCTTCCGGAAGAGGTTCTTTGGTCACAACAGCCCAGGGGCGCCGACTTGCAAAAATTATTGGGGGGGGGGGGCTATACATCACCGGGGGTTTAGGAGGTTCCCCCCCCCCCCCAATAAAGGTCAGAATTTTTGTTCCTTGAAAATACCAATTTACATATTTTCTGGTGTGTATAATTTAAACAAACAAATGTGACGTAGCGTTTTGAAAGTAAAACGATCTAAAAATTGGTATTCAAATTTTCTGGTTCAACTAGATCATGTCACTTGTTTTAGTAAGAGGCATTTTTTTTTGTTCTTTTTTATGGGGAGCCGTGCAGTGTCATAGCTAGGCATTGAAAAAAGTGGGCACTTGACTTGCATAGAAAGGCACTCCCAGAGACGCCGACTAAAAAAAATATTGTGTGTGGGGGGGGGGGGGGCATACCGGAATACCGGAGGGTCTTTCAGCGGGAAATTTTCAAAATTTGAGATGAAAAATAGTGAGTTTTAAAGCATTTTAAAGTTATATAATGAACATTAGAACCCCGAAAACTCGATAAGCCTGAAACATATTTTTTGGCTTTGTAAAAAGGAAAAAATAAATACAAACATGCACAGTATTTTTGTAAAAAGGTAATTTAAATTACACATGTTTTTTAAGACCAGTTTTTTTTTCATTAGTGATATCAGCTAACATATTCAATGTAAACGCAGTCTCTCAATGTCTAGGTCATTTTTGAAATATAGTTGATTTTTCAAAATTTGTTTCACCTCTGTTTAATAAAAGCAAGCACTCTTGTTCAACTGCAATGACCTGTGGGAGTCCAGTTGATGTAAACCGCCCAATAATGCAAGATTGCGCCATTTCGCAAACCTCATCAATGTATTGCCTTGTAGTACTTTGAGATTTTGAAAGTGTGCGGAGAGCTGGCTTCGTTGCTTTCATACTTCTTTGTTATACGTCGATTCTGAGGAAGCGAAGGATGTTGAATTTGTTTATTTTGTGAAGGTTTTTCTTATAAACACAATACTCAAAAGTATTCAAAACTATCACGCCTCCCATTTAATAGATAAATCAAACCCTCGTATATTTTTTCCAGATCAGCAACACTTAGATGAGTGCGTCGCAGTGCTGCCCACCAGCAACTGACTTGACCCGTAAGTTCGCCCACTGGGACAAATTCTAAGTGTGCTTGCAGCACCGTAACACTATCATTATTCACACCATTCGTTTTCAGTTAACCTGCTTACTACCGCAATAATTATTTGTTTTAACTCATTACTGAGTGTATTTTACAAGGTAACTAATATTAACCATCTTCAAACAAAGAAAATAAAAGTTAAATTCATGAGTTTAGAAAACATAATATAACTAATAATTTTCTTGATTTATTGGGGGGGGGGGTCTCGGGCCCCCTCAGGCACCATGGAGTCGGCGCCACTACAACAGTCCTTACACGTGTATTAACTACTTTATTAGGATTGGCAACAATGTTAAAACCAAGACCTCTGGAGGGTTGCCCCCCCCTTCCCACTGCGCTGCGCCATTGACTTTCCGCAACGCTGAATTGGCCGTGCAGGTGATGATGATTTGTCCTTTATGCGTTGGCCATCCAGACCCCCAAACCTAACCCCATGTGATTTTTTCATGATTTTTCGTCAAAGACTGTTTATACACCACCATTGCCTACAACAATGCAAGAGCTGAACGATCACACGTGTGTAGCATTATGAAAAATTTAGAGTGTAACACTCTAAAATCTACGCATTTGTGAATGAAAAAAAACTTTCACAGTTTATCTTTAATTTTATGTATCATTTATAGTGCTAAGTATACTAGTTTCTGAAATTTTATTTTTAAAACCGAGATTTCTTTTATGCTAACCCTGTGCAGTGAAACCTGTTTAAGTTCACCACTACACACGGTGCACTACTTTAGTGGTCAACTTAAACAGGTGGTCAACTTATAGAGGTTGATTTATGTGATATAGGACTAACTCTGTACCTGAAAAAAGGGTCAACTTAAACAGGTGGTCAACTTATAGAGGTTGATTTATGTGATATAGGACTAACTCTGTACCTGAAAAAAAGGTCAACTTAAACAGGTGGTCAACTTATAAGGTTGATTTATATGATATAGGACTAACTGTGTACCTGAAAAAAAGGGTCAACTTAGACAGGTGGTCAACTTATAGAGGTTGATTTATATGATATAGGACTAACTCTGTACCTGAAAAAAAAGGGTCAACTTACAAGGGTGGTCAACTATACAGGTTTTACTGTACCAAATTTAATGTGCGTGTGTCACAAGTTCAGTGTGGAAACATATATATATCCCGAACGTACACACAAACTTCCGTCATAATTAATGTAAGAGATTTTTCACTATTCTTTCCAGTATCCATGCAAATAACGAATCTCATTCATAAAACATCACTTTTTTCTGTTTTTAATCACTTTAAAGACTAAAAGAACGAAATAGTTTCTTTACAACTTGAATATTTTATTGTGTTTGGATTCAAAAGGGAAAGACAAAGTAAAAAATACGAGGAAAGAAATCAGTATCATTATATTGAAAGCGCTTATTATCCGTGATTGTTTAGCGGAAACGATGTGGAAAATGCAAAAACTAGTTAAAAAGCACGAATACACAAATATATTTTCCCATATCATTACTTCAATGTGATTAATATTATTTTAAAAATAACTATTTAACCATCTGTAACACTATCTAAGCAACATGTTAATGCATTTTGAGAAGAGTTCTTTTATTGTTTTTTTTTATCGAGGAGGCACGGAAAAAAGAGGAGTTGGTGTATTTGTGATTGATTTTTAGATTGTTATTATTATCATTTTATGGAGCTGATTTTCAACATTATATGAATGACAGTTATTGTGTTTAGAAGAAATAATAGCAAAATTTGTGAATTGATCGAATATTTAGCTTTGTATGCGAAGTGTGAATTTGCGACGTATACGTACGTGCGACGTGTGTATGTGTGTGTGTGCAGTGTGTGTACGTGTGCCGTGTGTGTACGACACGCGTGTGTCTGTATGTACGTACTACTTGTGTATATGAGTGATGCATGTGTACGTTTGTGTGTATTCATGTGCGTGACGTGAGTATGTATGTGTATTTATACACGTTCATAAGAATAGATTGCAAATATGAAAATTCATAAAAAACGATGTAAAATCTACTGGAAAGCAAATCAGAAAAACTATTTATTTGAATGCAGACAATTTTAGAAAAACATTAATAGGAAAGAGTGGGGCACAGTTGGACAATTTTCTTTTGATTTGTTGGAATTTCATGAATTCTAGGTTTTAAATTAAGTTTAATTTCAAGGGATGATTGCAGAACTCTTTAGCTATTAATGTGATTTTTTTAATAATTTATACTCATTGCTTTCTATTTGAAAGAATAAAATTTCATTTGGCTGTCAAAGTGTCCCCCCCCCCCTGTTGGGGCACACTGGCACAGGGTTTGGGGTACAGTGGGACATCGAGCAATGCACAATCAGCTATTTGTAGCAGTGTTTATTATTACTAAATTCAGATTGAGATTACAGTATACACAGAAGATATTTAAGCAGTTTTTAAGCGATAGAATTTTAAAACAAGTTTTAATTATAAACCACTTTTGAAATATGAAATATTTTCCAAAACAATGTTTGAGGCAATGAAAATGCCAAAGGAACAATTTTCAAAATATCAAATGTCATTAAAGCTCATTTTTGTATGAAACCTCATTAAAACTAATGATCATAATTTATTTAAAGTCAAATCTAGGTGATGAAAAATGTATTTACTTTGCATTTGCTTAAAGGATGTTTATTTTACAGTGAATTATGTTGACAGGAAGCAGTTGAACGCTGTCCCACTGTACCCCCAAAGCACTATTTTTGGAACAGGACTTGAAAACAGAACAAATTGTATTTCTAGAAAAAAATAACATAATGCAATTCAGAAACTTGTAGCTTTGCGTTGATGCATTGATAATAGTTAACATTGAACAATAATTTACAGCTGAAATTCAAAAATTAAAACTTTCCTGATTTACACGGCACTGGTAGTAGAAATAAAAACGACTGCAACTTCCTTAACAATTGAAATGTAGAAGTGGCCAGTTTCCGCAGTGTTGTCATACAAGTTAACAAGATTGTGGATTTTTTTCAGATTTGTAAAAAATTGCATAGTATCATAATATTATTTTTCTCACTGTGTCCCGGTCTCCCCTACACTTTATTTTCTTGAGGCCAGGCCCGGATCTACGTACTCGCAAACCCCGGGGTGCGAGGGGGGGAGGGAAACGCCTCTAAGGAGCCCATGGCCCAAGGAAAAAAATACAAAACAAATTAAAAAAAAAACTAAACTCGTTTTAACACTTGAATATAGGATTGTAATGTTTTGGTAAAGATGTGAGGAAAAATTGAAACTCAACACATAATACTGAAGCACATAAGCGGAAAGGGGGAAGGGGCAATGTAAAGTCGTAGAAGAGTCGTTGTTTTCTTGTTGACGTAACTTGGAAAATTAAATTAGTTTTCGAAATTCAAGACTTAAAAAAAAAACCACACAGCTACCTAGAAGCGTTTAAACAGGTAAGTTAAAAACCTTCAAACAATAATAATAATTAATTAATAAAATATTTAATCAAATGAATTCATAACAAAGTGAAAATATTGAAGCAGTTAAAAACATACAACAATCACTAGTTTTTTTTATTTTTTTTTTATAATTTTTTTTGAGAGGAGGAGGAGGGGGTAGAGCAATCTAGTGAGTGGTAAGGGGCCTTGCTGATTTTTTTCAGGAGTGTCAAAATGTATAGATCCTTGCCTGCGACCTGCAGTTTGCTGAGAAATATTGCTATCAATGAATGGTGTATATTTAAGAAAAAAAGCAAAGAAAGAAAGAAAAAAGAAAACCACAAAAACGAATTCTAAACTTAAGAAATAAAACAAATAGAATTTGAATCAATGACTAACAAAAAGTCAGTATAGATGTGACAGCTGATTTGAATATCTGTTTCTGGAGACAGATAACATTTTTCTTCATGTTTTTTGCCTACTGGTTGACTGATTTCTAGGTAGTTCTGTTTAGGTTTGTTCAAAATAAATAAAATATAGTAGCCCAAGCATTTTTGCTTTCAAATTATGAAATTGATCTCTTAGAAGTGTACAGGCTGACTCAAGTCTCCCGCTCCGTGCAACCTATAATTACTACCCTCACCCGTAACTGCAGATTGAAATTCGACGAATTGTTGAGGTTCAACGTCTCAAACGTTAGTCGTTAGCTGTTTTACCTTGAATTACGGTAAGGCAATGAATTTTTCCAGACAATTTTTATTTATTTATTTATTTATTTTTTTCGTGTTCGTATTCCGTCTGTCTGGAAAATCTCGAGCCAAAACTTGTTTTCGATTATATAGTGGACGAAACTAACCCCCCTCCCCCCGCCCCTTCCCCGACTTTTTCTTTCTCTTTTTTTTTTCCGAATGTCTTTCACTTGTGCATTCACCAAATATCTATATTTCTAAAGGACTGAAAGGTAATAATTTACAATTTTTTGCAATATTTCAATTCAATATTTAGCAATGGAATGATTTTAAAATCAATCACTTAACATTTGTATCACTACCACTATACAGATTTCCCATTAATTTTAACCACTTGCTATCTTTAAGTGATGCAAAAATCAGCCGTTACTTATGGAAGGGGGGGGGGATTGAATTAGTTAATGAACAAATCCATGGATAGACTGCATTTTTAAAATTTCGAAATCGCTTTTTTCCCTTCTCCTTTCGGATTTTTTTGCCCTATATTTCATTGCATCATGTTTTAAAAAATTATACTCTTGCATAAATTTCTGACTATATTTTCAGTTTTTTTATTCACACGAAACTTCGAAAAGAACACTTTATTTCACGTGAATAGAATTTCCTTCAGTGACAAACCTTTTGAATTTACTCTTCTAATTGCCTGACTTAAAGACAAATACAAATACAAAGAAACCTGTATAAGTTGACCACTTGCGGTGCACTACTTTGGAGATCAACTTATATATATTATTTTTATTGTAGAATTAGATGGTATAGGTCTAACTCTGTGCCTGAAAATAGCGGTCAACTTAGACAGATGGTCAATTTTACAGGTTTTACTGTATTTTATTTTCATAAAATTCTTTACAAAAATAAAAAAGTGACGATTTGCAGATGAAAATATTTTGATTAAATTATGCGTAATCTGCAAAAGGCCTCAAAACTTATTTTCACATTTTGTACCCAAGACCTTGATTACTGAATGGGTCCCCGCTTTTTAGTGGTCCCAAATGGCTAAAACTGTTTTCGTCACAAGCTGAAATTCTAAATCTTGACCACAGGGGGCTCCGGTATCTTAATCAAGCCCTGTCTATTATGCCCTGTGCTTCTTTTTAAAAACGGAAACAAGCAATCATTTGGCTATTTCCCTACCAAATTGAAATAACTTTATCATGTAATTAATATCAATTTTATGTGTATATTTTTGAGTAATTACGATTGCTTATTGTTCTCACTTGACCATCTTTGATGTTTGGGTTCCTTTTTCAACTTGGACAAGGGGCCTCTGCAGCAGCACCACCGCTCACCGGCCTCGGCAGGCGCACTGTCCCCCGGAATCTGCTTCTTCTGAGCGGTGACGTCCATGTCCTACACACACGCACGCTTACACACATACACATTCACGCAAACACGCCTTTACACACATACACACTCACACAAGCACACCTTTACACACTTACACACTCACACAAGCACGCCTTTACACACATACTCACACGCCTACGTGCATACACACAGATCTACGCACACATACGAGCCTGTACAACACGCACGCGCGCCTACACACACGTACAACTGGACACACGTAACCGCCCAGGAGGAGGGGCAGACTTGGGGGGACAGGAGCCGCTTCTAGAAACAATAACTCCAATGAGTAGGGTCCTGTCTCAACTCGTGATTGCGAAAAACATAATTTGTATTCAAAATTTCAGTATTCAAATTAATTAAACTTTTTTCCTTCTGCGTTTGAACTCGAATGTGTAGTCTGACAAAAAAAAAAAAAGAAAGAAAAAAAAATCAATAGCTGCAAAAATTTTGATGAGATTATCCAAGTGAATGAAGAAGGTAATTTCCTGAAGTTAAGTTTCTGGTTCTTACGTGGTTCTCTGCTTGCTCGACAAGGAAAACACCAGACCAGAACACGTTGCGAAATACCATAGTGTAATTCAAATTTCTTGCTTGCTTGTTAAAATGTAATTTTTTTTTAAATATTTACTTTTTTCTTATTCAATGTAACCTCCTGGCTTTCCAAATGAAATCTGCACCAGTACGTCATATAATGCATAACTTATTTCTCCGCCCTCCCTGCATGCCTGCGTATCTTATGCTCTTAATGCCCTCCCCATTAATTGAGCTTCTATGGTTAAGGGCTCCCGAACTCAGTTTTTTAAAAAGAGTGAAATCTCAATTTTCCGAATGAAACTCAATTTTACGGAATAATAAATAAGAGTATGCACGGTAGTTGTGTTCAGTAGCGTAACTATGGGGTCTAGCGCCCCTGGCGAAAGAAAGAAATTGCGCCCCTCAAAAAAATTAATGGGAGCATCACTGTGTATTACAAAATAATAACAACCTATTACAAATATTACGAATAATGTTTCTGGTTCAAGATCATCCGCCATCTCTTAAACTTTACCACGTCTTCCACTGTCCCATCTCTCCCCTACGCTCATCAATACGTCTTCAAAATAAAATTGTAGTCCTGTCCATACCTATTTGTTTTCAGCGCACTTGGGTTATTTTATTATTCTGTTGCTATTTTAAAGTCTATAGACACCATAGGTTGTAAAACATTGGTTTTACAGTAACAATACTTTTTTTCCAAAATCCAGTCCTGTAGCGCGCCCAAACTATTAATTTTTCTTTTTCCTGTAAAAATAATGCAAATTCGATGTAAATTGGTTTCAAGCCACCTTTTCTTTTAGTGAGCAACACCCTCTCGCACCCCCCCCCCCCATATATATATATATATATATATATATATATATATATATATATATATATATATATATATATATATATATATATATATATATATATATATATATATACTAGCCGCCTGCGGCGACCAGCTGGTACGCCTTTTTACGCCATTCGCCTTTTTGCGCCAGGGTTACCGCTTTCGGCGGCTGCTTAGACAATTTAGCAAAGGTATTAATCAATGTTTTTCTCTTTTTTCTCAATATTATCATTCGCCTTTTTACGCCGATGTTGTCGTCTTCGGCGGCTGCTTAAACTATTTTCGTGGCGGTATCAATCATTCTATATCTATCTATATCATTAGTAGTTTGAATAAAATATTTTCTAGATCTATCTCCAGTTCCGTCGTTTGGAATATTTTTAATGGAGGGGGAGGGGAGACACAAACGACGTACTCTTAATGCAAATTTTGTCGAAAAATAACAAAAAGCACTTCCACTTTTATGTAAAAGCATTGTTTTTTTAAAGTCATGGTGTGTGGGGGGGGGGCACTGCCACCCCGTTGAAATTCCTTAAATGACGGGCATGCCTCTTTCTTGCTGTCCATCTACTATATCGATCTCTAAATTTGTGTATCTATCAATCTATACGATATGTGCATATCTACCTCCTGACAGTACAATCTTTTTTTATTTATATAAGTATTCATTCGAAAACAAAAACATTTTTTGTCCACTCAACCTCTTTCTATCTCTGTATCTACCTAACCTAACCGCCAATCCGTAACAAAAACAAAGATCATGCAAAAAATCGCGGGCTTTATTTATTTAATCAAAATAGCCCGCAAAAAAAAAAAAAAAAAAAGGCTCTATGTTCTCCGTAGTGTTCAAAAAGTAGCGTTTGCAAAAAGATAAAAAACTGAAGAAAAAAAAGGTGGAAGGAAAATAGTACAGTAAAAATAGGGGTCGGACCCAAACATCCAAAAAAAAAAAAAAAAAAAAAGCTAAACCTGGTGCAAATTGTTTATTACCCTCCCAATAAGAACAGGTAAAAGGTTCCACCCCATTGTGCGTCGGGTTTTGAAATGGGGGGCATCGAAAAATTGCTGTTTTGGGTATTTTTCCCGAATTTTTAGAGTAAATTTAAAGTGAGAATATTATGTTTTACTAAATTTAAAATCATGAAATTAAAGGTGTTTGACCCCCAAGAGGGATGACATAACCCACCAATGCTACAGAGCCCCCCTATTCCCGTAAAACAAAGCAGTACCCCCCGAACCCCCCTCCATACATTTCATTTGGAAACATTATTTTATGCTAAGTTAAAGTTAGAAATCGAGTGTGTCCATCTTTCAAGACTGATGGTGCATCTCCTCTCAAAGCTACAGCAACCTCCCCCCTCCTCCAAAACAAATAAATCCCCCCCCCCCCTTTTATTTCAAGTAGAAGTATTATTTCGTGCAAATCAAATATGCATTAAATCAGGACTGTCCACCCAAGAACAGTAGCTCACCTCCCAAAACGAAATTATATACTAAAATATTATCCCCCCACCCCACCCCCTCTAATGGTGCACATTTGATTAAATGGCCAGAAAAATTGCGCTGAACTGTTTTTTGCTTTAAAATGATTTCGCCTAAACTTGTAACAAAAAGTCTTCGTTATCAAGGTGTTTTTTGGAATCTAGATCCTCAGCAAAATCATTATTGTTGCAGCTGTGTCTAACACAGTTTGTGCATATAATTGATCACTTCAGTCCACTTTCAGACTTTTCAAACATTCACTATATCCAATGAACTCCTCAGAGCAAGCACAAGATTTGAGATGCAGAAAGTCTTCTAGAGCAGAAGGCTTGGCATTATTACCAAAGATCATTACGAAAAATATGATCAAGCAGGTATCTTCCATCTATTACGTATGAGGCAGTGAGAAGCAAAGGGATGCAAGTGGAAAAATTAAAAATTTGGAGATAACCAGTACAAATGGTTGGTGATTCTCTCCTCTATCTTGAGGCAAGAGATGGTACTAGTAGACCTGGTAGTTACTTCTATACAGCATGATTTGGAAAAGAAAATCAATGAAAGCCTACCTAGGATCTTATCTTTAAACGCGTTTTATTCAAAACTTGAAAATGTCCACTTACATCCCTTTGCTTCTCATTGCCTCATATATGACACCAACTGTTCGTTCTGTGATGGTGGATGAACCTTTTGCTTCAGATAATAGCATTTTAACGATACAAGATATTTTTCCTTCTGAAACCAGATTCATCGAATAGCGATGGAGGATCAGCACATAACTCGTACCAGAAGAGTTTAACAATTTGTTATTCCATCTTTACTGTTCATACCATTCGGTGTAAAAGATGGTTTGGTTTTACACATCTGTACAGATAGTAACTACTCTCGTAACAGAAGCTAAAGACGTAACTGTTTACCTCCTTTACAAAGAAATGCCACAAAATTGTTTTTCTTCAATATCCTTTGATGTTACTACCCGAACGTAAATGGTCTCATCGCAACTCATCTTATCATCAACGAGCAATACCACTACCAACTTAAGAGGGAAGAAACTTCTGGGGGCTTTATAAACGGATTGTGATTTCCAAACTGAGAGACAAAAAAGTGTAAATATTTAGCATTCTAGTGTTGTATTTCTCATTGCTTTCATCAAGATAGCATTCTATCGTTGAATCACTACAGGTTCTAGACCACCTGAATTTGTCACTTAGATCGTTGGATAGCTGATGTTTTAGCTGATGTTTGATGTGATCAAATTTTTTTTATCGCATAATGTACTCAAAAGTTTGAGATAGTGTTGAAAGTATATGTCCGCATATTTAGCATAATTCACATAACCAGCTGCGTAAAAGAGAGGTAGCTCGGTGTTTGCAAATGAGAACCCCCACCGACTTAGACGGTGCAGAATTGCAGCATTGCCCGTCTCACTATTGGCAATTTCGGTTTGTCCCCCCCCCCTTACGGTGATGGCAAAAGATTGTAGAATAGTTGAAGTTTGTTAATCAAGAAGAAGTAGGGAAACTTTGGTCAATTTGGACTTTTTTTATGCTGCACAGGAATTTTGTTTTCCAGCGCTCTAAACAGTTTAATAACTCAGTCACAAATGATTTGGTTACTGAGCTCGCTTAGATCTTTTAGAATTATCATTCTGACATTACCATATCATTGTGTGGCATTTTGTTCTTCGGAAAAGTTTAAAGCAGGGAGCTTTTTTCGTGAATTTCACGGCAATAGTTAATTTTAGAATGTAAATTCGACGTCCCTCCCCCCATCCCAAAAAAAAGCGATGGCGCACCCCTTAAGTATGACGGAGTATCCATCCAGAATAAAAGCCCTCAAAAAAGAAATACCCCTTGACAAAACTGCCTTAAAAATTCCAATGACGCAAAGCTACTCCATGACCCCCCCCCCCCCCGCCTGTGCACCCATGTTAATTAGAATTTTATTCTGAGAGAGTTTATTATTTTACTATTATAGAGTGGTTTCTGCGAGGTTTGAGAATTTTTTTTAAGTAATAGAAATTATTTTTATTTAAATAGAGGATTATTTCGTCCCTCCCCCTTCCCCCCCCAAAACCCGACGCGCAAAGTGCTGGGACTTTTTACCCCTTCTTGCTGGAAGGGTAAGAAGTAATTTGCAACAGGTTTCCCCTTTTGTTTTTGGATGTTTGGGTTTGACCATTTTTTGGCCTAATTTTACTGTACTAAAAGGCACGATTTCTCAGTTGGATCCCGTGATGAAGTAAGCTCGGAACTCAGCCGGCAAGCGAACAGCTCGCGTTGTGTTCTGCAATTAAAAAAATTGTAAAAAAAAAAAAAAAAACTATTGCGTATTTTTAAAAACTTTTTCCTTCTGAAGGGGGCAGAATGTTTTTACTATTACCAACTAAAATTTTAGAATTGAGGGTTCAATACTTGTTGCAGGATGTGTTTCGAAAAAAATTAAACCCAGAAAAAAATGCAAAATAAAGGTTTTTTCAAAAATTTATAAAAAATACAAAAATTGCTCTATCTTAAAAAATTTTTCATTCATCATATTTAAAATTAAATTTCCTACACTATAGTACAAAAAATATTTGTGTGGTGCGATTGGTTCGGGGACTGTGAGGTAAAAAGTACTAAAAAGTGCAAAAAAACACATAAAACATTAAATAACTTTTTTTCTAATTAAAATATCAAAAATCGAAGCCCGAAGTGCACATTTTCGGCAAAAACTGCACCTGTGTATCAAATTTCATCTTTCTAGGCTTTACCGTTTTCCCAGGATGCGTGCCACAAACACACACACACACAAACATCTTGTTTTATTATATGTACTAGCCGCCTACGGCGACCAGCTGGTCCGCTTTTTTACGCCATTCGCCTTTTTGCGTCAGAATTGCCGCCTTTGGCGGCTGCTTTGACAATTTAGCGACGGTATTTATCAATGTTTTTCTCTATATATCAATATTATCATTCGCCTTTTTACGCCAATGTTGCCGCCTTTGGCGGCTGCTTCAATAAATTTTGTTGCGGAATCAATCAATCTATATCTATCTAAATTATTAGTAGTTTGAATAAAATATCTTCTAGATCTGTCTCCAGTTCCGTCGTTTGGAATGTTTTTATAGGAGGGGGAGAGGAGACACAAACGACGTACTCTTCATGCAAATTTTGTCGAAAAATAAAAAAAAGCACTTCCATTTTTATGTGAAAGCATTGTTTTTTCAAAGTCATGGTGTGGGGGAGGGGAGGGGCATTGACACCCCATTGAAGTTCCTTAAATGACGTGCATGTCTCTTTCTTGCCTACTATATCGACCTCTATATTTGTCTATCTATCTATCTATCTATACGATCTATGCACGTCTACCTCTGACAGTAATTAACAATCTTTTTTTATTTATATAAGTATTAATTCGAAAAAAACATTTTTTGTCCACTCAATCTCTATCTATTTCTGTATCTACCTAACCTAACTGCCAATTCGTAACAGAAACAAAGATCATGCAAAAAACTACAGGCTTTTATCGACCTCTATATTTGTCTGTCTATCTATCTATCTATTTATACGATCTATGCATGTCTACCTCTGACAGTAATTAACAATCTTTTTTTATTTATGTAAGTATTAATTCGAAAAAAACATTTTTTGTCCACTCAAAATCTCTATCTGTTTCTGTATCTACCTAACCTAACCGCCAATCCGTAACAGAAACAAAGATCATGCAAAAAACCGCAGGCTTTATTTATTTTATTAAAATAAAAGCTCTATGTTCCCCCGTAGTGTGCAAAAAGTAGCGCTTGCAAAAAAATCTTAAACTAAAAAAAAAAAAAAAGGTGAAGAGAAGGCAAACGATTTCAGTTAGATCACGTGATGAGATAAGTTCGGAATTCAGCCGGCAAGCGAACAGCTCGCGTTGTATTCTGCATTAAAAAAATTGTAAAAAAAAAAAAAAAAACTATTGCGTATTTTTCAAAACTTTATTCTTCTGAAGGGGGCGAAATGTTTTTACTATTACCAACTAAAATTTTAGAATTGAGGGTTCAATACTTTTCGCAGGATGGGTTTCGAAAAAAACTAAACCCAGAAAAAAATGTAAAATAAAGGTTTTTTCAAAAGTCTGTAAAAAATACAAAAATTGCTCTATCCTCAAAATTTTTTCATTCATCATATTTAAAATTAAATTTCCTACACTATAGTACAAAAAATATCCGCCTGGCGCGATTGGTTCGGGGTCTGTGTGGTTAAAAGTACTAAAAAGTGCTAAAAATAACATAAAACATTAAATAACTTTCTTCTAATTAAAATATAAAAAATGGAAGCCCGAGGTGCATTTCTTCGGCAAAAACTGCACCTGTATACCAAATTTCATCTTTCTAGGCCTTACCGTTTTCCTGGGATGCGCGCCACAAATACACACACACAAACATCTTATTTTATTATATGTATAGAAGATAGAAGATAGAAGATAGATAGAAGATAGATTTTCAATGACCGTAGACAACAAATATCACAAACGGCGTTACCAATAAAAAGGAAATTTTAAAAGAAACACAATAAAATGCTGAGAAATTTTCATTTTCCGTACCAACCACCCGTTATCAATACCATATTACAGAGTAACATAATTAAAATAATATCCGCGATTTGTATTAAATTGCTACTTTCGACAAGCCGTCAGTTTGAATTCACAGGCATTTAGTTTAACTGGATTATGATTTTAATATTGAATTCAGGAGCTAACATGAAACTTCCCTAAAAACTCTTCTTTCTTTATTTACATTTTCTTTTTTCATTCATTCCTCATAATTAGCTTTTTTAATCAATTTACCACATCTTTTATTGATCGTTGAATAAATGGAGCACATTAAATTACATTCTTTGAAGTAGAACTGTCTCTTTTCAAGATTTGCAAATAAAATTTTGTTTTTCTTTTGCTCTGTAATAGGATTACAGGATTATTTATCGATGATAAAATATTTTCCCGCGCTTTTTCTCATCCATTCTCTCACTGGTACGACTTTCTATGCTTGGAACTAACCGACATTTTTGCAGGAAAAGTACAATGTGATATTCCTCGAATTAATCGTCGCATTATTTTACCGTATAATTAGAAAAAAATGGAACAGGGCGTTCTTTTTCACATGCCCTCTGGTATTAGGTTATTTTTATTTGTTTAAAACCTTTAAGTCTTCATGTTTTTTTCTTTCATGTAAAAACATTCACACGTTAAGCTTCAACAAGTGAGCGTGGTCCCTCGAATTTTATGTTAAACTTAAAAACAATCTTCTCGCTATTATAATAAAATAAGAGCTCAGAAAACACTGAAATTTTGCGCATAATTCTCCCCTTTGAAACAATGCCGTGATTTAATTTATTTGAAACTAGTGGTACCCGCACGACTTTGCCCGTGATAGAAAAATTAAAAGATCTTTTGGTTCGCCTGCATATTTACAAATAATGGATGGTGAATTTTCTCGCCTATTGGCTTGTACCCATGTTACGGTTCCACGTTATGATAATTTCGTATCTCGCCAATTGGCTTGTGCCCATGTTACGGTTCCACATTATGATAATTTCGTAATTCACTCGTCCATCTTACGATAGTTTTGTTCTTAAAATTGGAATAGAAAAAGAACCACATCGAATTTTCAAAAAATCGCTTCGAGGTGCACACCCCTATGCTACAAACTAACTTTGCCAAATTTCATGAAATTCGGCCGAACGGTGTAGGCGCTAAGCGCGTCACAGAGATCCAGACATCCAGACAGAGAGACTTTCAGCTTTATTATTAGTAAAGATAAAGAAACTTATTAAATTCACTGATAATTTATTTTTTTCTCGTGCTAGTAATAGTAAATGTCGGAAGAACATATATTTATTTCTCTCTCTCTCTCTCTCAAGGATGGATACAAGGGAGGGGCGATGGGGGCGATCACTCCCTCCTTGAGCCGAGATACAGGAGCTTTCTTCAGGCACATTTTTGATATTAGAGTTCCAAAAACTGCAATTTTGTATAATCTTTGATGGTGTTAGGAGAAAAGAAGTTCTTTTTTGGATTTCTTAAGTCTTTAAAACGCAATCATAGCTCACCTTTTATTACTCTGGAATAGAAACCGGAACTTTCTACGTTTTTTTTTTTTTTTTGAAGTTCCAAAACCTTAGTTTACATGATCTTAGATGATATTAGTTCCGCTACTTTCTGCTTTCATTACTCTAGAATAGAGACCCGAACTTTCTACGTTTTTTTTTTTTTTGGAAATTGAAGTTCCAAAACCTCAGTTTACATGATCTTAGATGATATTACACTGTTAAAAAAATTTCCTGAAAATAACGGAGAAAGTACCGGCAGCAAAGTTGCCGTAAATATTACGTTTACGTTCAATTACTTTCCGTGATTTAACAGAAGTTCCATTTCTTATTTCTCCGTAGTTGTAGTTTTCCGTTTATAAATTTCTCGTGACTGAACGAAAATTCCATTTCGTATTTTTCCGTTCATTTACGATCTTTCTGTGTTTTAACAGAATTTACGTTCCTTATTCTTTCATTGCGATATTTTTTTAAAATTCTCACTTTCCCATATTTAAGTAAACAGATTTTATTTTCAAAAAATATTTAAAAAGTTATGTCAAGTATTGACTTTTCGTTTCATTAAAAATTTAGTTCTTTAAAATGATATATAATACAGATATAGTTAACTGTTCTAAAATTATTACTTTTTTTTATTTGCATTTGTTACTCAAAGATTTTTTAAATTAACATCTGGAGAGAGAACTTACCTAACAAACCAAGCATCCATTTGCTGACCAAAACTTTTTATATCAACTTCAGATGAGTCAAATTAATCAAATAGTACTAGCAGAAAAATTGATAGATTTGAATAGGACACCAATTATCCCTGCTGATACTGTTCGATATTCCCTTCGTCGTACATTGTCTGGGGTGGAATGGAAAAACATACATGAAAAATATGATATTTTTATTTGCAGAATATGTGAAATAAAATGCTATTAAAAACAGGTTGACGTTATCATATAATAATATACCTGATAGAGAATACCGCATATCTATTGTGTTTAAAAACAGAATCATTGACATGCACGTGAAGAATTTTTGGTTAAGATGCTACACCCCCCCCCCCCCCAATGATATCCCTATTTTTCACTCATTGGAATCGCAACATAGATTTTTAGTACATAATCATTATTACTTAAGCATATATCAATATCAATCAGTTCGTTTTACCCGAACTGTTTTTCCAAGAAACTTGCAATAATCTCAAATAAGTTGTTGGATAAGATCTTAATAAGTTAAATTAAGTACTTATTGTTGCCAAAACTTTTATTGTATATATCAAAGATCAACAATACACCTTTATTTAGAGATTTAAAATAGTTACTTTCAGTATTCCAAACTGTGAAGCGAATCCCCCCCCCCCCCAAAAAAAAACCTGAGTGATTTTTCCTATCTTGCTCGCACACCACGATAATCTCCGGTATAGATACGAAATGGCATTTAGCGTATTAATGACTTTCAAGAATGCGTAAGAGCAATAAAAAATAACTCTATAATAGTTGTATAAATTCTAAATAAACTATCATCGGAATTCTATCAAATGCATATTAACAAGGAAGATACATTTGTATATTAACATGTACAAAGATATTCAACAACACTTACATATGACCAGCGGTGCTAAATGCATCTGGATACAGCTAATCCAATAGGCTCTATTTTAAATTGATAACACGAGATCCTCAAACTATTCTCACTGATAGAGCACACAATATGACTAACGAATAGAATTGTTCAAAGTATTGAGCAAAATATTAAAACCACAAAAATATTCTAATACTGACTCAGTAAAACCCACATCAAATCACGAGGGCGATCAAAACACATCTGCCAGTCTAAAAATGGCGCGAACATTTTTCAACATAAACAATTTCGACATACGAGTATATTACTCTCCAGACATGAAATAGCAAGCTATCTATTTTGTCTACAGCATCTGAGTTGTTATTCTAAATATGCTTTTAATTAGCAAAATGTAACTGCGATTAATAAGCACTATCAATAAGTGATGTTTATCATGACTTGAAGACTAATCGGAGCAAAGTACAGCACAGCGGCAACAGTAGAAATGGAAAAAATCCGTTTTCGTCGGGATGTTTACGTTTTTGTAAGGAAAAAATACATTTTGAAGCATTACGGAAATATTCTGTTAAAATCAGTCAGAAAACTACCTGAATTTTCAGTTTTTTTTTAACAGTGTACTTTTTGCTTTTATTACTCTGGAATAGAAACTGGAACTTTCTACGTTTTTTCTTTCTTTCTTTTTTTTTTTTTTGAAATTGAAGTTCCAAAACCTCAGTTTACATGATCTTAGATGACATTAGTTCTGCTACTTTCTGCTTTTATTACTCTGGAATAGAGACCCGAACTTTCTATGTTTTTTTTTTTTTTTTTTTGTTGAAATTGAAGTTCCAAAATCTCAGTTTTACATGACCTTAGATGATATTAGAGACAGGTTCAAAATCTCCCCCTGGATATTGCTCGAAAGAAACACAAGTATGGGACACATTTGATTACGTAAGGGAAAGCGATAGGGTTAGTAAACTCCTGCGAAAAGTTTTAGGACTTGAAGTTCCAAAGAGTTAAGCGTAAAATACAATCGCCCTCTCCTTGAACATTTTCTGGATCGCCCTTGCTCTCTCTCTCGCACACACACACACACGCGCACGCACACACACACACATACACATACACACACAAATCATTTTAATCGTTTAAAAAACTCTCAATTCATGTTTGCGGGGCTGGGACATTTTAAAGAACATATTTGTATACTTTTTTCCCGGAGTTTAAAACTTTGGTTTCCAATGTTGAAATATTTGATAAAAAGCAGCAATGTGTATCATAATGTGAAGAATCATCTTTCAAAATTAGGAAAAAAATTATTTCAAAATAATGATTTGTGCGTGTCATTATTTTTTTAACTGCAGTAAAACCTGCAAAGTTGACCACCCTTGTAAGTTGACTACCTGTCTAAATTGACCGATATTTTTAGGCACAGAATTATACCTATACCATATAATTCAACCTCTATAAGTTGACCACTAAAGTAGTGCACAGGAAGAGGTCGACTTACGCAGGTTTCACTGAACAAAGAAAAAAAAAAGAAAGCTGATACCTTATATCATTATTATATTGATTTTATATATTCAAATAATATCGAAATTAAAAAGCCAATGTTTAAAATTCCAAGAATTAACTGCAAATATATACGTGAAAATGTCACATCCATAGAAATGGTTAAAGCAAAAAGTGAGACGGGTGAAATAAATTTACTTTATCTTCCAGTTTGTTGAAGCTCTCAGATTCAATGATATATCTACCCCCAGCTCGGTTCTTCCCCAATCCAGACTGATGGATTCTAATAAAAACGAAACTGCAGTCTCTGAATGTGATAACCGGGCTGTCTGATACAGAGAGTGGCCCAATTATTATACTTAAACAAAATTTTCTGCATTTTTATTGTTGTTATACAGTGTTATCATTTGAACATATTTTAAAGTTTATTTAAAATATGAATTACATATTAAACGTAAAGTACCTTCTGATCGTACTATAAATAAGTGAAAAAATAGTTATTTAAAATTTAGTAACTCCACCTTTTGCAGCTGTCATGGCTTGGATGCGTTCAATGCATGAGTTGCCTAGTATTATACAGGGTGTTCCGTTTTAACCTGCAAGACCTTTATTTTCGTAACCATTAGACCTAGATGTATACTTCTAATTGAAAAAATTTTCAAAATCAGATGCAGAGTTAATTTGTTGAAAGTCTGAAGTAAAAACAAAAATAAGTCAAAAAATACAAAATTTAACTTTTTGTACGGGCCCCAGGTCCCCTTACTTATGCTTAGGGAAATTTTCTCCATTGAAAAATCATTCCAACAAAAAAAGTTTGACATTAGTACTACTAATATTCACCGAGCTTTGAAACGCAGCGTTTTGTGACTTACACCCCTTTACACTCGCTATCGATAACTTCTGGGGGGAAATATAGCGGTTAACAAGGGTTTAAAATTAGTATATGTGTGCAAATAGTGTGATTTTGCAAATTGTTCGAGGTTGCATGGTGTGCTTTTGCGTATTTTGGCATAACATTAACATTTATTTTGGAATAGCAATGAAAAATCTAAATACTTATTTTATTTACTTCGACAACCTGACATTTCTCTGAAAGGGTGATAAGTTCCAATCTCATCTCTTGTATAGTCCCTTAAAACTTTAAACTGGAATATCTCCTTGAGTTTTGGTCGCACACATGTCAAGTTTTTTGTGTCAGTAATAGTTTTTAGTGGACATTATTTCTCTATGCATTAGTTAGGGGACCTAGGGCCGGTATAAAAAGTTAAATTTTGTATTTTTTGCCTCATTTTTATTTTCACTTCAAATTTTCAGTATCTCAACCCTGCCTCTGATTTTAAACATTTTTTCAATTGGAAGTATGCATCTAGGACTGACGGTTGCGAAAATAAAGGTCTTGCAGGTTAAAACAGAACACCCTGTATATAAAATCGTTACTTTTTTCCAAAAATCACACTCATGAGAAGAAGCTTCTAACTTGAAATTTTAACGGATACTGATACTGAAGTCACATAAAAAAAATAGGTTTTTAAAAAAAAGTAATGTGTTACCAGAATAAACTTTAAGCTTTTAAATAAACTTTAAAATGTGTTCAAATAATAAAACTATGTAATATCAATTTTTTAAGCTTTATTATGATAATTACAACTGTAGCACCTTGTGAAATGCATTTATATTTTCATCAATAAAAACATAAACTTATACGTACATCTTTTTACTTTAATTGACCCTTTTGAACCCTAAAAGCAATATATTACATCGAAGGTTTTTTGTTCAGACAAGTGAAGGTCGATAAAACTTAGCCACTGAAGAATTGAATTACAAGTTGAAAAATTATTCACCGTGTCCAAAATGCAATACGCACGACTGGAGGAAGGATAAGAGAGATCTATCTTTCAAAGAATGACTGGCTCGTACTTTTTAAAAACAAGAATGACAAATACATTCGCTTTCAGTTTTTTTTTTTTTGTTAAAAGTTTTGCTTTTCAAATGTGATTTTATTACAAACAGAGAATAAATGATATGCTTATTACCTTGCTATTCTTTCGCTGGAATTTGAACTTCACGCAATGTTGACTTTTAAAAGCGAATGTTTTAGTTTTTTTTTTTTTCAATAACTGTTTTTTTTTTAAAGTCAAACGAAAACACCTTCTTCCTCTGCTTCTTTAATAAGCATTGTGATTGAGTTCTCCAGTGCTCTGTATTGCAAACAGTATTGTTTTCTCCATTTTTCGAAAGGTAACTACGAAGATTATTTATTTAGAGATATAGTTGGGTATTTTT
Source organism: Uloborus diversus (assembly GCF_026930045.1). Lineage (NCBI taxonomy): Eukaryota > Metazoa > Arthropoda > Arachnida > Araneae > Uloboridae > Uloborus > Uloborus diversus. The sequence continues at coordinate 84,633,509 of NC_072736.1, forward strand.
CACAGGGCTGTGGCGTTGAAGTGTAAATGACCGATTCCGGCTCAGGGAATTTTTGAGCCTAACCTTCGACTCCGACTTTGAAAACACCAACAGAGTTATATTTTCTGTGACTCATAGGGACAATGACCGACTTTTAAACTTGAAATTTTAAAGCTTCGACTCCCAACTATGACTCCGTCTCCGTTACCCCAAAATTGGTCCGACTCCGACTTCACCGCTCAGATTTTTCAAGGCATTAAAATGCTTCTTGACATTTTTTATATGAGTGATATTCGTTTTGGAGAAGTAAAGGATATAAAAACAGTGAAACCCCCGTTTCCAAAAAAAAAAAAAAAAAAAAAACCTCATTTGCTAAGACTGAAATGAACGATAGCAGGAAAAGAAGAGAAAAGTACAATTTTGAATTTTAGCTTTAGGAATGTTTGACATTTTGAACTTAAAAAAATATGAATAAATACTCAACTGTAAATGATATCAAAACTTCCAATTTCTTTTCTTTTCTCTCTCCATTGTCTACAATATTAAATTTATACTTAAAATATAATGTATGAAAAAACGTTTGGCTAAATTTTTGAGGCATATTTCTAAAGTTCAGTACATGAAATACGCTAGTAAGAACGTTTATCTTTACTTTTTCGATTATTACAATATTACAGCGGTTTTAGTGGAACTGGAAAACAAGAACAGTAGTTACTTATGCTCTTATTAAAATGCTTGAGCTAGAGTTTTAAAATAATGTTTGAAAACATTTCAGATTTAATTACATGGAAAAAATCACATTTGTCATCATGGCAGCACTTCAGTAACTACAAGGATTAACATTTTTGTTGCTATTTCCAGGATCGACGAGAGGCCATGTCAGCCTAATTAGAAAAAAGGCGCCCGGGCCTTGGGAGAGGGAGGGGGTCCGGTGACACTGACGCAAGAAAAGAAAGAAAAGGAACGAAATGAAGAAAAAATTAAAGGAAGAAAGAAAAAAAGGGAGGGGGATGGAGCTCCGAATAAGCGAAAACGTAAAGACAAAGTAAAATTTACTCTTTTGGTATTTACTTTTGTGACACTTAAAAGAGTTAATTGTTTTCTAGTAAACAGTTTTGATTTCTTTCTTCTTTTTTTTCTCTTTCCTTTCTTTCTTTCTTTTCTTTGAAGGGGAGAGGGGTCCGGCGACCCAACTGACAAGGGGCCCGCCTTGGTTCTCTGTGGCCCTGGCTATTTCATCATTCAGTAGCATGCATGAGGAATGCTTTACGATTAACTTTAGCAGATAATAACTTTCTCAATAACTTCTTCCTTTCTTAACTTTACGTCATAAAAAGATCAAAAATCCGTGACACTATCACCTGTCGCCGAAAAATCGAGGAATTCCACTTCGCGCAATGTTTGCGATGGAGCATTAGCAATGCCGCGGTCGTTCGCTCCCACGGCACCCTTCAGCTATAGTGCATGACGTCACTCCACCAGCAGGTGACGAGGCCAAGCCAGAGACCTGTTGCTGTTTGAGGGATTTTCCTTTTTTTCCCCCGCGTCAGATCACCAAGGATGAGGAAAACAGAATTCAAGCTCTAAATGATAGCGATAACCAAACGCCATTTGGTCGGCAGCTTCAAAAAGAAAGAGGCAGCATTTGCTTTTTTAAAAAATGTAAAATTGTCTGTTTATTTTCCATCGTTTGGTTTAAATGGAGAACAACTCACCTCGCGTTTGCTTTTTATTTTTTATTTCATCCGCGTTAGAAAGTCATGTGGAGCAGTGAAGCGCGTAAGCACTTTGGAATAAAAAATAAAAAAAAACTCAACGGAAAGCAAGTATGTCCGTGGGACAATACAAGAAAAGTCGTCTGCAATTTTTGCCACGTTCTTTCGAATTCCGGAAGATTGGTAAAGAAATGCACTGTGCTTCACGGCTGGATGTAGAAATTAATGGATGTAATCTTTGAGAAAGATGGTTTTTTATTATGTTCCTATTCTGCCAAAATGGGCAGCAAAACGTGAAGCTCATGGAAAGTAGCTTTGTTCCTGTTTGCTTGAATTATTTTCAGAAAATGGAGTTCACTGAAAGGTAAATAACAATAGTATTATTCTTTGTCTATCTTTCTTTCTTTATCTCTCTTTTTTTTTCTTCTTCTTTTTGCATGAATTTGTAAAATAATTTTTTTAATGTACAGACTCCAGACATTTAATTTCAAATGCTGGAAATCTAGTTTGAGTAACCTTTGGATGAAGATAAAATTGAAATTATACGTTTAATTCGATTCAGTGTCCGACTGGACATCGTAAAAGAACTCGTAGAGCATTGTATACAGTGTGAGAATTTAGGTATTAGAAAAATAGTGCATTTTTAGTATGCATTTGAGTATTTTATCGTGATGAAATGAAAATAAATTGTTTCTTTAAAATTTTGGGAATAGTTTTTTCAAATTTAAAAATGTTTGTTTTGAACAGACCCGTCATTTAGGGGGTTCAGGGGGTCAACTGTCCCTTACTGACTTTGAAAGATCAATATTTAAAAGAATGTAGGAGTGGTTTCTGTGGCTTTCCGATAAAATTTGCTTTGAGTATACTCCCTTTTTCTTGCCCCCCCCCCCAGAAAAATTTGAAATGGCTGGTTGTTTTGAAAAGAAACGAACTTTTCTTGCTCTACTCTGATTTTTCTAAGAAAGTATTTATTTATATTGCAATTAAATTTATCACTAATAAGCGCATATTCTTTTAAAATATTTATAGGGTACAGTCACCCAATATGATGTGGTGCGACGCAGTGGCACAACTGGAGGGAGGGGCGTGGGCATCAATAAATATGGCATATAATCGCGCTTTTAAAGCTGCAATTTCTACAAAGTTTCGGTGAGTCCCCTGTACACTTCTTTCCTCTAACATTACGAAGGCAAGTCCAAAATTTCGTTTTTAAAATTGCAGATTTAAAAATAGGGGGGGGGGGGGTCTCACCTGTCAGGTGAAAACCTTTTTTTGAAGGTGCCCACTCCCCCCCTCCCCCCAAATATATTTTCTAGCTGCGCCACTGTTGTGACGGGTCCCCAAACCAGTAAATCCGCCACTGCACTTAAGATATAGGAGTTTTCAAATTCAATATGCATCTGGGAAAATTAAAAAGTTTTCAATTTATTAATAGCTTTACAATTTAGAAAAACAAAATAGAAGAACAATTGATTTTTGTTTGTTAAGTTTTACACCGCGTATGAACAATGCCTGTTTTCCTTTATACGAAATAATAGACAAAAAATTAAAAATTAAAAAAAACCCCAACTGAGTCACAACTGTTGAATCAAAAGGGAAAATTGAAAATCCTTTTAAAAGCCTTATAATATTAAAAATCAATGTCAAGTATTTTATTTGTTATTAAATAGAAACTGGCAACGGAGAAAAATTTTAAATCATTGCTTTGTATTTCCTTGTCGGCCAACAATGAATTCGGTTATCAATCGCGTGAATAAAGGCTTAGTCGTTATTAAAATCTGCTTTTAAAAAACGTGATAATTCGAATTCTATGCAACATGGAAGTTCCAAACACATTCCATCAGACACGGAAAAAAATTCTCTTTATTTTGGTATTAAATTTTTAAAATTTTAACTATGTTTTCACTGCAAAAATCGTAAAAAAACCTTTTAAAGGTTTTTAATTAATATCTTCTTTTATTAAGGTCATCCAAAGATGCAACCTATGTGAGAACACTCTTTCTCGATCAACTCTCCTTTCAAACAAATTTTTTTTTTCAAAATCGGTCCATCCGTTTAGGCGCTCGAGTGCCACAGACAGACACACAGATACACAGACACGTCAAACTTATAACCCCCTTCCTTTGTGGGTCGGGGGGTTAAAAAGAATTTTATTCTCTTTTTTACAAATTTTTCTCTAGCAACAGGCTGCGGTGTGAATAATTGAAGAAGAATATCATTTGTTTGAAGTGCAAACAATTTATTTATGAAAGGTAAACAGTTTTCTAGAGTTATTTTTTGTTTCCTGAAATAGGATCTATTCAGTGTAAGCAAATGTTTTTCCGATTTTTGAAAAAAATTTAATTTTTTGGTAAAGTTTTTGGTTTAAGCTTTTAAACTAAAATTTTAAACTAAAATGATCTTAAGCTCCGACTCCTGAATTTCATTTTTGGCTAAATATTTTTTTCCCTTATCATGTTAGTTGTAAGTGACCAAATACTGGTGCATTTGCCCTCCACGACCATATAAATGCTAGGACTCGACCGATGCATCGGCCTGGCCGATGCATCGGCGCCGATGGTTCAACAATTTAGCCATCGGCATCGGCATCGGCGGCCGATGTTAAATTGCAGGAAACATCGGCCCATCGGCCTTAAAAACATCGAAAAGCCGATGGAATTGGCCGATGTTTTTTTTTTAAAAAGAACCTTTGATGTTTTACCTTTTAATACAAAGTAAAGGTTGTTTTCATATAAAATTGTTTACTAAATTTCAGTATGAATTTCTGTTTTAGTCACCCCTGAAAGAGTTTTTGATACTGCATTCAGGTACCAAATAAGTTAATTATTGCGTTGTTTCTTGCTGTTGGATGTACGTGTGTATCTCTCATAAGTCATAACTCTAAAATGGTAAACTGTAGAAGAATAAGTTTTCGCATATTGGATATGCGTACGCTCCAGTTGTGCACTTCCCTTTTTTGTTTTCGATTGGGTGTTCTGAAAAGCCTGTTTACTCATTTTTTGTGGCTATTAATTACTTATTCAATGCAAAACTAATATAGCGTCTCAGACTGACGATCATTTGGTGATATATTGCCGCATTGGAGACCATGGAAACTAACATGAGATGGCGAAACCGGTTTTTGTGTCATTTTGTTAGATTCCTGTTGAGCCGACGGTTATTTTTAATTTTTCGATATTTGTAATATAAATCACAGTAATGCAGTCTTTTCTGTATCGCTTCGGCGGAGTTACAAGTTTGGGGCCCGTCGAAATACATTTTGGGGCCCTATTTCTTTATCCCAGATGTTGTAAAACATTTATCATAAGCATTTTTGTAACTCCTACGGTGCCTCTATGGTTATGGGACCTCTCGCGCAGTTGCAACATTTGCTATATTTTAAATCCGCCACTGCACGTGAAAACAAACTCGGGTGCAAGTTTTGAAAAGGTTTTTCTGCTCAATGTTTATGATTATTTTGAACTCTATTTTTTACGACTATTTTTTGAATTTCCGAGAACACTTGCGTGCCCCTCCTCCCACTCCCTTAATTTCTGAAATTAAACTCTAGTTGTACTTCTGAGTTGTTTAAAACTAACACCATTCATAATATTATGAGATTTTTTTTTCAGACTTTATCTATTGTTTAGAAAGAAATTAGAGCATTAATGTAAGAAATTGATTAAAGACGTTTTGAATGGTGACATAATTCGGAAATCGAAGGGACTTTTGAATTTTTTCTTCCTAAGTGCTGAAATAGATTCAGAAACTCTTCCGAGGCGTTGGTTTTAGCGGTTCTTTACTAAAAAAAATAGGCCGAGGTTGGGGCCGAAGTGTGAGTTACTGCAAAATCAGACGCCCCCCATTTGGTAATGCGCCATCTTTTTTGTATCATTAACTGCGATCGATTTTTTTTAATTGTAACTAACTATTTTATGTATTTATATAAAATCAATGAATAAGTTATTTTCGTTTTTTATAGAAAAGTTTCAAGCATTTTCTATTATGCAATTTTTTAATTTCAGAAAATCATTTTTAAATTCAAGAATTAAATTTAAACTTGTTTGTAAAACTTCATAAAAGATTAAACAATGAAATTGTTCAATATTATGTGTGCAAACATCAGATCAAGTAGTATATGTGTATTCATTTATTAACTTGGTGTAAGTATTGAGTTTGTTTATTGTACCTGCATTTTAAGAACGTCGCTCTTTTCACGGCTATTTTTTTCCAGCAAAATTTATGTCACTGTTTTAGTTTTTTGAAAAATGCAAAATTTTCTATTCATAAATTTTAAATAAGTATAAAAATATTCCTATTTTGATTTAGTATTGTAATTTATCCGTTTCCTTTTTTGTTTAATTTGATGACTAAAAAATGTCTACGTGCAATCTTTTCACTTTAATTGCATAATTTTTGTTGACGGTTTCATAGTTTTATTCTTTTTTTTTTTTTTGAATGATTTAGCAACACAATTTAATGTTTTTTAACTATGTTTAGTGTACCTAAATCCATACATCATTACAATATTACTGAAATCTTAGTTATATGTTCAATAATAATAATAAAAAAAATCAATTGGTTATTAAACAGTCTCTTTGTTTTTCTTCCATTTTCTTTCTTTCTTTCTTTATTTTGGCTGTTGTTCTTTCTCTTTCATCATACAGCAGTCAAAAAAGGAGAAGCATAACTACACCCTATACAGATTGTACGTAGTACGATCCAAAAGTTCGGGGACAAGATGTATAAAACCTTACCCAGAACAGTTCACATTACAGAAGCACATCCACCTTCAAAAGGTTACCTTGAGGTACTTCTGCCAGTGTTCATATAACTTTTGGAAACACTCATGGAAGCCATTTTTCGCTACCTTCTATGATGCAGCTTTATCTTCTCCTGACGGAAGAAAGCGGCGTCCGTGCAAATGTTTTGTTTTTTTTTTTTTGCTGGGAACAGGTAAAAGTCACCGGAGCTAAGTTCGACGAAACGTTATGTTATTTGTTTGTCATATCAGAGTATTGACCAATCGAACAGTGCATCCTCAATATGTATGTCACCTTGTTCCCCACGATGAAGTTTAAGCAGTAGCGCAAGAGGCCTTACAGGAGGTTGCGAAAAATGTCTTCCAGGAGCGCTTCTAAAAGCTATACAAACGTTGGCAGAAGTGCATATTCGTTCAAGGTGACTATTTTGTAGATAGATGTGCTTCGGTAATGTGAACTATTGAGGGTAAGGTTTTATACAACTTGTCCTCTAACTTTTAGATCATACTACGTACGTATAAGTTTTCAACTTACTATTTCATAACGTTTTTGAGTGACGTAAGTTCACGCGCGTGAAGACATCAGAAGAGAATTTGCGATAATTAACTGAGGAGGCGTTCAAAATGGATATTTCGGTCATCTACATGTTCTTAGGTGCATATGCATGTGCAGATGTGCCGAAAAAACTTGTGAAATTTAAATTGGGTGATCGTAAAATAGATATTTAGGTCAAAATCAGATTTTTTTTGTGATTACAATTCCTTATTCGTAGAAGGGAAGTAAAGTGAAATGAATCAATATTCCTTTAAATCCCTGACAATTTTATCAATTTATTTCTGTTTGATTTTTTTTTTTTTTTTGGCATCGGCCAACGGCATCGGCCATCGGCCATTGGCAATCGGCCGTTTGGAGGAAAACAATCGGCCATCGGCCATCTTTGAACAATCGGCCAACAATCGGCATCGGCCCATCGGCCAAAAAATGCCATCGGTCGAGCTCTAATAAATGCTTTACTTTGTTCCGTGATAGACAAAACGGTCCCCCAAAATGCATTACAACAGGCCCTCAAACGTGTAAATCCACCACAACGAACACATAAGATACCCTACAGTCGGTTGCTTTTACGATTAATACGCTGACATGATGAAGAAAAAATCATTCTGTCCCATTCGTGAAGAATTACCAAAAACTTTCATGTAGTTTTTCAGGTAGACTTTAAAAGCACAGGGCTTCTCAAGTTAATTTCTGAAGAACAGCATTAGAAGCTCTTATCTTGTTCCGAAATTGGTTATTTTAAGAGTAGAATCTGAAAATTTTGCATTAAAAAATAAATAAATAAATAAAAAATAGTGAATGTAAACTATTATAAACCCCCTACCTCTTTTAATATTGTAAAGTGAAACAATATTAAAAACTCTTAATTTGTGCTGAAATAGGGTTATTTTAAAAGTGGAATCTGGAAATATCTTATTTAAAAAATGTTAATGAAAACCAGAAAAAAATCCCCCCTCCCCTCTATCTCTTTTAGTTTTATGAAGTGAAAACAGTTTGGAAATTTTAGAGCAAGAACATTATTTTTTGACAAATGACCTCAAAATGTTAATTAAATCCCATTCAGTAAATGTCGTTGCCATTGCGCTAAACATAGAACGCAGGAGACCTCAAAAGCTCCGAAAAACTTGCTCCGTGTAAATGTGTTATTGTAGTGAATTTTTGAGTTTCTTTTTACTTTTACTGTTTTTCTGACGGCAATGGCATTTCATTTTACTTCTCCTAAAGTTTTCTCTCTCCCCTTTGCTTTTTCAACAATTTTCGCTGAGCTTTGGTTACAGCGTTTCTAATTTCCTTTTATAATTGGAACTCTTCTGAATATCGAATTTTTTTTCGTGGTGGTTGTTTTTCAACAGTACATTTTAAATACATTCTAGGAATGATTTATTCGCAATAAAAGTGTTTCCCCCCCCCCCCTCAAATAATATTTTTTTGAGTTGGAGAAAATAATTTCAAAAATTAAGATAATTATTTAATGTACTTTAAACAATGTATTCAAACAAAAGGTTAAGGTTCAAAATGTTTATGATATAAATGGTGATTATTTTTACTATAGCAGATACACTGTTTAAAAAAAAAAATCCAGAACTTTTACCGTTAAATCCTATTTTACTGTAAAATGTTACGGTAGAATAAACGAGAGTTAAAAAGTGCAACATGTGAGCAGTAGGTTCGATCTCGGGACTTTCGTACTGGAGAGCGGCTTTGCTGACCACCACACCAGCTGGGACTCATCGAGTAAGAGGATATACGTTGTTATTGGCTTCGCGCTGTAAGTCACATGGTGTATCAATTGGCGCTGCAATCTTAATTTTTTCGGTACAATTTACTGTGATTTTTTATGTATTGTAAACACTCCATTTTAAGTAATATTTACCATAAAGTTTCCAGATTTTTTAACAGTGTAGATCCCTAATTCGACTTAATGGAGAGAAGTTGCTTTCTCAGTTTCACTTAGTCTGTTGCACTATTTGTTTATGTTTTAATTTTTATTGACACATACGTTGAGAATATATTAATTGTGAATGGTAAAAGAGCCAACACGACATTTCCTGACAATTGAGAATACTTATCTCTTCTACTCCACCATAATTCCATTGAGTGTCAATAATTTAAACTTTTGGTGAAGGATTAAGTGTCGTTTCAATAAATGTCAATCTTCCACTGACATAGTTCAAGGCCATACATTGACAATTAATGAGTTTTTCATTCACTATTAATTTTTATAATTTCTCTGCTGTTCATTGGAAAGACACTGATTAATCGCATCGTACAAATCATGTTCTTTAAGTGACGGATTTGAACGTTATTATAAAAGAATAAAGAAATACAAGTTTCGTAGAATCAAGTCTCCATGGAACCCTGAGGTTCCACAGAACACAATTTAGTAAACACTCGTCATTTTGAGTTTTTATAGGGTGGGGGGAGCAAGGGGATAGTTGATGTTCATTAAACCAAAAAACAACGAAATCACGCCCCTTCAGTGGGGTACCTAGCACGTTGACGTCCGGGGGGGGGGGAATAACTTGGGTGGTGTCATCCCCCCACACAAAAAAAGCTTTTATATTGCATGAAAACATGAAATTTGTACAATTTTCAGAAGTAACTACATTTGTGTTATAGCGAAATTTAAAGTTGGTTAATGTACAAAAAACAAATAAAAACTACGTATAAACACTTTAAATATAACTTGCTATAGACGTAAATGTGCTAGTCGTCGAAAGGTCAAAAAAGTAAGGGGGTGTGTGAAATTGATGGTCCCTTAAGTATTTCAAACATGTATCTCAAACACAGAGAAAGATAATGGGATTCAGTTTTTTGTGTAAGAGGAAGTCGCAACGAGATCTAAGTATTGTCAATATGAACCTTATTCTTAATATAGTATTGGATGGGAGAGGAAAGAGGGGATCCGGGATCCGAGGGCTTTTCCTCGGGAAAATTTTCAACTTTGCAGTCTGAAAAACGCATTTTAGCTTCATATTTTTCCAAAACTTGCAATTCCGCTCTGGGTGTCACCCTCTAGACGGGTGCTCCCCGCCGACCCCCCCCCCCCCCGCAGTAGTGACGCCACTATGCCCATTTATATGTAAATACATTAATTTCGGAAAGCCTAGGGGCTAATTTGACCCCCCTGACACCTCTAAATAACGAATAACGAGCCTGGCTGACTTAAGACTTCGACCCTTGAAAAATGACAAATGACTAATGCTAGACAGTTTAATATTTTATCCGACTCCAGTCATCCGACAGTATCGATTACCTCGCGCATTCTTAGTTCAATGATTGTTCGGTGATCGATTGTCTATTATTCTACTCAATCGTGTTTGAAATGCTGATTCTTCGTAAACGTGGGTATCGTTTAGTGATGATCGCGCAGAAATGACATTTGAGTGGGACGTTTTTACAAAGAGATCCTATAATTGAAAGAAAGAGAAGGTTAAACGTTTGGATTACTATTTTCAGCAGCAGATTTAAACGTTTGGGAGCTCGTCGTGATATATTTTTGGAGTACCATTTTTGTATTATTCCTAAAACAAATATTTTTGAGAAGATAATTTAGTGATCAATCACGAATTGCTTATTATTTTCACTTGACCACTGAATTTAGCTCGTCCTTTGATTTTATTTTTCTATGCTTATAATGCATGCTTCCATGTGACTCGGAATCGAATAAAAGCGACCTTCTCGACCTTAAACAATCCTTTTTACGCGAAAGTAGTATCCAGCACACAACATCCAGCATCCAGCAACTAGCATTTATTTGAATTTTGACATCTTGAATTCAAATAATGGTTGCGATAAACGCCATTAGTTGAAACAAGAAACCTAACGAGTTGGATCCTATTGCCATTCGTGATTGCAAAAACAATTTGAACCCAATACTTCTAAACTCAAGCTTTTTTTTTCATTATTTTTTTTTTATAATTATTTTCATGCCTAATCGGTCGTAGGGCGTGATTGGTAGCGTATTGGACGCGTAAATTTACACTCGCGAGTTCAATGCTAGCCGGTCGAAAAACATCCCTGTCTCCCAGTTCGTTAATGGTGACTAGTGCACCTTTAATCCAGACATGTGATTTTTCATTACTTTTAGAGTCATTCCACGTCAACTGACCTAATTTTTTAAATCGTCCCCACTCGATCATCTCCGATTTGGATGAAATTTTATAGAGGAGTAGAGATGCCTTTGAAACTAATCAATGCGTATTTTCAGCTTCCTAGATCCAAATCCTGAGGATCTAGAATCTCCGAAAAATGTGATCCAAGATGGCGGATCAACTTTTTGTGCCAAAGTGCCAAGTTTACACCAATTCTACAGGAAATTTTATTACACTGGAAGCTTGAAATTTTAGGCGCTTAAAGTATAGTTGACCGTTAGTAAATTCAAGTATTTTTGTGAATTTGAGCTCTTTAGATTTTGTGTAGCATGCGCGTGAACTTGTGAAAAAGTGTGATGGGAAAAACATTTCCTGGATTTTAAGTTGTCATAAAATCTAAACAAAAATCATTCAAACGCTCGCACTGCGTGATTCCATTATAAAAATGCTTGTTTTTAATGGGTTACAGTTACAGAGCTTAAATATGTATTTTCTGGAAGATATTGTGATTCAAATTGGCTCTCAAAACCATTCAAGTGAAAAATAGCCTATTTTCAAAGCGCTATAGATCAAGTTTGTCACCTCGCATCTTCTTTTCGTTTATACCATTAGAAAGAACACACTTTTTCCTTTCGAAATAAGTTTTTTCTTCGATGGTGTTCTTTCGAAAAAGGATAAAAAAAAGAACTTGAAATTATGTCAATCGTAACGAATTGCGATGTTCAATCTCAGATCACGAGACATTTAATAACACTGGAAGCCTGAAATTTTAGGAGCTTAAAGTACTTTTGGTTGTCAACACGTTCTAGTATTTTTGTGAGTTTGAGTTCATTAACTTTTGTGTAGCACGTATGCAAAGTCTTGACAAAACGCAGCAGAGAAACTTTTTCCTGGATTTTACAATGTCATAAATTCTGAACAAAAATGATTCAAATGCTCGAACTTTGTAATTCTATTGTCGATATGCATGTTTTTAATGGGTTATAGTTGCAGAGCGTAAATATTAATTTTCTAAGAGATATTGGCATCCAAAATGGCTATCAAAATAGTTCACATGAAAAATAGCCTGTTTTTAATGCCCTGTAGCTCAAGTTTGTCACCTTGCATATTCCTTTCGTTGGTATCATGAGAAAGAAAATATTTTTTCCTATAAAAATAAGTTTTCTTTTCGATGGTGTTCTTTCAGATAAGCGGAAAAAAATGAGCCTGATATACTATTTGTCGTTAGCGAGAAATTCTCGTTCTTAAATAAATAAAGAATGGTGAATGACGTGACAACTGACTTATAGGAATTTTGCAACTGTTATAAGTCAGAAATAGTTTTTTACTAATCATTTAAAAAGTTCTTTTGTAAATGAAATATGTTAGAATCAGAAAAGTATTTTGTTCAGGAAGCGGACTGATACACTAGAAAGAACAAGATTTTTTTTTCATCATATTTCATTTGCAAAGTATCTTCTTAAATGATTAATAAAAAACTATTTCTGACTTATAACAGTTGCAAAATCCCTATAAGTCGGTTGTCACGGCATTCACCATTCTTTATTTATTTAAGAACGAGATTTTGTCGCTAACGACAAATAGTATATCAGGCTCATTTTTTCCCGTTTATCTGAAAGAACACCATCTAAAAAAAAACCTATTTTTATAGGAAAAAATATGTTCTTTCTCATGGTACCAACGAAAGGAAGATGCAAGGTGACAAACTTGAGTTACAGGGCATTAACAACAGGCTATTCTTCATGTGAACTATTTTGACAGCCACTTTGGATGCCAATATCTCTTAGAAAATCAATATTTACGCTCTGCAACTATAACCCATTAAAAACATGCATATCGACAATAGAATTACAAAGTTCGAGCATTTGAATAATTTTCGTTCACAATTTATGACATTTTAAAATCCAGGAAAAAGTTTCTCTGCTGCGTTTTGTCAAGACTTTGCATACGTGCTACACAAAAGTTAATGAACTCAAACTCACAAAAATACTAGAACGTGTTAACAACTAAAAGTACTTTAAGCTCCTAAAATTTCAGGCTTCCAGTGCTATAAAATGTCCCGTAATCTAAGATTGAACATGGCAATTCGTTACGACAGTCATAATTTCAAGCTTTTTTTTTATCCTTATTCGAAAGAACACCATCAAAGAAAAAACTTATTTTAAAAGGAAAAAGTGTGTTATTTCTAATGGTATAAACGAAAAGAAGATGCGAGGTGACAAACTTGAGCTATAGCGCTTTGAAAATAGGCTATTTTTCACTTGAATGGTTTTGATAGCCACTTTGAATCACAATATCTTCCAGAAAATACATATTTAAGCTCTGTAACTGTAACCCATTAAAAACAAGCATTTTTACAATGGAATCACGCAGTACGAGCTTTTGAATTATTTTTGTTCAGATTTTATAATAACTTAAAATCTAGGAAAACAATCTCCCATCGCGCTTTTTCACAAGTTCACGCGCATGCTACACAAAATCTAACGAGCTCAAATTCACAAAAATACTTGAATATACTAACGGTCAGCCATACTTTAGGATTTGGATCTAGGAAGCTGAAAATATGCATTGATTAGTTTCAAAGGCATCTATCTCTACTCCTCTATAAAATTTCATCCAAATCGGAGATGGTCGAGTGGGGACCCCTAGGTCACTTGACATGGAATGACTCTTTACTGAATTCAATATTTTTTGAGAAAGGAAAATACTGTATACAGAAAAAAAGAAGGGGCATTGGAAGTTAAATTCAACATGTTCCTGTTAATTTAATGCATTCTATTAAAATAGTCTGCTTTATAGACACAAAAATGTATGGGAAAGTTTTAAGCAGGTGTAGTACAATATACTAACAGTGTTGTGTTAGTTCACACAGCCATGCAGTTTGAGTATTTTTTACCCTGTTTGGGTCACATGTTTGTTTAATCTGTCGTGGTCAAAAAGTCCGACCTTTCTGACTCCAAATGTTTTTTTTTGGAGGTGCTAGATGGGTTGCTCTGCCCCTGATCTAGATTTAAAAATTAGAGCTGTTTTCATAGCCTCATCCAACGGGTTAATTATGTGTAGGACAGTTACAAGGGACCCTGGAGTGTACTGTAGCGTCATTGAAGTCGACAGACGCATCGTCTTTAAATGATTCCCTACCCATTTTCAAGCTTTCAGAGTCGTATATACACGGAATTGTCCCAATATATGATAAGTTTAACTGGAGAGTTGGAAGTTAATGGAAACTTAAAGAATCACAAAAATATTGCTCGCTTTTAACGATGTTTGTTCGTTTAAAGCGAGTTATACTTCTATAGACTCAACATTGACTAAATATTTCAAATTTCCTCGTTAAATCAGGACTCGTTTTGAGCGACTTCTACTGTACTGACTGGTTAGTCGAAACGAGAAGAAATGTAATACAAATTGAACTGAAAGGTGAGGAGATAAATTGAAAACGTGTTGCTTTTTCCCGCCAGCTGTTGAGTAAGGGGCTGTCCATAAATGATGTCACAATTTTTTTCATCATAGTTTCCCTCCTTTGTCACAAAGTGTCGTAGTTGACCTTACCCTTTCCACTCTCCTTGTTACATGGCACACTCTGTTACATAAACATATTGTTTATGAAAAAAGCTTGTTGTTGTCTTTAAAAAATGCGTCTCCTACCTCCTTGTCACAAAGTATCACAATTTGGAGAACCTCCCCTCCCCTCATCCCTCAAAGCGTAACATCATTTGTGGACAACCCCTGATGTGAAACACCGCAATACATAAAACGAAGTGCAGTAAAAATTACAAAAGCGCGCGAAAGGGAAATAACTAATTTCTTTTCACTAAAGGAGGAGTCCCTGTGACACACACACACACACAGTGGAACACGTTTCTCCAACCTCCAGTCTGGTTTCGCATTGAGTGAAGACGACAGTATCCTATCAAAAAGATACAACATCTGGAAGATTAATTGCTGGAACAAAAACTGTTTATACATTTTCACAGTTTCATAAATATTAATTATTCATTTACATCTGATATGCACAGCTGAAGCCAAATTATTTCCGGTAACACTCAGAAAATTTTTTCAATATCACTGCGAGCAATATTTAACTCTGAGTTTAACAACACTGTTTTCTGAAGAAAAGAAAAGTCATGTTTTTCCCCTTCTTGGAATTGTTGGATTTGTATTAAAGCCTATGGATACGGTTTTGCGCGTCGAGCTGGAAACGTACATCATGCGTTACATCAAACGTTAAAAAAACATCTAATAGTGCTGATGTGTTCTTCACATGACTTCCTTTTACCCCAATTTAATGTAATTTCCCCATTACTGGCAATTTTAATGTGATTCAATAGTTTACTTTTTAAACATCACCAACAGTGGCCAAATTAAAATCAGATTTAAAAACAAAAATCGCCAAATTTGTCCCCGAGTTGGCGACAAAACTTGGCGACCAAAAGACTAACGATATATTGCCAAGTGTCGGCCAAATTATAACATCACTTGAGTTTACATCGAAATTAACAATGATTTCCCCCCAAAAAGGGGCAAAAAAAACCACTTTAGAAACAACTGAATGCAACCAAAAGTGGAGGTGCACAACTAAACCCCACTAGGAGTCTACGTACCAAATTTCAACTTTCTAGGACATAGCGTTCTTGAGTTATGCGACATACATTCGCACATACGCACATACGGACGTCACGATAAAACTCGTTGTAATTAACTCGGGAATCGTGTCAAAATGGATATTTCGCGTGTCTATACGTTCTTAGGCACTTATGCATGCGTGGTCGAGTCGAAAAAAAAACTCATCATTTATTTGGGGGTGAGTAAAATGGAAATTAAGGTCGATTTTTGAGTGAAAATTTTTTCGCGAATACAATACTTCCTTTTTTGTAAAAGGAAGTAAAAAATTTCTTTTGAAAAATTTAACCGTACTTGAAAACTAAAGAAGTTTTTTAAATAATAAAGAAATAAAATAAACTAATCTAGTATAACGAAATGAATTAATAATAACAATAAAGTAATAATAATTAATAAATAAAGAAGAAATAAAGAACGGAAACAAAATGCCAGAAACCATCGTAAATGTACTTTTTTCAGCCCCAACCCCCACATTATTTTTCTTTAAAATTTAAGAAAAGTGCATCATTAAGTTTGTTCAGTACATTAATATCTTGTAAAAACTTACTGCTTACCTTATGCATCTTTTTTTTTATATATATTTATATTAAACATCTTTACTTCATTTACTAGAACAGCTAGTTAGATCCTAAAAAAATGCGAAAAAGAAAAGCAAAAATGTACAATAGTGTTTCCCCCAGAACTTTTCAGGAGGGCGCTGCGCCCTGCCCTTCTTCCGATTGTAAGCCGCTTCACCACCCTGCTCTGGCGGGAAAAACAAAGTATTACGAACAACAATATATATGTATGATATTGTTCCGTGCCATACATTTACTGTAAACTTTTACAGGAAACGATTTTAGGACACAAATAGTTTTCCAAAAATGGAAGTACATTGAAAAACGTTTTGATGAGTTGAATATTTTATGTACGTCAGTAAATAAATTTTCTCCGCAAAACGACCTTTGAACTATAAAAATTTTGAAGAGTTCTAAATTTATGCACAAAAAGAACATTAAGAAAAGATTCATTGCACATTGCATCACAGGAAATAATTTTCATGCTAAATGACACAATACTGCGCACTGATTTAAAAAAAAGTTTAAAAAAAATTGCTCTCTAATGGGGTTTTTTTCTTTCATTCAAAAATACTACTTTTAGTCACAGAAATTGATAGAATAAGCAGAAAAAAAAACATGGACCCAGGAAATACTGTTATTTTCCCAACAGTTATTTTGTTATTATTAATTTTTTTAAATGTCCGATTTTTCAAACAAGGCGTGGTCTTGATGACGTCACGAATGATGTTCTTTGCCGCATCTTTCACCGCGTTTCCACGTTATGATAATCAAGAAGCGAATTAAAAATTGCCCTCTACGCTTGCTATCAACCATATCGTTGCCAGTACATGTGAGTAAAAATGCGAACTTAATATTGTGCTCTGTGAATGGTAACAGTGAATGGCATTTCATCATTTGTGATGTCATCAGCAGAAGCGTAAACAATGAAAGCGTACCGATTAAAGTAATTTTTTAAAAAATTTAAACTTAGTCAATTTTTTTAAAAAATGGTCAGATCCTGTGTTTTTAAGCGTGCTCTTTCAGAAAAAAATACTTTTAAAAATTTGGAAACGACCCCATTGCGTGTTTATCTGTTTAATTCCTTACCTTCATTATTTCTCTTGTAATTTATTTAGTTCTTATTGCACTTAAAAGTTTAGTTCAGTTTGAAATGATTCACCAATGTAACCATATATACCAAAGGTCGGCAAACCCTTCTGGAGTAAAGAGCCTTATTTTTAATCTGCGACGTCAAAAATGAATCTGAGCGAATTGACGAATGACGAATGAAAAAGAGCGTAACTGATGAAATAAGAGAAGTAACGAAGGTCTAGTTATGAGTGTTTTGAACCTGAGGACTTGTTTGAACGGAATCATTTATCTGATTCATTAGTTTGATGAATAATATTCTTCGCTCAAAAGTGGGCGAAATTAAAGACGAACAGTAGTTGCTGGATTCATGGGGTATTTTTAACGCTTATTGAAAACCGGAAATACGCTTCAAGAATTTAGTCGAGTATATTTTCGGACTTTGTATATGGCTACAAAAGTAGGTATCTCCAAAGCAATTTCTGTTAGGAAAAAGTTACATATCAGTCGCTACAAAAACATATGAGTTAACAAAAGCTTTTCCTGTTTTGTTTAAACAATTTTGACCATTTTGAAGCTCTCTGACTGTCTGAGGATGATGGGCAACCCAAGTATTGCACTAACAAATTGAGAATAATTGTAAAATAAAAACCGCATTTGCTCAAAAATTGGAATTGGAGATATAGTCCAACCTCGTATGTTCGGTTCCCGTTTATCCGGATCTCCGGATAATCCTGACCAAATTTTTATGAAAGCGTTATATTCACACAAATAATCATATTAACTTACGATCGCTGAACTACAAGTGCACCAAACATTCGCTTTTTATTTGGATTAAATGTACATACAACTCTTGTATAGATCGTATAGTAAGTTAAGGCGATCTAAGACTCCTAGCGTACTTGGAGCGCTATCGTCTGTTCGATACCGCTGCAGATGAACTGCAAAAAAGAAGAAAAAATTAATTTGAATTCTGAAATTTCGAATCACTATTATATTTTTTACTGTTTCTGTGTCGTCACTTCTATGTGTCACTTCTCCAAAATGAATATTACTCCTGTAATAAATAACAAAGACTTCACTTCAAGGGACAATGACCCACGCCTTGAAATAAATCCCCAGATACATCTTGAAACAAATGATTTTGAGAGTTATTTGATGGAAAACAGAGGGGAAAAAATGCAGTTTGCAAAACAGTGACTGGAGAATTGAATCAGAATGCATTATTAAAACGAGGAGAAAAAAATAAAAAGATTCGTTTCCGCTTGACTTGAAAAATAGTTATAAATAAATAAATAAATAAAACATCGCTTTTAAAAATCAACATCGCGTGAGGATAAAATTCCAACGAAAGAACAACAAAGGAGTAAACATATCGTTCATTCTTCGTTTATAATGGAATCAGGTTTGAAAAGCAAAACTATTTTGGAATTTATTTTTTAATGGAATTGATTGTTATTATATTCCCAACTGTTTTCATAAGTTCCACTCTTCCAATGGAAATTTCATCCTTATAAAAAATATCAAAGAGTGTTTTCACCATGCAAAGAACCATAGCTATATATTTACACGCGGGTATTATTATCAGCTAAGTCTGGATTATGTGTACTAAAAAGTTTTGAAAATATGCATGCATATATGCTCTAAAAATACCTGAAATACGCATTAAAATCTAAAAAGTACACAATAATATTTTTTTAAATCATGCCTAGAGTGTTGTCAAATCTGAATAAAATCTTCTACTTTTTCGTTTTGTTACTAAGGCGATAAATACATATCTAAACATTTATTCACACCGAAAGTGATATACCCATTATTTACATTCATTGCAATAAATTGATTTATTGCCAGTTTCACCGACAGTTAAAATTTCTTCTCCCTTTTTATATATTAAAAGGTGAGAATGAAACTGAAAAATAGGGGGAAGGAAATTTCGTGTCGGCGAAACTGGGGGGACACCAATAAATAGCGATATACCCTGAAAAAATTTCTTTTGTTATAGATTTATGAAACCATCTTCAACTTTTACAAAATCTCTTTAAGGCAAAAAAAAAAAAAAAAAAAAAAAAAAAAAAACTTACAGCTTTTGAAAACAGCTGTGATATGCATTTATTTTGAAAAGTTTCCGTTTTTAGCCTACTTTCCCAGTAAAAGTCAAAAAAAAGAAGAAAAGCATGAAAAAAGGCTTAATGCATCTTAAAAATATCGCGAAAAATAAAAACATGTCTGTCTGTCCTCCCTTTTATCTTATGTCAACTTTTGATTGAGTAATCTGATTCAAACCACCTTTCTTTTTGTTCGAAAGATCTCGGCGAAGACACCTCATTCCCATGTTTCACTTTTTGATTTGAACAATTTTTCTTTCGATTTTGAACAGTTCAATAAAAGTTAACATTAGCGCCTAACTAGGAATTTTAAGACAAATATAAATCCTGAACTTAAAAAAGCGAATTCGCTTCAAACAAACTTTGTTAGAAAAAGATATTGATGAAAAACATGTATAGAAAATGTCTTTTCAATTTGAACGAATTTCTATTCAATTTTGAACAGCTCAAATCCTTTAACATTAACGCCTATGGAGAAACTAAATATCAATATAGATTCCGAACTTAAAGGCGGATTTGCTTCAAACAAATTTTATTGAAAATAGCTCTTGATGACCGACTCCGACTCCGACTCCTAGAATTTTAGAGCCATCGACTCTGACTCCAGTACCCAAAATTTAGTCGAACTCTGACTCCCCGACTCCAACTCTAGCTTCGTAGCTTTGGCAAAAATTTAGGCACGGGGGAAGGCGAATGACTGATTCCGACTCTTAGAACTTTAAAGTCCTCGGCTCCGATTCCGACTTCTTTATCCCCAAATAAGCGATTCCGCAAAAATTGTTAGTGTTGCGGAGAGAAAGAGATCGTTCTGACTCCGAGTCCTGGAATTAAAAACCTTCGATTCCCGACTCTTAACTTAGCAGACTTTTTTTTTTCTTTTTTGAATAATGAAAATTATTTCTGTAAGTTGACATTTTATTTTTGTTTATTTGTTTTTGAAAGCACTTTCTTTTTCTTCTTTTTTTTAATTATTTTTTTGGTCAACAGGGGGAAAAAACGATTTTTTTTTGTTGCTATAATGCATTTATTTTAATGAGGTCATTATTTTTCATTCTTTTGGAAGCGAGTAAAGATTTTTTTTATTGGAAAATAATAACTTAGCTCCTTTATTTAAAAGGTGCTACTACTTTATTTGTTCGTTTATTTATTTGTTACGCATCTATTTCTTTATAATATAAAGATATATTTCTAGAAATTAGCTATAAATATTAATGAGTTGGGTTTGAAAAAATCTGCAGTTTTAGTTATTTTGAGAATATTGACCAGATACTAGAAAGTCGATTATGATAACGGGAAAGTATGCTCGTTTAATTCTGCATTTAAATGCACTAACGTCATAAGAGGACAAATTTGCAATTGCACGTGCACATAAGCATTTGCATATAATCTGGGCATTAACTATGTATTTGGATTGAAGTCGGTTTTTGTTACTTGAGGACTGCAAATGTTTATAAAAAGAAAGCGGATCATACATGAGCATGACAAGCATCAGAAAGAGAGAAATATCTTCAATTTGAAGCAAGAACATCAATATGTGTGATTGGTTACAATTATTAAGTCGGTTAATTAAAATACTGTGAACTTTAACCTCGTAAGTATTCAATATCTCTGTTAGCGTTTAACAAGCTTCCAGTTTAATAAATTGAAAATTGTTTGTGTGTAAACTACGGCAGTGAGAGATGATATATTTCTTAGGAGAGTGACTGAACACTTTCAAAAGCAACTTTTTTTTTTCTTTTGACAATTTTGTACGCTCCTAGTTGTTTTTATGGAGTGTTTATAGTTTAAGAGCTAACTAATGTACATTAAACAATAGAAAACGCAAAATTTTAATTCGGAATTTTTTTTTTCAAATCTATATTTTTTCCGAATAATATAAATTTGGATTTATATTTAGCTTTTAGGTATAACATAAGCTTTAAATTTTCTCATTTTTTTCACGTTTTGCCACGTTCTTTTTGAAAGAGTTCCGGAATCAGAGTATTATTAGTTTTGAAAATGTTATGGGGAGAAGGGGGGGGGGGGGAAGCCCAGAGACGAAACTGACAAGGGACAAGAGTCTGCCTTGCCTTTCGGGGACAGTGAATCTTTTAAGTTAGCCTTGAAAAACTGATTATAAACTGTCGCGGAACATATTTCTGGACTAGACCACAAAAAGAATTTATCTTTAATTTTTATTCCTATTGAACTTTATTAAATAAAATAGCTTATAATTAACTGAAACATGTTGTAGTTAATGCATCAAAAACAAAAATTCTAAGTACTGTTTGACTTTCAAGAAAGCAGCCGATAAGAATAACGAGCGAATGTTTTCCTTTCGCTACAATCAATCGCGAATTGAATCTTCGTTCTGTGGATATTATTTATTCATTCTATTGTCTTCAGATTTCAAGGTCACACCCATTAATTCGTGTCTCATCAATCATTGCAATTTTTTGGGACCAATTAAAGTCTTCTAAAACCATCTTTGACATTTCTCCACAAGCTTCCTTCCTTACTGCTTTATTTTTATTGAACTGTAAGCATTATACACTCAATTTTTTAAGTGTCAGGTTTAATTCTAAATTAGCTTTCTTGTCCATTAATCTTGTCCAATTAGTTGAGGGTTGTACCTCATGTAGTTGAAATTTAATGTGTGTATGAACCATTTCCTCATTCTTAAATGCTTTGCGAAATATCAACGTATTTTTCAAGTAAGGCAAACAAGACGGGATATGGAACATTTTTTGAAATAAAAAACGTAACAAACGGTTTTGAAATTATGGAAAAAAATCTACAGTCGAACTCGCTCAAAACGAGCCCTGATTTAACAAGAACCCCTGGATTTATCGAGGAAATCAGAAAGATTTGATTGGTACAATGTTAAATCAAAAGGAGTATAACTCGCTTTTAACGAGCAAACCCCGCTTAAAGCGAGAAATATTTTTTGTATCGTAAAATTTCTATTGACTTTCAGCTCAGTTTATCCTTTTTTGAAAAAAAAAAAATCCTTTAGCATTCTGAAGTCAACTGAAAATTGGTAATAAGTCCTAAACCCTGAGAAGAAGGATATTGTAACTCAATAATATTGCTTTCTGATTTGTGTGCTGTATCAGTTGATGATCTTTTCGTACAGTATCATTCCTGAATGTTGTTTTTGTGGAAGAACACAGTACGGAATACAGAAAACATATGTACAAGGATTAAAATTGAAATATATTTTATTTACTAATATTTTTTATCAATGAATAAACTTTTTTTATATTTTTTATAAAGTATTGCTTCATGTTAAATAAATATGTCCTAATTCTTAGAAGCTTTGTGCAAACCCGTTTTTTCGGTTATAGCGAGCAAATATAGTGGTCCTTTCGCACTCACAGATTAAAGAACCAATTTGTATTTCGATGAAGTTTTGGTGGTTCATCTGTATAGGTGCTTTTTTCTGAAAAAAAAAAAAAAAAAAAAGCCCAATTATACAGAAAAACGTAAACGTCTGCTTGAATTAAGCCTTGAAAAAAGAGCAACATCAACTTCGGTCAAGCGAGAATAATAATCAATGCGTGATTGCTAAAAAAAAACTACTCCAAGGTGCAAACATCAGGGGTCCGAAGTAATTTCGTACCAAATTTCTAGGCTGTAGGTGCTATGGGCTCTCTTGGTCGTGGGACAGCCACAAACGCAATTTCTTTGACAAAATTTTATATATATACAGGTGTTCCGTTTTAGCCTGCAAGACCTTTGTTTTCACAACCATTAGTCCTAGATGCATACTTCCAACTACAAAAATGTTCAAAATCAGATGCAGAGTTAAGATATTGAAAGTTTGAAGAGAAAATAAAAATGAGTCAACAAATACAAAATTTAACTTTTTATACTGGCCCCAGGTCCCATAATTTATGTTTAGGGAAACAATCTCCATTGAAAGATATTAACTAACACAAAAAAATTGACACTTGTGCTACAAAAACTCAAGGAGATATTCAAGTCTAAAGTTTTAAGGGACCATATGAAAAATGAGATTGGAACTTATCGCCCTTTCAAAAGAATGACAGGTTGTCAAAGTAAAAAAACAAAGTATTTTTTTTTTCCATTGCTATTCAAAAATACAAGCAAATGTTATACCATGGTACGCAAAAACACACTAAAAACCTTAATCAATTTTAAAAACCACACTCTATGCACATACATAATTTTAAACCCTTGTTAACCGCTGTATTTTACCCTAAAAGGTGTTATTGACGGTGAGTGTAAAGTGGTTTAAGTCTCAAAACGCGGCGTTTTACATCTCGGTGAAGATTGGTCGTACTAATGTCCAACTTTCTGTGTTGGAATTATTTTTCAATGGAGATTATTTCCTTGAATATAAGTTAGGGGACCTAGGGCCCGTATAAAAAACTAAATTTTGTATTTTTTGACCCATTTTCATTTTTGCTTCAAACTCTCAATATCTTAACCCTGCATCTGATTTTGATAATTTTTGCAATTGGAAGTATGCATGTAGTACTAACAGTTGCGAAAATAGAAGTCTTGCAGGTTAAAACGGAACACCCTGTATATATATATATATATATATATATATATATATATATATATATATATATATATATATATATATATATATATATATATATATATATATATATATATGCAAATTCTCAATACGATGCTTTAATTGCTTTAATTATCAAGTAGCAGATTTTTCAAGTAGAAATTTTAAAAATATTATGAATTTCTGAAAATGAAATTGAGCTTAAGTGTTCATTTACTGATTCAACTACACTACACTACTTGTAGTTTTTCTTCTTCTGATAGCAATGTTCTACCTCCACTTAACGATAGCATTTTAAAAAATGTCAGCACCGTCACGACTTTCCCCATTCCGTCAAACAATTAAAGAAAAACCGTTTAAAGAGAAAAAAAATTAGTAGTGCTTTGCTCTGGTTTGTATAACAGGATTTTTTCTTCTTTCTTCATCTTTTCTCTACCACATAAACGAGTTCGATTTGCAGATCAAATCATTAGTGACATTCTTCGTACCCTGCAGCACTACTGGCTCCGTCTGTCTTTCCCTGTTACAAGTGTTCGCAGCGAAAGAATTTGATCTTTTAAAAGATTAATTCCGAATTACCCTGTATCGTATTTCACTGCATGGTAGTTTGAACAGGAAATTTTAGTAAGACAATGCTTGTTAAAGATTTTTATTTTTTATGGAGAAAAATGTGTCCTTAGGGGTGATTTTATGTGAGATTCAATCTCTTAAGAATTTCTTTCACTGTTTAGAATAAACTTAGAAAGAAAAATTATAAGCGGGGGGAAAAAAAAAAGCCCGCTCTCTTGCCTTCCTCCAAAAAAGTACGTTCAACACTGTACAGGGCCGGCTCTAGTAGTTCTGCTGCCCTAGGCGATAGTGACGAGTACCGGCCTCCCTCTCCGCCCATTGAATAATAATAGTAATTACAATAATGTAAAATAATAATATACTAATAAAATTTAAATAATTGTAAAGTCCTTAAAAATAAAGTGAGTTTTTAGTTAAATTCCAAGGGTTTTGCATATCCACGCACTGGTACACACATTTAATTATCATTTTCAACATTAAAGTAGTTCATGTTATGGCACTGCAACAGATATTAATGTTTTCAAGAGACTGTTTACTCACGCAATTTGCAGGCTCTAAAATTAAATTGAATATTCGAATTATGTTTTGCATATTCAAGCACTGGTACACACTCTGTTGTCTTCTTTTTAAAGCATTGAAGCAGCGAATCTTATGGCGCTGAAACAGATATTAGTACTTGAAGTGAAGAAAAATGTTTCAGCTTCGAAACTTGCCGCCCCTAAATTCTGCCGCCCTAGGTTGCTGCCTGTGCCTAGGTCGCCATTGTACAAAGAGAGAGAGAAAACAAAACAAAAAAAAAAAAAAAAAAAAAAACTTGCCGTACTACAAGAAAACCTCTTATGGGATTACGTACTTTTTTCGAGTAACTTATACAGCTTTGGTCACTGACGAGTTTATGAAAACCCAGCTTCACGGAGACTTTTCAGGGGTGCGTAGGGCCGATCCTAGCAGGTGGGCAGTGCGTGCGGCACACCGGTAGCCAAAATAGGAGGCTGCCGTATGCTGCATAGAATTCTATGAATCAAATAAAATATTTTACGAATTCATCAAAATGAAACTAATCGATGTGAAGAATATACTTCTTGCATTATGTAAGATTATGTAAGATACGCGCTTGAATACTGAAATATAGGAAAAATTCCAGAAAAAAAATCTATTGTTCTGATAAAGAACTTTCTTTGAATCATTAGGAGGAATATTCAGCTCTAAAACATATTATTTGAATCCAAGGTTGAAATGGAAGATCAATGGCTTTAACGTTTCATCAACTTTTTCATTTTCTCACACTCAAAATCCTCTGAAGAAATATGAACAACATTTATTTAAACCAAAACACATTATTATAATTTTTTCAATTCGAAAAGTTTCTTAAAACCAACCTTCCGAGACAATGATAACCTGATATCAGGCCGTAGCTCAGTTGCGGTTTTTTTTTCGTTCTTTTGATTTAATTGCAAAATTCGTGTCAAAGACAGCAATATTGGAATAGAGAAGATTTCTCCCCCTTATCAGCTGCTCTGGGGGTGCTTATAACATCGTTCTTTGTATGCTATACTAAAACGTCTCAAAAGTGCTTTTTGTGGAAGTCACTTTACGGAAATATAAAATACTCGAAAATTTACCGTCAAGATATGACGGGTGAAAATTGCTTCTACATTTGAACGAAGCCATTGCCTGTTTGGGGATATTTTGATAGTTGACATTTTAACCCTAACTCCAGTGTACTAACCCTAAACTCCAATAGATAGCGTTACTTGTTTGTTGACCACATTTTCGTTTCTTCTTACCCCTGAAATGAGTCTTACAGTTTAGTTCCCGGGTCCAGTTTAGCCTTGTCACAATAAAGCCTTTCCCTGCATTTTAAACATTACTAAAACATATTATCAAATTATCATGCCGTGGCCCGTGTTTCACTGTTGATGACGTCAGGAGCGCTACTCGATCATTGGCTATTATATATATGAAAATGGTTAATATGACCTAAGCATTGGTGGGTTTATCGTGCCGCATCTGGAAGATGTCCCATAATATAAGGACACGACAGGGGTCTGAAAAGACAAGTGAAAACATTTAACTTGTTCTGTTCATTAATAATGGGCTCCCAAAAATGTATTGCGATGGATCCCCAAACCAGCAAATCAGCTACTGTACTTCAGGCATAGGCGTTTTTAAGTTCAGTATGCATGTTTGAAAAATAAAGTTTGCAATTAAATAATAACCATACAATTTAGAGAAAAAAAAAATAGAGGAAGCAATCGATTTTTGTGTCTACGGTTTTACTCTCGTTTTACAGCGCTTATAAACAATCCCCGTTTTCTTTTATACGAAATTATATTAAATAAATGATCTCATTATCTGTTTTCCTAATTTTTTCCGCAACAACTGGAGCTTTTTTGAATCTTACCAGTTTCTGTGACTTCAGGTGAAAAAAGTTTCAGTAGATTAAAATTGTTAAAAATTATTTCAAAAATAATATGAGAGGCCTCACTTCTTGTCTTTGCACGTGGACGGCCCACACCCTAAGATCGGCCCTGGTGATACGGTAGTTTCTTCTTACAGTGTAGAAAAATAACTGTATTGCACACAAAGTTAGATTATGTAGAAATGGTCGCAGTTTTTCAGTCAGGGCCACACGGTGGCTGTAATTTTGCATTTGGTACCTTTTCCCCCCGATTTTTTTCACAAAACTGTTTTTAAAAATAATTTGAACACATTTTACTTGGTTCAGCGATGTTAAAAACAATTTGGAACGATACCTATTTGCTCTAAAAATAAATCTATGCTTAAATTTTATTTCGGATAGAATTACTAAAAGAGAGTGGGAGAGAGAGAGATGAAGAAGAAAAAGAAGAACATACTATAAGTATTCAAGTGTGAGTTAGATAAACGGGAAAATTTGAATTGGACGCCGAATCGAGCAGTTGTGGAAGACAACTTTTTTCATTAGCTTGGCGAAAGACGGTGATCTAAAAAAAAAGATAAAGATCTATTCATATTTACATGCGATTGCCCTTTTAGTTGAACAATTCTCAGCAATAAACCACCTGTTACAATAGGCCCACAAAAGTTTCTAAAATAGAGTTTACTATTAAGTAGACTAATCTTTATAAATGAATTTTCATTCCAAGCCCTTCCTCATGGATTCCTACTCATTCTTTGTGAGATTAAAATAACATTGCTATCTAACAAAACGGATTGCTCCAAATATGCATTTCCATCGATCATATTCAAGTAAAACCTGTGTAACAAGCAAAATAAAACCAGCCTCGCTTTGTCCACGAGAGATGAGCAGCGGTACATGTTACCAAATAAAAAGAGAAATATAAAACACATACAGTGGCTGTTCCATGAAAATCGAAATCATTCTGCGGAACCGGAGATCTGATTGTTCTTGCATCCTATTGTTCTCCAGATCTCACGATCCATGAGGTCACGTGACCTATGGTCCAAGAATCGATTTCGGTTGGCGACAGACACTCTGGACAAGTCCGTGAACCATGACTGAGTAGGGTGTCACTCACTGGGTTCATTGGAATTTCATTGTGTTTGCCGGAAAAGGTCTGAAGTCGGGGTGACTTATGGATTAAAATTTGCTTCTGTACCATATATATACACATTCTAACTTCTCAATAAAAGAGATGTGTTGAATCTAGGTCACAGATTAAGACTGGACCAAACCACTTACTGGTAGACTTCAACTAAGTAGCTTTTTATTTTGCCTAGATGGTGCTCAAATTGTCAAAGAGTCATGTTTGTAAATGAAACTAAAATAAATAAATAAAAAATGAAACTAAAAATGTTGGCAAGTGAATACTGGGTAACAAAGGAAATAGATTATGAGAGTTCCTTGTATTTCCAAACGTCATCGTTTTTTTAAGAGACCACTGTGAAAAAAGTTGTTTTTTAAAGTTTGGGATTCTTTATTTTCCAATCCGGTCAACAAATGCGAAGTAACTGATATGAAATAGTTTTACTTGTCATGGACAAAGTTATTGAAAACATCTATTTATAAATTTCACCTTACCTGTTATTTTTGAAGTTCAATTTATTGGTTTCCATCTACCCTTTGAATCCAGTACTCTGAGATAAATGTTTTTTCACTTCCTTTTTTCTTCTGAAGATTAAATTTTAAATTACACTTGTGTGTGTATTTTTCATTAATTCAGCGAGTAATTTAATTTTTTGTGTGATTTAAAGAAAAAAAAAAAGATCTCAGATTACATTTGGAGGATTCAGCGTGTCTGCAGCTACCCACGAGCCGCAGATTCAGCATTGTTGATCAGGAACTTAAGCTTCTAAACTGCTTGTTTATAGTGAGATCACCTACCTACGTCAACCTCATGGAGTAATAAATGGAGTGTTTCCATTTATCCCATAGCAGCAGAGTCAAGACGGGTCCCTTGTTGGTCACCCGGCCCCATAAAACTTTTAAAACTTATACTATTCTGATTCCGTGTCGGGCCTTCCCAAGGTCAAGTTTCTAGTTTCTGGCTAGGCTGACATGCCCTCTCTTTGGCCCTGCATCATGGGCTGTGGGACGAAAGGACAGATGATTTCTTTAGTTGACAAACAGTCAAGTCCTAGAAAAAAAGCACTAAGTTACATATCTCAATGGGCATCCAAAGGAAATTGAAGGATTTAAAGCTGAAAAATTGAAATTCTGTTTCCTTTTTCCCCAACTGACCCTACTTCGTTGAGCGCACTACAAGCTTTAATTACAATAAGAACAAAATGAGGCATGTACAGACACGCTTCTTTTTTCAACTTGCACATGTAAGCAGGTACATATCTCAACGGGCATTTCTCGGCAAAATTTTCTGATTGGTGTCGGTCCGCAAATGGCTACGGTACAGGAAAAAGCCAGGGGTGCCCAGGAGGGGTATCCTTGGAGCAGTATGCGCCATTGAATATTTTAAGGGGGTTAATTTAAAAGGGTTTTCGATTTCATTTTTGGGGGAGTGTTTTATGCCTTTTGAGGGGGGGGGGGGGGGTGCGTCATCACCCTTGGAGGGATGGGCATCCATGAAAAGGCGATGTGCGTTTTGCGGTTCCATGAAAGCAAATGTGTTGTAATCGAGTGTACGCAACTCCAGTTCTGGACGAGCTAAAACAATGAATCATTCAAGTAATTGGAGGAGTACCTGCAGAAAATACTTGCCGCGAAGTTGAATTTCAGCTTTATATTTTGCGTTTCACTAACTGAGCTCATGTTAAACGTTTTATTATTTTTCAAAATGTGGTGTATAAAACTCCCTTACGTTCTCTTTTCAGTAAAAGATCAAACATGCACCCCAATTTGTTATCTTTTTATTCAAGTACGAAATGCTCTCAATAACTTGAGCCCAACCTGTACATCCGAAGGGAGGGTTGAAGTCAAACTCATCACCTTAAGAGTATGGTGCCAGCGCCAACAGAGTACAGCGTTTATCCTTCTACAGTTTCTCTTGGAAGTCAAATGTACTACAAAACATGAAGTGATGGAAGCCCACGTGGTCCAAGGTTATTCTAAACGACTGCAACAAAAATAAATATTTGAATTCGATTGAAATCAAAGAACTTCAATCACACTTGAAGATCATTCAATTATTAATTATCAGCTCCGATAACTGATCTTATAACCCTGCCATCAAACCATCAGAGTACCAGCGTTGAGCTTCTACAGTTTCTCTTGAAATCAAAATAAGTACTACAAAATATCAAGTGGTGCAAGCCCACATGGTTCAAAGTAACCCCGAATGACTATAACTAAAATAAACAACTGAATTCGATAGAAATCGATGAACTTCAATGACACTTGTAGGTCATTCAACTATATTAATAATTACCACTCGAATTCTGAAAGCTGCAGACCGGCAACTAAACTATAGAGGCAGTGGAAACTCCCAATTAACCGTTTGTTCAGCCCCGTATCAGATGGCCTACAACTGAAAGGATTTTTTCACTAACGTGAAGGACATTTAATATCATCCCCCATCCAATGATTGGGCATCGTGTTTATGGAAACTGATCACGTTGTGAATCTGATCAGTTTCAGGTGACACGTCTGCTTTCGCATGCTGTGGTAGAGAGAATGACGCCAAAATAGCTTCGGATTACAATGGAGGGTGGTCCTGCACTTGTTTACTAAGTGTGATGTTGATATTGGTGCTAATAGAGTCCTAATTGCATTTCGAACATGAGTGTTTTGTGCCGTTTCGTTTCCTCAGAAGACAGCTCCTTCTATAGCATACGTGGATTCATTTTCAATTTGATGTCCTTGCAGTTGCTGAACATCTGCAATGCTTGTTGAATTCTTTGCTTTGTATCAGTAAATACCGTGGTAGTATTTTATAAATGAATTCAATCATTCTCATGTAAGTACTTTCTATTTATTTTCAAATGGATATTATGTTTTTATTATGACAACCTACCTTTAATGCAGGAAGAAAAGATCATTACCATCTCTCTAGGTCTAGTTCCTGAGCTCCCATTGCGCTTCGAATATGAGTACATTAGAACCAGGGTAGTCATTTAGGGGGGTCAGAAGGTGCATTCCCCCCCCCCCCCCTCCGGCTTTGAGAAATTAATGTATCTACATTTTAGTGAGTGTGGTTTTGGTTGTTTTTCGCCATAATTTGCATTGAGTATACACACTTTTCCCCTTCCCCCTTGAAAAACGTTGAAATGACGGGCCAGAGTAGAACGTCAATAATTCGCGCGTAAAACTCGAATGCACATTTCAAAGCTCTCTCTGCCGAAAATCAGTATTTTTTAAAAAATGGATTTAAGTCGGTTTTTCACAACAGAAATTAATTCAGCTATCTTTATGTGATGGGGAAATGTGTGTATTTTTCAGAAGTTCATTTTATTTCCTTTGTTTAGTTACCAAAGAAAAATTCCTCACTGAATACATGTACAGTACTGTACACGAACAAATATTTTAAAAATTTCCCTTTAACTTCAGAAAACAATGAGAGTTAGTTTTGGCAGCGCCTCCTACAGTATTTTGGAATTGATTTTTTTTTTTTCTTTTTGAATATAAAGCATTTTATGGTTCATTGATTAAATAATTTTTGATTTAATTTATGCAACTAGATTAACAAAAGCTCAACTCTTCCGGCGGTATTTTTATTATTTCAGGTGGACATAGTTTTTAAGTTCACCTAAAGCGCAAACAAAACTGACTAAGAATGAGTGACCCAATGCGTAAAAAAAATCAAACCTTAGCATATAATTCCTATTCAATGAGCCGTTTTTTAGTTCATTTGTTCTCCGTCAGAGTTTTTATCCAGGTGAGGACGGTTTTTTTTTTTTTTTTCAAATTTTTAAAACGAAAGTGACTATTCAAAAAGTCATCGTCTAAAGATTCCAACTTCAATTATTTTTGTTCAAGAGTGATGCACCGCTCTTCTAAAATATTTAAAGTCGTGATATCCA
This sequence comes from Uloborus diversus, assembly GCF_026930045.1. NCBI lineage: Eukaryota > Metazoa > Arthropoda > Arachnida > Araneae > Uloboridae > Uloborus > Uloborus diversus. The sequence goes on from NC_072736.1 coordinate 84,665,464, forward strand.
TAAGCGTCTATTTATCTATCTATGCATCTGTGTCATCACTACTCCTGGTTAAAGATAGAAAACTGAGCATCAAACCAGGTATCAATAGATTCGTAATTTTTGAAGCTACGTGTTTGGCTAGGCTGCATAATTATACGACTGTAATCAACGGAGGTAATAATTAAAAATGTTTCTTTTCTCCCTTCGTTCTTCCCCTGACCACTGTTTTGTTGCTCCGCTGCAAAAACTCCAGGAGCTCTTTACCTACTTCCACTGACTTCCTCCAATTAACAACAGTCAAATGCTTGAGCATTTAGCACCAGGGCTCTGAGGAGTCGGAGTGATTTTGGGGTTAAAGAATCAGAGTCGGAATCTGAAGTCGAATATTTAAAGTTCCAAAAGTCGGAGTCAATCATTTTCCTTCAAAGTCCGAAGCTCTGCCTATGCTTGTATAGTCGGTGTTGGACTGATTTTGGGACAAATGAATTGGAGTCAAAAGTTCTAAAATTGTTGAAGATGGAGCGGAAGTCGGTCACCCCCCCCCCCCCCTCAGCCCTGCTTTTAGTACTTTGTGATATCCCAAGCCAGTAATTATTCCTTGGGCAGAGCCATACGAGACGTTCATTGCATCAGCAACATTCTGGACTGTAAACACGTCTGTCTCCTCGAATCAATTCATCAGCACGATATTCATTTGCATCTGTGACTGATATCATAGTCGTTTCTTGGTTTGCCAGAAATTTCTTCACCCATCGCCGCACATTGCTGACATCCATTGCAGCATCCCCCAAACAATTCTTCTAGCGATTATGGATTCCCTTGGTGCACAACCTTTTTTTCTCCAGAAGAGTTCAACGACAACTCTTTCTTTAAGCTTCAGTTCCACATGGTTCTAATCAATTAATCTAGAAAAGATTTTACGTTCTTTAGAGAGTTACATATAACACCATGCATTGATAGGCTTGTACAGTGTGTCGCTACCTTTTTGGACCTGCAAACGAGGAAATAATTGTGAACAAATTTCGCGGACAGACATTTTTCCCCCCTAAATGAAAAAAAAAAAAACTTTAAAAGCTGATTTCACTATAGTTACCTTTCAAATTTAAATGTACTTGAGGTAATTATTGATTAATATACCCATGTAAGTAAGCCTTCAAAAAAAAAAAAAAGAAAATTATGAAAAGTAGTACCAAGTTTGACACAGAAATTACCACCTGATATGTTTTACTTGATTTTCTTTGTATTTATATTTTTTAATTTTTTTTAAATGAATTTTTAAAAATTTAGTTAGAATATTATTTTATTTATTTATTAATCTGATAAGAGAACGATTGTTAGCTAGCACAGATAAGAATATCTGAGGACCAGCTAATTTTTTCCGCTGACTGGTGCCGGTTCGTCAGACCAGTGGTTGTGAATGGCTGGTCCTATTTTTGTAAAAGAAAGAAAGTTAAGAGCGATGGGCGCATTACTTATTTATAAAACCCCTCGTATTATTGTATTCTTCACTTGAGTACAACTGAGCTTCTCTGGGCCTAGTACCCTTCCCCTTTCTCGGTAGTTTCGGCTTACGACACAGATTTTGTTGACTCTATTAACTAGTCAAAATAAACTCCGTCTGTTTAGAATAATGCTGACAAAGAAGTTTGAACAAAACTAATAAAATGCTTATGATTGTAACGACAGTTCAAAAAAATTGGTTGCTGTGTGCAATCACTTTTTATATAATCACGATTCGTAAAATTATTGATGATAAGAAAAAAAAAAAAAAAACCATTGTTACAAGTACTATTAATAAATTTCAAATGGATAAAAACAACTTGATTGAAGACGAATAAAGATGTTCTTCTGTAATCTGTTAAGAAAAAGTGAAAATGTTTCCTTTCGGTCTTTCCTTTGGAGACTTGCCCATTATTGTGTGAACACAAGGCCTTTGTTCCGTGTCCATTGAAAACTTCAAATAACTTTTCAGCACTCAGTACACCTTTCTATTTCCTGTTTGACTGTCGTTTACTGAAAAATGCGTGGGTTTATAAAAAGAGCTTAGCTTTTGTGTATCTGTGAGTGTTTTAAAAGAAACAGAAATCTAATACTGCTTTCCCCTGAACTGCGTTTATATTAACTGCTTAAGGAATAATATTCCAACGACCATTTAGCTGTGATACGGTGATGATGGGCCTACTCGAGTTCTCATGACCGATTCACCCGACTATCACGAGTTCTCGATTAACACTGCTCGAGTTCTCGATTGCCACGTCTCGAGTTCTCGATTGTCACATCTCGAGTTCTCGATTGTCACATTTCGAGTTCTCGATTGTCACATCTCGAGTTCTCGATTAACGCATCTCGAGTTCTCGATTAACGCATCTTGAGTTCTCGATTAACACATCTCGATTTCTCGATTATCACATCTCGAGTTCTCGATTAACGCATCTCGAGTTCTCGATTAACACATCTCGAGTTCTCGATTGTCACATCTCGAGTTCTCGATTGTCACATCTCGAGTTCTTGTCCGTTACATCTCGGATTCTCGATCGTCACATCTCGAGTTCTCGATTGTCACGTCTCGAGTTTTTGATCGTCACATCTCGAGTTCTCGATTAACAGTGCCCGAGTTGTAGATTATCTCATAATGAGTTGTCACTCGCTCGAGTTCTCGATTTCGAAAGAACTCGATTGTCTATCAATCAATTATCAGAAGTACTCGATTCCCGGGATCTCAATTATCAAAAGTTCTCGATTATGGCCATCACTATCATACGGTGATAATTCGATTAGCTGTTGAAGTAGATGTATTCTTTGAAGTTGAAATAAAATGTTGTCCTATTTTTGTAACATGTATAAATCAGTATTTTTCTATTCTTTTAATAGTTTTGTTCCTTCTGATTACTTGGGAGTCAATCTCCGTATTCACATTTTTACCAAGATCCAACATCAGCGAAACGCTGACGTGAAATTTTGACATGAAATTTAGGGCAATTAATGTTAAGCGCCTCCAATACACCCCCATTTTAATGTGCATTTAATTTAAATGTTTGGTCAATTATTTTATTCTCTTTTTTTAAGCTGATTCATAAAATTAAGTCATTCTTGTGGTGGGACATCATAAAACAGGACAGGATTTGAAATGCTCTTGTTCGTAAAATTTCGCAAAAAAAGAATACTGAGCTCATGCGAGATTCGAAACTAGGACCCTCTCGGAAAAGGAAGAATCATACCCCTTTACAATTGCAATGCTGCCATTGTATGATAGTAACCACGTTAAAATTGCTCAAATGATATTAAGAATTGCAGACACGGGTCTCAGGGTTGCAAGTAACTCCATTGCCAATGCAGGAAAAAAAAGCTTATGTATGGAAATTTGAAAACACATACGACAAAATAAAATAATAAATAATGCTATTTATATAAATAAAACAAAGAATATATGTGCACGTATGTTCCCCATACAAATTCACAGTTTACGTCGAATCCCGTCCAAATTTGGGAGGGAGGTATACTTGGGCACTGGAGAAGGAACGTAGGGGGGGGGGGGGTTCAAACGCCAAAAAAGAAACGAATCGTTCGGATTTTAGTTTTGGGACCCGAAAAGGGCTCTTTTTACCCGAAGTATTAATCCGATTGTCTTAATTTCAGTCTCATACGAAAGTTCGCGAAAAATACCCCTGAGGTAGATTTACTTCCTTTGGATTTCAAAACCTGCAAAATCAGCTGGAGAAAATTTAAAAGTATTTTTTAAAGTAAAGGATCATCAATATTAAATCGGAAATTTATCGTCTGCTGCGGTCTCAGAAATAATTAGCGTGGATAAAATCATTGATAAGAAACTCGACTGTGAACGAATAAGATGCTTGCTTTTGTTTCAGGCTTTTCCTGTAATCGGCAGATTTAAAAATATCCTTTTGTTTGTTTTTCCGTGATCTGTCGGGAAATTTTGCAGATTATTATTATTATTTTTTTTTTTCAAACCTGATTGTTAAACACGCGTCACTTGCCATAACTTTTATTTTCGAAGAAGACCGTGCAAAGTCGGGTGACGCAGCTAGTTTGTAATAAATACTCATGTTAATTAAGCCATACAAATATATTTCTGTCACTGATGAAGGAATTTCAAGCATAGTGAATGGCAAAATTATTTTTTACCATAAATATCACACGGTTGATTATTACTAAAATGTAGAATGAAAGAAAAAAATATTTTTAGTGTGGCTTTTAATTACTAAAAAGCCGCCTAGTTGTTGCAAGAAAAGTCTGTAGTCAAATTTTGTGCAGTAAATCATAAATTAGAAAAGGAATAAAATTATTGAAAATATACAACCGACATCAAACACAAATAAAAAAACTGAATTATTAAAAATTTAGATTTTGTAAAACTTTTGAAATCTTTCCCTGCATTAGCCCTTAAGAAAGGCGCTTTCTAGTTCGTTGGAACGATAAGAAGAAAAAAAGATCTTCGTTCATTCACCACCAGAAAATTTTATCAAATTTCTTTCTAACGGATTATGAAATGTGTTTACTTTTTCAAAATTGGAACATTCTTAAATTACAAGTTTGACAAATTTTTCAAACTTTCTGTGGTACCTACTAGAATTAAAAGAAGTGCTCCTTCCAGTTTGTAAACCGCTATTTAAAAATAAATAGTATGAAATGAAATTAAATGAAATAAAGTTTTAAACATTTTCTTTTACTTTTTAAGTCTATAGGAAGAAATGTATATCTTTATTCATCGACATTTAACAAATTCCTGTTCTGCCTAACGGGCTTTTAAATGTGTTTTATTATTATTATTTTTTTTAATTTAAACTTTCCTAGAGTTAGCTTATGAAAAACTTTTCAAACTTCCCTTTGCTTTGCACTAACCCAAAGGCGGACTGGGTCTCGCAAGAGGGTGCCAACCTTGGCCTCTCAAGGGCGCAAAAAAAGGTGGGGGAAAAAAGGTGCCCAAAAAAAGAAAAAGAAAAAAAAAGAGGGTGGGGGGGGGGGGGGGGGAGAAGAAGGAAAGGGGTGCAAAAAAAGAAAAGAAAGGAAAAATACCGATGGTACACAGGTTTACGAATTTAAAGGAAAAAATCAAAGTCAAGTCGCACAGGTTTGTGAGCAGAAAAAAAAAATGAGCCAAAATAAATAAATAAATAATGTTCAGGGTGCAAGGGCGCATAGGCGGGAGGGCGCATTGGACCGATGGGCCACTCTACCCTGCACTAGCCTTAAAAGAAGTGTCTCCTAGTCTGGAAACCTCTGCCATATTAAAAGGTTCAAAAATGATATTAAAGTTTTTAATATATTTCTTTTAAGTTTTAGGTTGATGGGAAGAAATAAAGATATTGATCGTCTACCGTCAAAAATTTCTGTCGCACTTAAAAAAAAAAAAAAAATAAAAAAATAAATAATTAAATAAAGCATTCTTACGTTTACATTTTGACAAATTTTTAAATCCCCGTTTTGCTTTGAGTTAGTCTTTAAACAAGTGCGCCCCCTAGTTTGTCCATACTATTAGTATTGAAAAATAAAATAATAAAGTCCTAATATTTTTCTTTCATTTTTTAGGTGACAAGAAGACATAAATATCTTCATTCTTCGACCATCAGAAAATTCCATCGCATCTCTCTCTAGCGGGTCACGAATAAAGAAACAAAAGTGTGACTGAGCGAACACTGGACAAAAAAAAAAAAAAAAAAGGATCACGAAGAGAGAGGACCCGAAAATCACTGCCGATTTATTGCTCATATTCATCGTACATGACTTCCCTTCAGAAGACTAACAACAGATTCTGTTTTCTTTTATTTTCTCTCCGTTTAATTCCAAAACTTCTCGCGGAACCGGTTTCCTTCGGTGCGAGCCCGTTCTCTGATTGGTGGAAAACTCCCGGTAATGGGGGAAGGTGTGACGAACCCTATCGGGGGAGCGGCATCCAGTTCAGTAGATCCAGCGGGCGAGGGACCAGTCGCTTCTCTGCTCGACGCTATCCGGTTGGCCGCGTGTCTGAAGCTGGTCTTGCTCCTCAGCGTGTCGTGCGTCGTGGCTCTTGGCTGGTCGTCGCGACGCAGGAAGCGACGTCGTGGATCAAGCGCGTCATTGGACCCCACGAGGTTAAAATCTGACCATGTTGCTACGTCCACCACAGCAACAATAAGCGACACCGGTTTGACCAGCGAGCAACCACACCTACGCCGGGAAGTTTCGGTTTGTGAGCAACACAACAGCGTGTCCTCATTCTGCTTGCCAGCCGATACTGTGATTCAATCCCATCCGGATAAGAGCGCTGGGGACATGGAGACCGACGCCCAAGTGCCGGACCCGCAGCCGGATTCCTTCTTCACGTGGGATAGCGGAGGAGGCAGTGGAGAGTATTCCTTCGTGCACACCGCCGTGGAGTTGCCCAAGTACCCTGACGGATCAATCTCTGAGGAAGAGAAGCAGATGTTGCTGCTTTACATGCAAAGTGGGCACCCTGAGCTGCTGCTTACCGGATCCTCAGACCCCTCGCAAGGAGTAACTCCGCCCTCACTGCCTGACAACTCCTTGTGCGACCCTACAGCCGCCAGGGGATTTCTAGAGACTATCATCGAGGAGAATTCCGACGACCTGCGGAGCCCCAGTGAGTGCGATGAAACTTCTGTCGGTTGGGGATCTTGGGATGAATCGGATGACGACCGCGATACCGTGGTGGAGGTCCAGATGTCGGCTGAGGCTGGGTATGAACCGGCGAATTACGCCGAAACGCCTTTCAGCGGATTTAAAAACAATTGTGATTACGCTGTTCCCAATCAAATCAAAAACTTCCTCCCTGATGACGCAAGAAATAGTGATTCAGTGCAAAAAATGGATTACACTCAATTTAGCGAATGTGAACGACCGTGTTTATTGGTTAGTGCAAATAGTGATAACAATGTGCAGCCACAACAGGATACTCTATGTGTGAATAATTCTGTGCTCTCAGATAAGAGATCGCAATTTTGTGACACCAACATGCAAAGTGTGCTTACTAATATGGATAACACATCTCAGCAAGAGGTAAGTCAACATTTATGTTCCTCATTAGAGCCCAACAACTTTGAGAAATTGTGGATCTCCGCTAAAAAAGTGGAGAGTCCGATAGAAACAATTAATCCGTGGTGCGCTGCCAGCGCAAGTGATTCAAAGGTTTTTGCATCCAATGATGCAATTCTAGAGGACGTGAATTTTTCTGTTAGCAATGTGGTTTTGCAAAATTCGGCAAATGACACTTCCTTGCTTATGCTTGGATCTGATGATTTGTGTCTAGTACCTTCTAATATATCTCAGGAAGTTGCAGGCGGTAATGAAGACAATTTGATGTTTAGTGATGATTTTAAAGATTATTTCCTCCCAGCCGAAAGTTATATTCCGGCTTTTAATCGTGATGAGACTGAACGAACGAATACCGATTGCGATATTTTCGTAGCTGAAATTCACCCGGCTTGCCCTGAGCGAACAATTAAAAATAACTTCAGGTGCTTCCGCATAGGTTTCGACCAGGGGTCCAAAGACGATAATTTGAGCTCGGAATCGGAAAATTCCGAAAACAGCGCAATGGAGGAATCGTTATTTTTTCCTCAGGAGGGAGACGTTGTATACAGCTCCTCTTGGTTGGGTGATTGCAGCATAAAAAAACAGGAAGAGGCCGCATCGAGAACGGAAGTGCAGCACTCGACAATGGCAGATGCCCCGAACAATACAACACCCATCAAACCCTCACTTTCAGACGACACTCGGAAGTTGCCTCGCAGCCGGGAACATTCCGCGAGCGATGACGAAACAAACGAAGTAGCGACGTCCCTCAGTAGATGGCAGCACCATTCCAATCTTCAACACATTCAGGAAGCAACCAGTCCGATCACTAGATGGCAGCACCAATCAGAGTTGAACAAATTGACAGATGAACCGGTATCTTTAAAATACGATGAGAATGATGGCGATACAGATGACGGCTTACCTCCACAGTTGAAAGAAATATATAGTTCATTTAAAATGAAAGATAGGAAGATGTCGCGAATTAGGATTAAGGACGACAAAAATAACAATTTTAAAACGGTTGGTTTGTGGGATAAAGAAACTAAAGTTACACTTCCTCCTTTCGCGTGTAATATAACTCAACAGACTAGCACTATTTCTAAATCTCGAGAAAATGTTAAAGAAGAGGATTTAGAAGATTTGGAACTCGATATGTTTGCAGGGTCTAAAAATATAACATCACGAGGTAAAATAAAATCAATCAATGATTCAGATATCGATGATGCTTTGAAAAGTTTTAACCATTTAGATGATTATTCCTCCCAAAGTGAGGAAAATAGTGAATCGGAGGGTGCTTTTGTCGTTAATAAAGTAAGTTTCGGAACTGAGCTTGGAGTGCTGAATTCTGAAGCATTAGATAAAAGTTCTGAAAATTCGAGTTTAGACGGACCTTTAAAAGCCGATAATGAAAATGGCTGCTCTGATAATTCAGATAGTTGTCCTTTGTGTACAGATCCTAGCTTCAAAAATGCGAAAATACCTGATTTGTTTTCTGAATCAACTGCAGAAGAATATTCGGAAAATAGAAACGTGCAATCACTGTTGCTGAACACTTTCCCCAAAATACTTGGTCTTTCTCTCCCTAATCTTTCTACAGAGCAAGCCAATGATTTCTGTAGTCCAGTAGTTAATGATTCAACTTTGAAAGAACGGGACTCGATGTCTCCCCTTACATCGTCAGATAGCGATGAATACATAAAAATATCGAAAGAGGTCAAGAAACGAGTGAGGAAGCGATCGAAAGATAACAACACTTTGGACATGAAACACGATGATTCTGGTTATGTTGAAGACGATGAAGATGACGAGGACGATAGCATTGAAGAGCGAGAGTCAAAAGAAATATCGTCAACAAAATTTCTGAGTAGCATTGAATCTAGTACAGAAGCTACAAAATCGAGAAAATCTCTGTCGTCAGCATTTTATGAATCAAAAACAAAAACAGATTTGGCTGAAGCAAAATCTTGCAGCTCTATCCCTCAAAGTTTTCAAGAGTTTTCTAAACAATTTGAACAGTCTTCTGAATGCGACGATTTAGGAGAAGAAAAATGGAACATACCTAAAAATTTATCTCAATTTTCTGCATGGCTGTTAGACAAAGAACTAAAAAAAATAAACTGCAGGGACGAAATGGAAAAGTTGATCGTCAATGATATTATGAGTCTTAGAGAACAAACCATTGCACAGTTCTTAAAAGATTCTTCGAATTTCGCAGAAAAAGACATTTTTAAAGGCCTTAAGAAAGGGGCTTTAGAAATTGAGGATAATTTGCGTTTACAACCGGAAATTCATGACATTAAAACGTCTCAAACACGAATAACCGGACAGAAGTTTGATGCAGAGGAATCCAGTGGTTTGAAAAACGCGGCAGATGATGTACAAAACGGTCTATATTCTTCTAATGGCGGAAGTAATTTAATAGATTTGAATGAAAATATAGGCAACGAAGAAAATGATTTTACTTCAAAAGAAAACGAATATTCTACATCGCAAACAAATGAATTGAATAGCATAGATCCCAGATTTGAACATTATTGCGCAGATAATATACCAAAAGATGACATCATTAAAGGTCAGAGTCCTGAGAATGAACGTAAAAACAATTCAATAGAACCCATAAATTTTGATGATGAACCTCCTGTTAATAATAACTTAGGGTCATTGACTTTTCCGAAAACTTTAAAATGCAATACATTACACGAAGTAGATACTGACGGTTTAATTACATCACGTGGTGAAATAAGCCAGGAAGGAATCACATCTACGAATGAGGAAAATAAACCTCCAATAATTAAAAGTAATAGTCTTGTATCACTGCAAAATGCACCAACACGGAATAGTTTAGAAGAAGAAGATATTAACGGCACGGAAAGTATTGTTGACAAAACACACCATTTGCAATCAGCTGCTAATAACTCTGTTGAAGAACTTAAACTTTCACTTGAGAAATCAAATTCAAATGAGCAAAATATATCCTCAATTACTGAAACTAACAGCCCCGTTCAACAGACACAACATAGTTTAGAAAAAATAAACAATATAATCAGTTCTGATAATATAATTGACAAAACCAAGCATTCGCAATCGACTGTAAATAATTCCATAAATGAAGTTGAAAATTCAACAGAGAAAAGTTTCTGCAACTTCGAAATCAGTGAGGTGTCGCCATCTATTAGTGAAAACGTTTTACAATCCGAGGCAGGAAATAAGTTAAGGAGCACCGTTGACCCAATGACCCGCGGAATGCGAAGTGAGGAAAAGGGTGGTGCGTACGAGAGATGCGTGAGTGGAGAAACAGATGATATCAACTTGCTAGAGGCAAAAGCTGTCAGTGAGGAAGGGGCAGCAGAAGCCGAACCGCACGTGCTTGGATCGTCGAATCACGCCTACCTCGGTCGTAGTAGTGATAATGCGTCGCATTCCCAGTGGCGCCTTTCTTTACCTGACAAATTAGTTTTGAAAAATGAATTGCTTATCAATGAAACGCAAATCCCGAATGATTTGTTATCTGGCGAAGTATCCGTAGAAGTTTCAAGTGCTGTGTCGAATTCTACTGATATTGAAAGCAAAGAGGTGCAACCACCTGTGGCTGTCGTGCTTCCTCATGCAAAGGGTGACGAAACAAGTTCAGAAGTCACTGTCGCGGAATGTTCCCCGGATAAAGTAAAATCTAATTTTGTCGGCGAAGAAAAGGTGAGTGTTCCTTTGGACAGTTGTGACGTGATAGTAAACAATGAATTATTTAGTATAGATAAGAGCAGTTCTGATATTGGTGTGAAGAGTTTAGATATTGACGCACAATTATGCTTTGAAGAAACGCCTGCAGATTTTGCATTTAAAAATCATGAAAATAATTACACGGAAGGTTCATTGTATAAGTCTTCACCCGAGTTTTTGAATTTAATATGTAATAACATCGAAAGTCAACCTGATATCATATCGTGTTGCATTAAAAGTTCGGATGATCTGAGCATCGAGTACGAAAAGAGGAAATCGTCTCCTAATCGCGCCGAATATCAGCGTAGCCAGTCTGCCGGCAGAGAACCCCCAAAAGAGGATGATGAAAGTGATACTTGGAGCGGCCAATCGAAGAGTACCCCTGATTTGAGGCGCTGTCACGAGCAACTCCGCTCTTCTGTGCCCTTGTCTGCCCTCTTGAGTAAAAGTGTCAGCCAGCGGATTGAGGACTACCTCGGTCATAGTGCCAGGGGAGATTATTTACATCGTTCTTTGCCACCCCAGGAGAGGTCCAGGCACTACAGACGCATTTGCGTCAGCACGGAAACTGTAGTCGAGAAAGCAGCTCGCTTCGAAGCCCGAAGTCGCAATAACAGCAGCAGACCTGTCAAAGAAGACACTTCTAATTACAGATCTGGTTCTTGTCCCCCCTTGAATATGCGTTCCAGTTTGGATTATTCATACAGGAATTACAGCAAACCCACCGCCGCTGTTCGACCGACGATTGACGCGAGAAGGAATATTTACGCTGCCCAAAACGGAAAAATGGTGTCTGATAGCAATTCTGGTAAACAGAAAGAAGATTTATTGGAATTAATTACTGGTTATTCCAAAGCGACAAAAGTCACCCACAAGCCACCTGTTCCGCCCGCTTCCGTTCAACCTAACCAGTCCTTAAAAACAATACGCCTGAAAGGCAAAATCGCCTCCGCGAGAAAAGAGTTTTTTGAGCGTTTGAGCCAACAGGACTTGAGTTCGAAGGAGTCCGGCAGAAAGGTGTCCGAGGAGGATGAGGACCCCCACGGTGCGCCCCTGCGGCGCTTCGACGAGTTCAGGCGGTCGGCGAGGGAGGAGAGGGCCCGACTTGCCGCCAGTCATCCGGACCTGGGGGCGCTGGAGGCGGCCGTGCGCTCCAGCAAGCGCCGCATCGATCAGATCAGGAAGAAGAAAAAGTCCGGCGCCGCCCCGGGCCAGGCGCCACTCGATGCCGGACCTCCCGAGCGCGCGATGCCGTCCACCAAGCCGGATTCCGTCGTCCTGCCCTACCGCCGGTGCACGGGAGAGATCGCCTGGGCTTCGTGCTCGCAGCGCCTGAAGGAGGCAAAGGCGAGGGGGCGCCGTGAGCCCCTCGAGATCGCGGACGTGCGCGCGCACCACGACCACCGCCGCCGCCCCGGCACGAGCGGCGACTACACCGACGAAGAGGAGGAGGAGGAGGAGAGCGCGCACTCGAACGGTTACGGCGGGGATCCGGCCATTGCTGCTGGCGAGTTCCTGGGCAGCCGAGCTCGCAGCATGGACTTTCTGCTGGACGCCGACAACCGGGAGAGGGCCCAGCCCCCCGAGAACAGACTCTCGACCGGACAGGGGCGAGTTAAGTCCGAGCACGAGCTGCGGATAGAGCGATCGCTGCAGAACCTGACCATCCCCGACTGGTACAAGCAGTCCGCATGGAGCAAGAAGCCGAAGGAGGGATTCATACTGCGCCGGGGAAGCGAAGGTAAGGCCTAGTTCCCCACTAATTTGGTTAACTCTTATTAACCCTAATTTATATGCACTGAATCGGTACAGATTTGCATTTCAATCACGATCAGTCCCATGCACGGGTTAAACTTCAGGAGCGCTAACTCCCAACCTTACTATACGTCAAGTTTGAGTCAAAGAGCGAAGTGAAAGCAATGCTATATTTTTTCGAATGTTGTTGCGGGACTGGAGTGCAAAGCCTCTGTCCAAGTTAATTTCCATCAAAATGAAATGCCTATAATTTTGCCTCGAATTGTTCTTTTATTTAATTATCTTTAGCTCACAGATTAGGCATGTGCGATAGAATTGAAACAAAGTGTCAACAGTAAATCGGAAACTTAATATAGTAAATTTCAGAACGCCGTAGTTTTTCTACTTTGAAATCCAAATACGAACCTTTCGATAGTTTAAGTTAAGCTACCGTTTAGTCGCACAAGTAGTAATTATCCTTACTTGTGCATGCTTGTTTTTATTTTCATAAACAACTCCCAGAATATGAGCTGTACGTCAACCTTACAAAAGTAGCTTGTTTCTATTTCCACGAAGCGTAAATGAAGTTATGTTTTGGTAGAATGAAGTTATTTCCTCCTTTGTCTATGACAAGCTTTATAAGACATGTATTGAAAAAAGCCAACTAATAATAATAATAATAATTTGATAGTTATCTAAGCAGCGCTCAGCGTAATTCTTACCTTGCATTTACAAGTTGAAATTGTAATCTATGTTTTCGTTAATCGACGAGGAAAAAAAACGAACAAAAATAATTAGCATCTTAATGCTTAAAGAACTACTACAATGTGCTGAATATTGAGAAACAAATGATCAATTTAAGAAATTGTTTGAAGGAAGTGCTGTTACAGGAAGCAGAAAGCAAACGGAATGTTTCTTTATAATATGGTGATATTCCCCCTCCCAGTCAAAACTTAGGTTAGTTTGTTCAAAGAGAGAGAAAAAAAGAAAAAACTTTACCAAGAATAACATTTTAAATTGTTTTTGTCTTGTTGGGCTAAAAATATTGTTTTTCGTTTTTCACCTATTTTTGCGTGTTTCGTTACAACGGTTTTTTTTTTTTTAAACTTTTAATATACTTTTTTTTTTTCAATTATTTATTTTTACCTTTACTTTATATATTTTTACTTTTATTTTATTTATTTATTTCACTTTATTATTTTTCGTAGTAATAAAGTAACCTATTTTATACTAAGTTAAGAAATAATTTACAACAGAGATCGTATGACACATTTTGAAGTATTTCATGAGACACTCAATTTCTGGTAGTCCTCATTCTGATGATAATTATTACTTTTGCGTAATTAAAAAATTTTGAAACGTAAAAGGATGATCAAGTGAAACTAATGAAGTGCCATAACATTTTTAGAGCGCTTAAGAAAAAAAAATATTGTATTTATATTCTACTAATACAAAGATCTTTAACTGACTCTTATTGTGTTGCACAAAGTCTTGATAGTTTTCAGTCTTTGAATTTGACACGTGTTTTAAATCGCGATATTCTTGTTTCAGTACTAGGCGTGTTTTGTATGTATAGAAACATTCTTTTTTTTTTGGTGGGGTGGGGGGCAGTGCAATTACACTACTTGAGTTGTAGGTATAAAAAATATATCCAGCTTCAGTTCAATGTAAATAAGTTGCGATAAGTTTAATCAAGTGGCTTCATTTCGTCTTTAGAGAGGTTACACAATAATAAAGAATAAAGAATAAATACCTTTGTGCTGAAAAATTAAAAAGTCAGTAATCCAACGTTATTAAGCACAAAACTTGGAAATGAAACACGTGTCTGCAATCATTTGCAAGTTTTGTGCTTAATAACGTTGGATTACTGACTTTTTAAGGTTACACAATGTTCATTTACTAGTATCAAACCTCAGATTTAGTAGTCGCAGAAATTAGCTCTTACAGAAATTTGTCACAAAAACAAAACCTTTTCGGATAATGAATGGTTTTTTTTTTCTGTAATGTATCTTCAATTCGTGTAGAGATTTCTATTTTTTTTATAATTAACTTGACACTGGGTTGATATTTGCATCATGTTTCTAAAATTTTGTTAATCCATCAATTTATTTTTTCTTAAAATTTTTAATTTAATATCGGTTTTGTGAAAATTTTTAACTCTCAAATAAATAAGTTATGTACTTAAAATAAATGTAAAAAAACTGAATATAAATTGTTAAACGAATTTTAAAAAAAACTACATTCTGAAGACTTGAGCCGAAAACTTAAATCAGCAGCTCTCATGATGTAATAGCGATATACATTTTTGTATAGCTGTCTAAAGATTCTCACCATGCCATAATCTTTTAAATAAACCGGGTATGTATTTGCAGTTCTGAAACACGCTCACAGAGTACCGGTTTTCAAGTTTTTTAAAAATGCTATGTATTTTGGATCAAACTTACCCTGAATGACGTATCTTTTCGTGAGAAGTGTAAGGAAGAAAAAAAAAAAAAATCCCCCTCGTGCATTATAATTGATTTAAAATCTTTCACTTTCAAAGATAAACTTAATTTTGTTAGAATTGAATGGAATTTAAAAACTTGATTCCTAGAGAGCTTTTCTCCAATCTTACTTGATCCTTGCATCGCATCCTCAGGGCGCTTTGCCAATTTATTTGAGAGGTCCAGGCATATGGGCACTAAGCCCAGTTTACAAATGACTTTGCGGGTTATCTGCATTTCCGGTCGATCGTTTAACGGTGCTTTCATATACACACATACTAGCCATAATAGCCGGCAT
The DNA here is from genome assembly GCF_026930045.1 of Uloborus diversus. NCBI lineage: Eukaryota > Metazoa > Arthropoda > Arachnida > Araneae > Uloboridae > Uloborus > Uloborus diversus. The sequence goes on from NC_072736.1 coordinate 84,680,707, forward strand.
TTAGTAGTTTAATTCCAGAACGTATCGCTGCTTGAAATTTCCAGAATCATAGAGTTAAATGTTGAGGAAATTATACATTTGTATGCAGTGGCGTCGCTACGGAGGGGGGGGGGGGGGGGTGACACCTAAAGTGAAAATGCAAGTTTTGGAAAAATATGAAGCTGAAATGCATTTTTAAAACTACAAATTTGAAAATTTTCAGGGTGGCAACCTCCCTGACCCCCACTTTTTTTAAACAAAACAATCAAAATATCGTTATAACACAAATGTAGTTTGTGAAAACTGCATGAATTTCATGTTTAATTTTTTTTTCTTTTGCGTTTGTGTATATGGGGGGGGGGGGGGGCATGACAACCATGCTAGGTACGCCACTAATTGTATGCACTATAAATTTTTAAGTGAGGTGACAAAATTTGAGCAATATAAAACCAGAATAGGGAGCGTAGATCATTTTCTTTTTCGAAATTCTTTCGTTTTAATTTATTTTGCTAAAATATATTTGAGAGTGTAACTACGAAAGTATAACTAATTTTTTCATAAATGTACGAAATTGCAAATTCCAAGCAATTTAATTTTATTACAACTTGTTTTCAAGTCGGATTCTTTCAATTTCTTCTTGTAGTTTAAGGTGGAAAATAATCGCAGTGAAATACGCAAATCACTGGCCGACAAATGGCAGGGGCCCAAATATGAATTCTGAAAAAAAAAAAAAAAAAACTTTTCACAACTGTTGAAAAGTCGTTTCTAGAACTGCCTTGTCTCGTCTATTTCTCGTACATTTAGTCGTCAAAATATTCATTCTTCACGATGCCAAAGGGTTTACGCTGCCTGTAAATCAACTTTTTCCGTTTGAAGAGTAACGAAGCAGTGAAGATTCGTGTTTACTGATTACTTGACAGCGCGCGTAGAGGTGTAGGAAGGAGCAGCCATAAAGCGGCATGTCCACCTGACCTTGATTTTAATGAAAACATTCCATTAAAACTGGGCTTATTGAAAGCTTGATATTAAAGTTATATCTATTGCTGGCGGTCTGCATATGTTGTTCTGAAAATACCGCAAAGAATAAAAGTTTTTGGCAACGCATTTAATAAGAAATTTTTGCTTGCTAGTACTGTTTTTTTTTTTACTTGCAAAAGCATTGTTTATTGTGCTTGAAAGTGTTTAACATCGTGGTAATCCTGTAGTTAATCGAGGTAACTTTGAGTCGTAGCGGTTAACATTGCGCAATACAAAATTTGCTGTATACAGTCGGGCCCCGATTTAACGAATTCACCGGGACCGAAACTTTTATACGTTAATTCGGGGTTATTCGTAATATCGGGCTGTGAAAAAATTTAAAAAAAAAGCACTTTTCTTGTCTAAAACCCTTAATCAACAACTGCGCAAAAATATTCATAGTTAGAAAGTGTCCCCTTTTTTTCAGTATTCTACGACTTATCACAAGTTACTTAATTTTAAATTTTAAATTACTGAGTAATAGATATTTGCCAATTTCCTTGATACTTGACTAAAAATAGTTCTTTTTCAACTTTATGGAAAGAAAAAAATACTGTCTTTTGTAGCTTGTTGCGTGAGATATGTTTTTTCTGTTTCCAGGCCGTGTAAAAAATTTGAAAAAGTAAGTTTTAATGGAAGTTTCACTATCGCTTTCTGCATCAGAATCACTATTCGTTGGTTGCCCCTTCGTCCGTGAAAAATTGCTGATTCCAAGAAAAGTCTTTTTCCGCTTCGGACAATATAATGTAACATTTGGAAAACAATCCAATATTTCCTAACTCAAATTAACAAAAATTTCGGCTGTTAAAATAATTCGTTATTTCGGGGTTTATTATTCGCAAAATAGGGGTTTCTGCATTCATTTTACTCGGGGAAGAAAAAAAATTCGTTAAATCGTGAAATTTGTTAGAGGTTCGTTAAACCGGGGTCCGACTGTATTTTGTTAAAAAAAAAAAAGAAAGAAAAAGCACACAAGAAGGCCCAGCGCGGCAGTCTCCGGGTATGGTTTTGAAATAAGTTTAGTTTCGTTTGTTTTGAAAGAAGAAAAAAAAAAGTTGTAATACTGAACTTAGCTGAATGCATCATTCAATAACTCAGCAGCTTCTTTATGGAAGCTGTTTTTGAAGTCGAAAGTACTCTTAATACATTTTGATATTCGACACAATATTATAAATGATAGAAATCTTTTAATGTTACAAATTACAAAGGGAGTTTTTGAACTTTTGGAAATTTTATTTTTCTGTTTTAAAGTGGCCACATTCTTGTTTAAAATTTATTTTGCTGTCCATTTTTGCCGTGACTCAAAGTCGTCCTAAATGTTAGGATAGCTTTAAACCAGGAAAATAATTCATTTTAATTGGTTTTTGTAATTTTTAGAAAATAATTATTTTCTTCAAAATTTTCATCTTCCCAGGTTCATTTCCACTCGGGAAAAATTGAAAATTTTAAAATTTCTCGTACAAAATAATGTATTCAAAAATTTATGATACTTGCATTCCAATGTATTTTTTAAAAAAATATTTTTTTATGTTTAGTATCCCACAAGAAAATATTAAATTATGATACTACATTCTACAAAATAATTTAATTTCCCTATGCAGTAAAGTCTTATTTGCAGATTTTCTTACAAAAGCTGTTAATGTATAAATAGTTGACTAATATCAATTATTGGAAATGTTTAAGTTAAAATTTTAGTACATTTTCATTTTTTTTTGTATTTGTGCCTGTGTACAGTACACACGTATGTAAATGCGTGTAACAAGTTTTTTTTATAGAGAAAAAAAACCTTCATATTTAAAATTTCAGTATAAGGAAAAAAATCTCTCAAATTGATTTAAAATTCATAAAGGTCACACCCTACTATAAAAATAAATCGCTGAATGATGATTGATCAAATTTGGATAATTTCTGTTGTTTTGAACTTGGAAATCTACTTGTAGTAACATAAAGGTTTGTAAAATAGTTTTATACGTATTTCTAAAAAAGAAGAAAAAAAAATATATATATAGCACTTTTTTTGAAAAAATACACAATTATTAAACTTCAATTGGTTTAAAAAAAATTTGAATTTTTCCTGAAAACCCCCGAAAAAACCCTTTTTTCCCACGGTTTCAAAATTTTCTGGAAATTTTGCATATTTAATCATGAGTCATATCCTTTTACTTATTTAAGAACGGACTCACAACTTAAATTCAATAGCCTGTGGGCATAAAAAATATGTAGGTTGCCAGAAATTACAGCCCCCGCCCCCGTCCCCCTTAAGTTAAGTCTTGGGTGCGTCTCTGGGAAGGTCCAAAAATGCTTTTCAAAAGATCAGCAAAGAAAGAGAGAAAAAGATAAGCAGAAATAAAAGGAAAATACTTAAAGCGGAAAATCACATTCTGGAAAGACTCACACCTGTAGATGATGGGCAGGGCGCATTTTTTCATCTCTAAAGAGTGGAGGGTGCATCATGGTGTTTTTAAAAAAGGGATGGGTGCCGCGCCCTTTGTGAAACGCATAACGAAAACACTAAAGTGGTGTAAAGTTAACACACATCGTACAAAGTTACCCTAAATAACTCTAAATGACATGGTGATTAAGTCAACTCAAAGTTTTTTTTTTTTTTTTTTTTTGGTCCATTATTGATTTTTTTTTTCGGCCCATCATCAAAGTCTTTTTTTTTTTCTTTTTGTATCGCATTTGAGCACGCGTTGTAACTTTTATTAAAGCAACGTCTTTGGGGTGGTGGGTCAGGGGTTGCTCGACTTCTGGTCTGGATCAAAACACAAAGCTCTCTTCAAGGCCCTATCCAACCGATTAAACCGCTTGTAGTCGTAGGTACGGGGTATTCTGGAGCGTAATGTAACTTTTTTTAGTTGTGATTGTTATTTTTTTTTTTTATTCAGTCTCTCCACGGAGTATATTGAGCTACGCTTGTATATATATTGAGAAATGGAAAAATCTAGATTCATAGAAGATCATAAAACAATTACGCCGTCCACGGGACAAGCAATGTTTAAGACTCTCATCCAAAATAAATTTATTAATGTGAATTTTAAGTGTATGCAATTATTTATGTCATTTCTCTGTTTCCACAACTAATGAATTTAGATTTAGAATATATTTAATTTAGTGCATGGGTGCGTGATGTATCGTTCATCGTTTTCATCGATTCTTTTTTCATCTCTGCGGCGCGGTTTCGACTAGTGTCCACAACAACGCGGGGTCAATTTGCTGAGCCTACAAGTTGTGACTGAAGGCCTTATTGATTGATACACGTTTCGCCTTTTACGGTTTCTGCCACTGGGACAAACTTAGTAATCGTTCTACCTCTGTATGCGGAGGAGAAAATCGAAAAGCTTGTGAATGAATGCGTAGAACTGAACCTGTTTCCGGTTTCTTATTCTTTTCCCACGGAATTTCTAATGAGGAATTTATCTCTTTAAAGGAGAATCATATCGGAAGCATCATTTAGTGTGTCTCATTAATAGAAAGATTAATTTGGATGTGTATAGGTGCTAAACTGCTTGAAATTTTCACCTCTATTCAAGTCCAGATTCAGTTTCTGGTTTCGGTGGGTTATGATGGGGAACAGCACGAGGGGGGGGGGGCAGTTTTCTGTCGCAAAAAGGGGGTGAGAGATGAATTTTTTGAAATATAAATCACTAAAATGCAGCTTTCGACATATTTAGCAACTTAAGGGAGGATCATGACTCGTGACTAAGATGATCAGATTTTTTTCCCTCGAAATGGGACACTTTAGAATTTTAGGCTTAATATTTAAAAAAAAAAAGTGCTCTTTTTAAATAACAGGGAAAACCAGAAAGGAACAGGTTAAAAAGAATAATGTTGTCGCAGATTTCAGCTGACTATAAAGGTTGCCAACTTTTCTGGAAATGAGACATTTCTGCGTCCCAACAAAATACGCAGTGACAACGGGCCAGGCGGCCTGAAAACTGGATTGTACAGTTCGAAACGGGACATATGGTCTCCCCTTATGTATACTTGAAGTTCAAAGACTTTTCTGCTAAATTACAAAATTTTAATGATGTGTCATTGTTGAATTTTTCGTTTATGGTTCCAAAAAAATGGAACTTTTCAATGCAAATGTTTTTCAATTTCGATTTTCGTAACCTTTTTTTTATTCTTAAATGAAAGTGCTACCTACTAGAAGAAACCATAAGCAATGACCGAGCTAAAGTTCCAATTAATTTACTCATAAATAAAAAAAATAAATAAAAAATGAGTTGTTCACGGAAAATGAGCTATTTTAATGATTAGTGGGAATCTAATATTAAGCTCTCTTTATGAAAGTACTGCTTAATTAGTAGCTATCCTTTCAGGTCAAATGTAATTAAATTAGTATTTAGTAAATTTGAGAATATACTGGCAATTTATAACTTTGGTAGAAATGTCTAAGATTGATGTATCCCTCCATCATTTATTTTCACCTCAGAAATAACGACGTTAGTAAGGTCTGTCACGGAGGTGAGAAATTTTCCATTAATATAGGCCTAATGAATACATTTTTCAGGGAAATAGTTTTTCTTCGTTGATACAGTCTGCACATGTTAAACATATGAAACTATGTTCATTTCCTTTTTTTACATTAATTTAAATCCCTGAAATTCAAGTTCACGGAGGTGAGAAATCACCATAACCACACTTAGTTTTTAAAGCAAAATCTGTCTTCTTGTTTTTCCACAAAAATCTCACAACTTCTGTATGGCTGAAAATATACAAGGGGCTGAAAATATACTAATACCTTTTATCATGGAAAATGTCATTACTGCCACGTGTTAATGAAGAATGGCATTTTGTGTTTAGGTAGCGGAAGCATGGGCGCCCATAAGTAAAATTTTGAAGGGGGGGGGGCTTAGAAATTTTCCCCATGGTTTAGCGGGACATTTTCCTTATGGAAACCGATTTTAGTAGATTAGAGACATTAAAATTTGACATTTTTAATAACTTATTCATTAATGGCTGGAAAAAAAATTTTTTTTTACAATTTTTGCAAAAAAAAAAAAAAAAAAAAAGCCACTAAAAGCAAGAAAGTTTTCATTTCTAAGGGGGGGCGCTTGATCCCCCACTTGCCCCCTATATGGGTGCCTTTGAACGGAGGTGAGAATTTATCGTGTGACACGACTCCTTATCCTACTAAAATGAACTAAAACACAATATTAAAAAAATAAATGTACTTAAACAATTAGTATTTGAGACACTTGTGAAAGGAATAATAAATAAATAGTAAGTATATACTTTTAATTAAACAAGTTACTAAGCAACATAAACAGTCATACAAGGTGTGTGACATGCCGCGGGGGTGAGAATTCACATGTTGTGAACCAAAAATATACTAATGTAAAAATTATTGTTAAAAAAATGTTGGCAGGGTTAAATAGATATATTTTTGATGAAATTAAAAAGCATTGTTAAATGAATTTTGCTCCTTAAAGTTTTTACTGTAAAAGTCGTGTGACGGAAAAGTTACTTTTTGAAGAATGACCCTTAATACTCTACCACGCACTAGTTACGTAAGCTAACCTTGTGAGCTTTGTGTCTAGAAACTGCATTAAATCTAGATTTGAAATTAATAATTAGTACGCTTTTTACTTCCTTTCACCAAACAAAAAAAAAAAAAAAGGAAGTATTGTATTCGCGAAATAATTTTCACTCAAAAATCGACCTTAATTTCCATTTTACTCACTCTCGAATAAATATTGAGTTTTTTTTCGACTCGACCTCACTTTGATAAGTGTAAGTAAGAACGTATAGACACGCGAAATATCCATAATGACAATTCCCGAGTTAATTACAATGAATTTTCCCGTGACGTATGTGCGGATGTGCGTATTTATGTCGCATAACTCAAGAACTGTAAGTCCTAGAAAGTTGAAATTTGGTACATAGACTCCTAGTGGGGTCTAGTTGTGCACCTCCCCTTTTTGTTGCATTCGGGTGTTTCTAAAGAGGTCTTTTGCCCCTTTTTTGGGGGAAATCATTGTTAATTTCGATGTAAACTCAAATGGTGTTGTAATTTGGCGGACACTTGGCAATGTATCGGCAGTCTTTTGTTCGCCAAGTTTTGCCACTAACTTGGCGACAAATTTGGCGATTTTTTTTTTAAATTTTAATTTCTTTCAATTTGGCCACTGTTGGTGATATTTAGAGAGTAAACTATTGAATCACATTAAAATTGCCAGTAATGGGGAAATGACATTAAATTGGAGTAAAAGGAAGTCATGTGATGCACACATCAGCTCGTTTAATTCTTGGACTCTGGCACTTCTGTTGTCGGTGTGTGATATGTGTAACAGGGATGCTTATCCCCTGTTGCACATGTAGGGATACTTATCCTCTCTAAGAGTGACGGCGCACCCCCCACTCTCTTAAATGCTACAGAAAACACCACCAAAAACGAGAGCCTCACAAAGAGACTATGACCCTTCCCTCCTCAAACACCTTCTAACAATTTCAACAGCACACCAAGCGCTACGAACCTTCCTTTCTGAGCTTGGGCACTCCTGTATTTAAAGAAAATAACCTGCCAATTTGTTTTGAAAATTCTTTATTTTCCCGAGTCGAGAACGAGCTCTCCTTATTATGCCAATCGACGCAGAATTTATTTTCCTGCCTCCAGGAGATTTCGCCTCTTTAATTTAATTCCACATTCTGCTGTTAAAAATAAATAAATAAAATAGATCCAGTCTTTCCAAGAATTCTGGGTTTATGAGCATTTTTCTTCAGTAATGCTTAATTAACTTTTTTGGCGCTTTCTTCTCCACGGAGCATCGCTGGATTTTTATTCTATCAAAACTTTTTCCAACTTCGTTTTGCTGTGGTTCGTAAAAAATGTTCTACGGTTTTGAAAATTTGTTGCTAATTCTAATTGGTAATCTTTTCCTGTCCAAAATACAATGGCCTTCACTTGTGTCTGAGGTTGATGCTATCAACTGTTTAATGTTAATCAAAATAATCTGATCCTTAAGTCCCTACATCTTCAATACATTTTTACTGTAAAATGATCGTTTTTTTTGTGATCATTACTTCAATTAAAGCAAATTTTGCATTCATTATAGTAATTTTATTTATTTTTTAAAATAAATTCTAAATTCGAATTTTTTTGATACTTATTTACTCGCTTTTCATAAAAAAAATAAAATAAATAAATTTAAAAAAATATATATATTTTTTAATTTGACGATTTTACACTATAGAAATGATTAGTTGCGAATGATACTCTATAAGAAACAGAGCTTCTAATTTTGAATTTAAAATTTATCTGCAAGTTGCTTAGCGAAGTTTTGTATTCTTATTTAATCTTTAATAAAATTATATATATGAAGAGCGTAAATATGAAGAGCTTGTGGCAAGAATGTGATAAGCCCCATGATGTGAATTTTTCAGTAGGCTAATTTCCAACTTGTGAAAATATTTGTAGAATTTTTCAAAGATAATATACATTCTGTATTCTGCAATACTAAAATCAGATTCGTTTTTCTCCAAATAACATAATCCATTGTCACACTTATTTCAATTAAAGTTATGAGAAACGAGCATTTTGATCGAAGATCATATAACATTTCTGCCCCGAGCCCTTCAATGGGGTTGTTTCCTTCAGTCAAAGGTACTACTTTTAGTCACTGAAATTGATAGAATGAGTAAAAAAAAATAACATGGACCCAGAAAATACTTTCATTTTCCCAACAGTTATTTTTTAATTAATTTTTTTAAATGTCCGATTTTGAAAACAACGCGTGGTCTTTATGACGTCACAAATGATGCAATTTGGTGCATCTTTCTTTCGCGTTTCCACGTTATGATAATCAAGAAGCGAATTAACATTGCGCTCTACTCTTGCTATCAACCATATCGTTGCCAACACACGTGAGTAAAGATGCGAGTTAAATATTTTTCTCCGCGAATGGCAACACTGAATGGCATTTCATCATTTGTGATGTCACACGACAGAAACGTTAACAATAAAAGCGCACAGATTTAAGTAATTTTTTAAAAATATTAAACTTGAACAAGTTATTTAAAAAATCGATAGATCCTATATTTTTAAGCATTCTCTTTCAGAAAAAATACTTTTAAAATTTTGGAAACGACCTCATTGTCACATCCGTGCAAAATATATTGAGCTATCATTACTATTGATAACGAAGCATTTGTATTTTTCCCTTTTCCTGGAACACGTATGATTTATTTTAGTCAACTTTCTAACTGTTCTCATGTACAGGACATAAGAAAAGCTTGATACATTCTGTAGTCCGAACGACACCCGGTCCCAACTACTTCGAATTAAAGAGGCTCTACTGTAATTTATTTATTAATTTGAAAAATCTGAATTTTTTGAAGTTTTTGTGTGAGAAAAGTGCACACTTGAAGGGGGAGGAAGACGATAGGTTTCCACTCTGTTGTTTTTTTATTTTTGTATTTTATTTATTTTTTAACTTACAAAACTGTGCATTGTCTACATGCAATGTACCGACAGCCCGGTTATGAAATTCAGAAATTGCAATTTCGTTCTTTTTATGGACACATCAGGCTGGAACAGCCAAAAACCGAGCCAGAGGTATATTCATGTCACTGAAGTAGAGGGTCTCGACCAACTATTAGATAAAATGAATTTAGTTCAAAAAAAAATCAATAATGAAACAAACTACAGCTTTAATTTGCTTTGCATTCAATCGATGCGTTGAACCGCCCCATTTCTGCAAACTCTTGCTGGTGTTCTAAATTTATTTTAACTACCAGTTTAGTGACACCCTCAGCCTCGATGAGATGACTCTAGCCTCCAGCTCTGGACTATTCCAAACTGATGAGTCTATAATAAGGACGTAACTAGTCTCTGGATGTCATAACCAGGCTGTCGGTATATTGCATGTAGTTCCGCCTTTGCTCTGGATTAGGGAGGTAACCTACTGCTTAATGTCCATTATCTGTTCCATCACCAGGCAGCATTTCCAAATTTCTGCAAGAAATCTCAAAATCAGCCAATTCTTTCCATGATATCCATGCTTCAAGTGTTTACGGGACGGAAAACTCAAATTTACGTCAGCGATTAATAGCTTTTTTTACGGCTGAGAATGCCTTGCATTGTCTTTGATATCGAAGAGAATGACTTCCGGTAGAGGGGGGAACCCTTTAATCTTGTGTAACTTTCTCCCGTCCCACATGATCACAGAACAAAGAAAACGCGTTCCAATAGACACATGCAGGCGGCGAAAGTAATTTGGAAAGTCATTTATTTAGTTCAGTTTCCTACGGTTGTTCCAGTTTCGAATGCTTTATTGTTTAAGTTTCTAATAGCTTCTCGCTGTGATAACGTCTTCTTGCACCCAGTGAACGAAAGCAGGAATTTATTTACCTTTTTCCTCCGCAAGAGAATTGATTAAGGTTCTTTTAAATTGGTTACTTGCAACATTAAAACCAATTTTCAACTTCCATCATTTTTGTAATGGAGAATTAAATGTCTTAGGGGGAAATTAGATACATGCACCATCGAAACATAGTTTCAATTTCCATTATTTTTGAAATGGAGAATTAAAGGTCTTGAATAGGAGCTACATATTTTAAACTTCTGGCATTTTTGCCACAGATAAATGAGTGTCTCAACTACAAGTTAATTACATGCAACGTTAAAACATATTTTGAACTTCTGTCATTTTTGAAATGGTGAATTAAAGGTCTTTAATAGAATTTCAAACATGTTTTAAACTTCTAGCATTTTTGCAGCACAGAATTAAAAGTCTCAACTGTAAATAAGTTGCATCAGTGGCGTACCTAGCATGGGTGGCACCCGGGCGGTAATTTTTGGTGTCAGCCGCCCCCCCTCCGCGAACGCGAAAAAATAAAATAAAATAATAATAATATTCTATGTAAACATGAAATTTATAGTTTTCAGAAACAACTACATTTGTGGTATAACGACATTTTAAGTGGGCTAATGGCACAAAAGACAAATAAAAACCAGGATCGCTATTATAACTTGCCCTAGATACATATGTGCAGGCCGCCGAGAGGTCAAAAAGTAAGGCGTGTATGAAATTGATGGCCCCTTAATTATTTCAAACGTATCTTAAACACAGGGGAAGATAATGCGGTTCAGTTTTTGTTATGAGAAAAAGTCACTACAAGGTCTAAGTATTGACAATATGAACCTAATTCTGATTACAGTATCCACTGCATGATGTGGCGTGAGGGGAAAGGGTGTCCATTGGTTCCCCCAGAAAATTTTCATATTTGTAGTCTTAAAAATACATATTAGCTTCATATTTTTCAAAAACTTGCAATTCCATTTTGGGTGTCACCTTCCGGAAGGTTGACACCAGTTCCGGATCCCCCCCCCCCTTTCGTGGCGACACCACTAGTTACATGCAACATTAAAAGAGTTTTTCGACTTCGAGCATTTTTGTACTGGATTATTAAATGTCTCAACTGGAAATTAGTTACCTGCAATATAAAAACAGATTTTGAACTTTCATCATTTTTGTAATTAAGAATTAAAGGTCTTAACTGGGAACTTTATACACGGTTTGAACTTATAGCATAAATAGTAACGGAGAAGTAAGTTTCTCAAATGGAAATTAGTTGCATGCAACATTGAAACATATCGCACTCCAGCAAAAAAAGTGACCACAACTCTAAAAAAAAATTAAAAAAAAAAAATCAGCATCGGAAAAAATTAAGGTTTTACGCAATAGTACTTTTGATCGATTCAGTCTCATATATAACGATAAGCATAAAAAACTTATTTGATATTTACGAGTTAGTTTTCGTTGTCTGAATTAATAATTTATACTTAAAGTTTGAAAATTTTTCTTCTAAATTATGAAATTTTAATGATGTGTCACTATTGATTATATCGTTTTTACGACACGAACTAGTTATATAAGCTAACTTTGTGAGAGTTTTGTGGCAAGAGAGAGCAATAAATTTAGATTTTGAATCTATAGCAAGAGTGAGCCATTCCACAGAAAACGGTCGTTTTGTCACGCACGTGACGCCTCATATATTTCATTAAAAATAATACTTTAAAACATTAATGAACAAATTTTTTCCGCTCAAAAAATTACAAACCTATGTGTGATTTCTTATTAAAAAAATTTCGTCATTACCTTTTTAAAATTGTTACTTTTTAATGAAATGTATGAACCGTCACGCGCGGGACAATGGGGTCGTTTTCAAAATTTTAAAAGTATTTTTTTCTGAAAGAGCATGCTTAAAAACATAGGATCTGA